>NW_027556402.1:136132975-136657975 GCF_003287225.1 Phascolarctos cinereus | reverse complement strand
GATTCAAAGTTGAATGATGGCTAGAATCTCCAATTATTATTTCTATTTGTGTTGTTGGCTAAAACTGAAATAGATGAACAAAATTATTTTTTCTACTACAGACAAATTAAATATTGAGCTTGAATTTCACTTACAGGTCTCTATATATTTGTTCTTAAAGACAAAAAAGTACTTTTTTGGTGCCTGTTTTGTAGGCAGTAATTTGTATTGGAAATTTTGTAGAAGTGATTCTTATTCTTGCATTGGTTGAATTAAATGGTTTGTACAATCCTTTTCAGTTGTGAAGTTATGTGATTCTGTGAAACACAGAGATCTTGCAAGTCACTTTTAGCTGCTTATTTCAGCTCTTTGGAGCAGAGCTGTTAACGTAAATGTGGTGAATTAATTTATGAAGTATGCTAGTTAACCTTATTTTGTTGCATATCTAGACAGCAGCCCAACACCAGCTAATACACAGCTATGGACACAATGCACTGTTTCTCTCTAAAGGAATGTAGTTACAGTTGTTCAGTCATGTCTGACCCATCATGACCCCATTTGAGTTTTCTTGGCAAAGACAGATTTCCTTTACATTTTACAGATGAAACTGAAGCAAAGAGGGTTAAGTGACTTGCACAGGGTTAAACTGCAAGTAAGTGTCTGAGGTCAAATTTGAATTCAAGAAGATGAGTCTTCTTGACTCCAGTCCTGGCATTCTATCCCCTCTGCCACCTAGTTCCCCATTAAACAGTAGGTACATTGATAAGATCAATCAAATATTTCAATCTTATTTATTTCTGCTGATCAGCAGCTGATTAAGCCTTTGCAATATTTTAGGGGCATCATGAATGAGAAGCTTTGTGTAACACAGTGTCAGACAATGGTTTCAATAGAGCAGGGTCCAAATGTGACTCCTGAACATAAATAACCTTATGAACTCAATGAATTCAATTGGTCTCTCTGTCTCAGTTTCCTCTTTAATATGGAAATAGTTAAAAGACATATAACACAAGACTGTTATGCTAATAAGATGATATAGGTAGATCATTATATAAACCTTATGGTGTTACCTATTATCATCACTTATTCATATGAAGAAAGGCACATTATGAAGCACTGTACAGTTTCTTGATGAAGGCCTTCTCCACAATACCTATTCAATTTTTATACTAAGTTCATCCAGCAAGAATACTATCTAATATTTTCCAAATAATAATTATTAATAGAATGTTAAAAAAAGAAACTTTGTAAAGTATTACTGGGCAGTATGAGACCAATTAATAGTGATTAGTTGCTTGGATGATCACTAAATGTAAATCTTTTGAAATAAAATATGAAGTATTTGAGTGAAAGATATTAACAAACAATTAAAATGAATGAAATTAAATTTTCATAAATTGATTCAGAGAGGCACAATATTCTTTAGCAGAAGTGTGAGTTGAGGTTTATAAATACCCAAAGAGCTAGGAATTAACAACATAAATGATGATCCTAAATGATGTTAATTGATCATGGGGAGAATTTTAAATAGCATTTTGAGATAACAATAGAAATATTATTGCTATAGTTAGCTAAAAATAGAAAGATTCAAAAACATTTAGTTTTTTTTTTTTTGCCTTAGATTGGTATAGGTTAGCAAGGAGTCACTTTAAGATTCACTGTTCCTAACACTAAATTTTATGTATGTATATTTGGGAAATATATATGTGTAGGAGAGTGAAATTTTCAATAGAATTGCTGATGTGTTTGTTCGATTTCGTATGTTCAAAAATATATTTTCTTCTCTTACCTTTTTTTTAGAATAAGAGGTTCAAAAGTAGATAAAAGTAATTCATCTTAATCAGAAAACTATATTTAGCAAACTGTAAGATGCTAAAAATTACTGATAGACTTCATTTAGTCATCTTCCTTATTAATGTTTTATACATAACCTTATATTTTAAATTAGTGTTCTCCTTAGTTGCTGTGAGTCTCTTCTTAGCAAGAAGATGACAACTGTTTTGGAAATATCTTCTGGGCTATTTCAGTCTCCTCCTTTTGTTAACACATTTATGTTTTTCAAACCTGTCTAAAAATACAGTGATAGAGTTAATATCTTAACATTTATCTGTTTCTCATTATCAAAAATCAATAACTATACAAATAGGTCACCTTGAAACTATTGCAATTGTACAAAATGTCTGCCTATTTTATTTAGGTGGTTTTTTTTAAATAATTTTGTACTGAATTAGAACTTTGCTCTGATCAGGTTTATTCTCTAGAATAGATTTATCCCTTAGCTGTTCCAAACTTCTTGTCTTAGTTCCCTATGTTTTCTTTCATGTTATCCCTATTTTCCTAACAAAATTTAAGCTATTATGAGATACTTCTTTTTTCCCATTAAACATTTTCAAATCTCACTACTTTTTCATCTATTTTCTCTTTTGCACTTTTGCTCCCATCTCGAAGGACGATTTGATCATCCTTTTTACCTTGTAGATGCCTTTACCAGTGACCTCATCTAATTGGTGATTCTCTGGCCATACCATTTCATTTCTATGTTCACAGTTTCCAGATTTCATCTTCTCAAAAGATCCTTTACTCTCCCTTATCCCATTATCCTATATTTTACCCCTTTTTTCCTCAGTCACAGTTTTCCATCTCTCATTTTTATCTCATGTTTTCTCCATCAAAATGTAAGCATCTTGAGGATAAGGGCTATCTTTTTTACTTGCATTTGTATCTTTAGAACTTTTGACAGAGACTGTTTTATTTCTCTGAATATTTTTCCAAACCAAACTTTTTTGTATCCTTGTTGCTGTTGTATCCTTTCAATTTCTTTTTATCTCCTCACTTCTTTCCTACTGCCAATGATGTCTTGTGTTGCCCTTTTGAAATCAAATCTACCCTTTCCTTTATTATTTTCTCTAAGGAAATTTGGTGACATATTCTTCCTATTTTGTTGAAACTTCTTAAGCTTTTTGATTTTATTTATATTCAGGATGTCACAATGGATCTGGTCCTATTAGTTATGCTTCTCTTTGAGATCATTGGCCAGTGACCATACCCTGTAATCTTATAACTGTTCCCTTATTGACAGGAAAGCAAAATAGATCTAGACCAATTTTAAAGTTAAGAAGTATTTAATTTCTCTTGTCCTAATCTTTTTGGTTTTGATCAAGGAGAAAAAGCAGTTCAAAGTATTACCAGGCATAAAAAAAGAAAAAAAAAACTTAGAGAATAGGGAATTTAATCCTGATTATATCCTGGGCACAGACTAATATCCAAATATTCATACCCACTTATAGAACAAAGGAATACAAAGCAAGTAACAGATATAGGTACTTTGTCAACAACAATTCTTAATAGAACATAGCTAGCAGGTAAACATAATGCTTTCCTTTAGTAAGAGCAAGGGGTTATGTGCTTTATCCATTGTGCTTTATAATTAATAATTTCAGTTGGACAAAAATAACTACATTGACCAGATTTTAAACTTCAGGCTACCTCTCAATTATTTAAGCAATGGAAAAGGGCCTTATTATGTAATGTAGGCAGACTGAACATTATCAGTGCTCTTTCTTGACAACTTCCATATGTAATTAAAAGGCTTCCAAGAGTTAACAATCATTCCAGAGTGAATCTTGCTGGATAAACCCATTTCAATAAGTACATATGAAGCTACTAAATGACTTATTATGCTTCAGTTAAGGAAACAAAATGTAAAAATAAATTTCATTAATAAAGAAAGGGTAAATTCAAGGGAAAGTAGCATAAAGACCATTGTTTTATAAACAAATTTTACCACATTAAAAAAAACTAGGCAATGCCAATTGATAAGTAATCATTTTGAAACAAGTAGTAACTAGTTACTGTTCGTGCAACTGTGAAGTAATTTTAGTAAATAGTTTAATGATGTTTTGAAAAGAATAGTAGATCAGACAGCCTCAGTCTAAAAATTTGAAGATTAACTAGCAGCTAAATGAGAAATCAAAAAAATGGTTGGACTTTTCAACCAAAGAGACCTTTGACAAAACCGTCAACTGAGAATCCACGTTTTAGTTTTGTGCTTGATTGAGTTCAATAGATCATAATTCCCAGTGATAGTGATTATATATGACTAAAATTATCCCCATTTAAAAAAATGCAAAACCCACTGTTAATTCTAAGAGAAGCTTCACATACAAAAACAGCAAAATAAATGGAATAATAACCACAATATTTGCAAAATTGGGTTCATGGGAGTCATTTATTCCATCCATTATTTCAACTAAACTACATTTCTGCCTTGAAAGTATTTCATAAGACTCCAGTGGATGAGGAGCATTTGTAATTCTTTGTAGCACCAGAATATTCTAAAATAATGGGCTTTTAGTGAAGTGCTGCCATTGTGATCTAAGTTTTAATAAATGCTATGAAGTGAGTTTTGTGGCAATGGAAAGATGCTTGGGATGCATATTATATTAGCATGTTCTGATACTAAAATACAATTTTACAATTCCAAGTCAAGAAAGAATTGTTGTAAGATACTGTATTGACAGCAGAGGAGTGATAGCCCAAGCTATTTCTGCCATTTATTTACAAATCTATTGCACTGCTACTAAGCTGTGACATTGTACATGAGTGACATTTAAAATAATAGCATGATTAAGGTTTTAAATGGCTCATCTAAAAAGTATTGAATAAATTTTCATTGCTGGAGTGCAATAGATGATAAGGCCCAAGCAAAATCCATTAACCATACACTTCTAGGACTAGCTGTGGACACAAGGAAAATGCAACATTTGGTATAACACATTGAATGGAAGAAAGATCCTGTGTTCTTCATTTATAGATTTCTGTACATGGCAAGCATGTGTGTGCATATATGTATATATCTATGTATGTGAGAAGAAGAGACACAGAGGAAGGAGAGTAAACTAGCATTTATTAAGCTCATCTTATTTGCTAGGCACTAGGCTGAGTGTCGGAAATTTGAAGACAGGAAGAAACATGATCCCAGCCCTGAAGTAACTCACATTCTACTGGCAAAGACAGCATGCAAATAATTGGGTTCCCAAAAATAAGCTGGCAATTACAGTAATATTCTTCTGATGTTAAAACTACATTGTAAGAAGAAACATTTCAGAAAATCAAAAAAATGTGAAGATATTATCCGTAACATTTTGAGTGAAAATTTTTAAGAGATATCTTCAACAACATACGTGATTAAAATTAAATGGGAGCTGGCCATTTGGATAGAATGAGCTATAAGATTGAGAGCCTAAGTGTTACACTGATATTGCTGTGGTTCTAGTACTGGTGGTGGTGGTGGTGGGTTTATATATGAGGGAGGAGGCTGTAGGATGAAAACCACTCAGTTATGGTAGTTGGAAAAAGAATAACAGGAAAAGTAATGGAGGAGATGTTAACTGCATCACTGTAGTGAACATCACAACATATGAGATCATAGGCCAATCTAGGCTGTAAGTCCTACCTGGGATACACTTTAGTTAATATTGCTCTTTGGTATTTATATAGCACTTGAACGTTTGCAAAGTGATTTACATAAATTATCTCATTTGAGACTCAGCATACCATTGTGAGATAAGAATTACAGTTATTTTTCCATCTTTACACATGAGGAAACTGAGGATCAGATTTAAACTAATTTAACATTTGTCAAATTGCTAATAAGTGAGAAAGATTAGATTTTTAATTCAGATTTTTCTCATTTCAAGCCCAGTAAAAAAAATCCACTACCCCATTCTATTTCTCAGTGTTATTGGAGTACTGGGCACAAAGGTGTTGTATGTACATCTATGTGATTTATTAGAAGTACAATTCTTTATCTACTAGGAGTAAAATTAAAATAAATACAATTTGATTGTTATTCAGTAGACAAAATAGTTTTGTTCTTATAACGTTTTTTTCCCCTACCAAATAAAATTGTCTCAAATGCTTCCCCAATCCTCTGGTTTTAGAAATATAATAGCACAATGGAAGTTTCCAGTAGAACATCCATCTATAAAGAAAAGTGCACATGGAAATCCCTTCATTATCATTATTTTGTTCCTGAGTGATGTGCAAGTGACTATGCAATATTGATTCATTTATTCGTTCAACAAGTATCTGTGTTAGACTCTATAGAGTGTACAATAGAAAAATTGCCATAGCTCCTGTTGCATCAAATTTAGAGTGTTGTTAGGAGACAAAATATATGTACTGGAAATACTTCAGTAACAATGAAGTTTTATATATAACAAGTGCCAACCTGGCACATAACTTAACCTGGGATAGAACAGGCTTTGAGGCCTCATAGATAATACAATTATTCTAGACTTAACATGGGTCAAACTAGTCCTCTGGCAGTTTAGATTTATTGGAACAAAATGAGATGCTCATAGGACATTCAATGGTTACCAAAATGAGATTTACTTTGCTATAACAGGAGAAAGATACTCAACAAGAATAAGCAATGAGAATACTACAACTGGATTTGGCTGAGCAATGCTACCTGGCCTGAGTTTCTGGTCATAGTTTGCCAAATATCAGAGAGAGTAGATGGAGTTTCTTGTGGTTGTTCCGTGATAAGGAGGTGTCAACAGGCTTTGTCTGTAGTTACTTTAGCCAATGACATGTACTCAGAAACTTTTTTTAATAGCTCTTTTCAGTTTATTACATAGATGAGTTACACTAGTCCAAATTAAGCATCAGATCCTAAATAATTATATAATACAGGCTGTGAGGTTTTGAAACCTCTGACAACAGACAGAAGGGAATTTTTCTGCTTATTGCAAGGAAATCATAGGGATCAAGGTTCTCTGAATAAGCAATAGGACTACATACAAAAAAGTTATAAAACATGAACTTTATTTTTATTTTTAATAATGTTTTATTTTTTCCCAATTACATGTAAAGACACTTTTTAGCACTCATTTTTATTTTCATTCATTCATTCATTCATTCATTCATTCATTCACTCATTCATTTATTTTTACTCAGGTAATTGGTGTATAAATGACTTGCCCAGGGTCACACAGCTGGTGAGTGTCACATGTCTGAGGCTGGATTTGAACTGAGGTTCTCCTGACTCCAAGGCCAGAACTCTGTCCACCTAGCTGCCCCTTTAGAATTCATTTTTAGAAGATTTTGAATTTCAAAATTTTCTTACTCCCTCTCTCCTCTATCCTCTTCAAAAAAAAAATGGCAGGCAATTTTATATAGGTTATACATGTGCTATCATGTAAAACATATTTCAATATTAGTCTCAGTTGTGAAAGAAGAAACAAATCAAAAAGGAAAAAAACATGAAAAAAGAATAAAGCAAGGTAAAAATATGCTTCAATCTACATTCAAGAGTCCATCAGTTTTTCCTTTTTTTCTTTTTTTGTTTTTGTTTTGTTTTCTGTCTGGATATTGATAGCAGTTTCCTTCATGAGTCCTTTGTAATTCTCTTGGATGACTGAGTTGCTGAGAAGAGCTGAAACATTCACAGCTGATCATCACACAGTGCTGTTGATAATTGTGTACAATGTTTTCCTGATTCTGATGATTTTGCTTCACATTAGTTCTTACAAATATTTGCAATTTTTTTTCCTGAAAAATGCCTTTTCATAATTTCTTATTGCACAATAGCATTCCATTACATTCATATACCAGAACTTGTTCAGCCATTCCCCAACTGATGGGTATCCCCTCAAGTTCCAATATTTTGTCCCCATTAAAAGGGCTGCTATAAATATTTTCACACATATAGGTACTCTCTGCTAAATAGACTTAGGAAACATCTCCACATTATCTTTCCTTGTTGCTTCCTCTAGGGTGAAGGTTTAGTCAGATAAAGGGTGTTTATCCTCTACCCTACCATAATATTAGATATCTTATCCTCTTTCTGTCTCCTGTTGACATTTTAGAAATCTTTAAAGACCCACTTAAAATGCCACCTCATCATCTAATATCTTTGAGTTTCAATTTTCTCTTTTGAAAAATGGGCCAAATAGGGAAGTTCTGCTTCCGGAAGCCAAGAGGGTGGAGTGAAAAGGTGGTCGCTCTCACTCTCCCCTATCAACCTCTGAAAACCCAGAAAATATCACCGCAGAAAAAAACCCTGGAACAGCTGAACTAGAAGAAAGATGGGAGCAGCCCAGCAAACAGGTCTCCCAGTGCCTCAGCAAAAATAAGGGAGGCAGAACTAGAAGGGGCCCCAGGCAGATAAGTACCCTGTGGCATTCATCTGAAAGGAGGTGAAGAAACTAACCTAAAGGCTTCCTAAAGCCCCAGCCTTGCTGATTCCAGCCCAACACCAGGTGAGCTGTAGAGCCCTGCAGCCTACAATTGTTAAGAAATCCTGAAGCCTAGGTGGTAGAACAGGCAAACACCAACACCTGTACCCCCTAGTTCCTCAATAAAGGCAGGGGAAACCATGGAATCCAGCTCACAAAACCACCAGGTGCCTCAGCACTCAACCACAAAGGAATCTTCCAGTGCATTAGCAGAAAGAGGGAGACAACACTGCAGGGGGCCCCAGGCAGATAAACACCCTGCAGCACCCATCTAAAAGGAGCTGAAGAAAGCTAAAGGAAAGGAAAAACAGGCAACCTAGAATTGCCTGAAAGTTCCAGCCTTGCTGATTCCAGCCCAACAAGGTAAGCTGCCAGAAACCTACAGCCTCCAATTGCCAGCATAAGAGGCCCCAGCACACAAAGCCAGTGACCAAGACCTAGGCTCCCAACACAAGAAGCTTGGGTCAGTACCCTCTGTTCCCCAGCAGGAGAGCTCAATCTCTTTAAAGGCCAGGGAATAAAGAAACACCATGAGTAAAAAGAAACATACCATAGATTCATATTATGAGAAGAGTGAAGATCAAGACAGAAATTCTGAAGAGGACAACATTGTCAACAAACCCACATCTGCAACAAAAGGGAATATGAACTGGTCTGAAGCCCAAAAAGCCTTCTTAGAAGAGCTCAAGAAGGATTTTAATAGTCAAATGAGAGAGGTAGAAGAGTCCTTCAAAAATACAATTGGCCAATTGGAAAAAAAATACACTGAAGAAAACAAGTCCCTAAAAAACACAATTGGCCAATTGAAGAAGGAAGGACAAAACTAACAGAAGAGTACACTGAAGAAAACAAGTCCCTAAAAAACACAATTGGCCAGTTGAAGAAGGAAGTACAAAAACTAACAGAAGAAAACAATCTGTTAAAAACTAGAATTGGACAAATGGAAACTAATGTCTCTGAGAGAGCAAGAATCAGTCAAACAGAAACAAAAAAATGAAAAAATGGATGAAAATGTAAAATACCTCATCAGTAAAACAACCGACCTGGAAAATCGACTCAGGAGAGACAATTTAAAAATTATTGGACTACCTGAAAATCATGATGAAAAAAAGAGCCTGGACAGTATCTTTCAGGAAATCATAAAGGAAAACTGCCCGGAAGTCCTAGAACCAGAAGGGAAAATAACCATAGAAAGAATCCACCATCACCACCTGAAAGAGATCCCAAATTGACAACACCAAGAATATAATAGCAAAATTCCAAAATTACCAGATGAAAGAGAAGGTGCTGCAAGCAGCCAGAAAGAAAAATTTAAATATCATGGAACCACAGTCAGGATTACACAGGACCTTGCAGCTTCTACATTAAAAGACGCAGGGCATGGAACATGATATTCTAAGGCAAAGGAGCTTGGAATGCAGCCAAGGATCAATTACCCAGCAAAAATGAGCATCATTTTTCAAGGGAGGAGTGGATATTCAATGAAATAGGAGACTTCCAAACTTTCCTGATAAAAAGACCAGAGCTCAACAAAAAATTTGATCTTCAAGTACAGGACTCAAGAAGGACTTAAAAAGGTAAATGGGACAGAAGATACAATATGTTGTTAATGGGGGGGCTGTTTAAACCCCTACAAGGGAATATGAGACTTGCAACCCTTGAGAACTGTATTGTTATTACACCTTGTTAAAGGAGTATACATAAAGAGGGTGGATATTAGTTGACTTTGATGTAATGATAAAAAAAATCTAATCAAGTGGGTTAAATGGATCCAAATAAGTGGATCAATCTGATCTTAGAAAATGTACTGAGAAAGGAGGAGGCAGACAAGGGTAAATTACATTACAGGAAAAGACACAAAATCCTATTACAGGAGGGAAAGAAGGGGTGGGGCATTGTTTGAACCTTGCTCTCATCAGATTTGACTCAAGAAGGGCATAACATAATCAGTTAGGTACAGAAATCTAACTTGCCCTATAGGCAGTAGGAGGGAAAAGGGGAAAGAAAAGGGAGGGGAAAAAGAAAAGGGAGGGGAAGAAGGGAGGGAAGAAGCAGTAAGACTAAAGGGGAAGAAAAGGGAAAGGGATAATAAAAGGGAGGGACTGAAGGAGGCAGTGGTCAAAAGCAAAACACTAGTGAAGGGGGAAAGGAAAAAGGAGAAAGAAAAGCATAAATAGGGGGAAAAGGATGGAGAAAAAGACACAGATAGTAATCATAACTGTGAATGTGAATGGGATGAACTCTCCCATAAACAGAAACGGATTGCAGAATGGATTAAAAACCATAATCCTACAATATGTTGTTTAAGGAAAACACATTTGAAAAAGAGTCACATACAGGGTAAGGTAAAGGCTGGAGCAGAATATATTAAGCATCAGCTGAAGTGAAAAAGCAGGGGTAGCAATCCTGATCTCAGACAAAGCAAAAGCAAAAATAGATCTAATCAAAAGAGATAAGGAAGGAAACTACATCCTGCTAAAAGGCACCATAGACAATGAAGTAATATCATTACTAAACATATATGCACCAAATGGTATAGCATCCACATTCTTACAGGAGAAGTTCAGGGAGTTACAGGAAGAAATAGACAGCAAAACTATACTAGTGGGGGACCTGAACCTCCCCTCTCTGCACTAGATAAATCTAACCACAAAATAAACAAGAAAGAAGTTAAGGAGGTGAATAGAACATTAGAAAAGTTAGGTATGATAGACCTCTGGAGAAAACTGAATGGGGATAGAAAGGAATATACTTTTTTCTTGGCAGTACATGGCACATACACAAAAATTGACCATGTACTAGGGCATAAAAACCTCACAATCCAATGCAGAAAGGCAGAAATATTAAATGCATCCTTTTCAGATCATGACACATAAAAATTATATGTAATAAAGGGCCATGGAAAGATAGACTAAAAAATAATTGGAAACTAAATAATCTAATCCTAAAAAATGATTGGGTCAAACAAAAATCATAGAAACAATCAATAATTTCATTCAAGAGAATGACAATAATGAGACAACATACCAAAACTATGGGATGCAGTGAAAGCAGTTCTTAGGGGAAGTTTTATATCTCTAAATGCTTACATAAATAAAATAGAAAAAGAGAGATTAATGAATTGGGCATACAACTAAAAAAACTAGAAAAAGAACAAATTAAAAATCCTCAACTAAACACTAAATTAGAAATATTGAAAACCAAAGGAAAAATTAATAAAATTGAAATTAAGAAAACTATTGAACTAATAAATAAAACTAAGAGCTGGTTTTATGAAAAAACAACAAAATAGATAAACCTTTGGTTAATTTAACTAAAAAAAGAAAGAAGAAAACCAAATTACTAGTATCAAGAATGAAAAGGGTGAAGCTACCACCAAGGAAGAGGAAATTAAAACAATAATTAGGAATTATTTTGCCCAACTATATGCCAACAAATTTGACAATCTTAGTGAAATGGATACATATTTACAAAAATATAAATTGCCCAGATTAACTGAAGAGGAAGTAAAATACTTAAATAACCCCATCTCAGAAAAAGAAATTGAAAAGCCATTGATGAACTCCCTAGGAAAAAATCTCCAGGGCCAGATGGATTTACATGTGAATTCTATCAAACATTTAAAGAACAATTAATTCCAATACTATATAGACTATTTGGGAAAATAGGTGAAGAAGGAGTCTTACCAAATTCTTTATGATACAAATATGGTGTTGATACCTAAACCAGGAAGAGTCAAAATAGAGAAAGAAAATTATAGACCAATTTCTCTAATGAATATAGATGCAAAAATTTTAAACAAAATATAGCAAATAGATTGCAGCAACTTATCACAAGAATAATACACTATGACCAGGTAGGATTTATACCAGGAATGCAGGGTTGGTTCAATATTAGGAAAACTATCAGCATCATTGAGCATATCAACAACAAAACCAACAGAAACCACATGATCATCTCAATAGATGCAGAAAAAGCTTTTGATAAAATACAACACCATTCCTATTAAAAACACTAGAAAGCATAGGTATAAATGGAGTCTTCCTTAAAATAATAAATAGCATATATCTAAAACTTTCATCAAGCATTACATGTAATGGGGACAGGATAGAAGCATTTCCAGTAAGATCGGGGGTGAAACAAGGATGTCCATTATCACCACTGTTATTCAATATTGTACTGGAAACCTTAGCTTTAGCAATAAGAGAAGAATAAGAAGTTGAAGGCATTAGAATAGGCAAAGAAGAAACAAAGCTATCACTCTTTGTAGATGACATGATGATATACTTACAGAATCCTAGACAACCAAGTAAAAAATACCTGAAATAATAAACAACTTTAGCAAAGTTGTAGGCTATAAAATAAACTCACCTAAATCATCAGTATTTCTATATATTACCAACAAAGACCAACAGCAAGCGACATAAAGAGAAATTCCATTTATACTTGCTGTAGACATTATAAAGTATTTAGGAGTCTACCCCTGAAAGAAACCCAAGAACTCTATGAACACAATTACAAAACACTTTTCACACAAATAAAATCAGATCTAAGTAATTGGTAAAATATCAGTTGCTCATGGGTAGGCCGAGCCAATATAAGAAAAATTGGCCAAAAAGCACATTTCTTTTAAAGAAGAACTAGAAATTTTACATGAGGTTTTTAAGCCATATGAGTGCCATTCATAGAATCAGATGCATACAATATTCAAATAAACATTTCATTTTATTTATTAACATCTATGATAATCGACCTATAAGGAATAATACTTATATAAATGTTCTCATAAAATGTATCTCTTTTCTTCCACTAATTTCTTATTTGTTCAGCCTTCTTCAATTATAGGCTCTTACTATGAGATCTTATTGAATGGATGTCACTCTTGTCAATTAAATTGGATGGAATTAATGATAGGATCTCTAGGGTTTTGTTTGAAAACAGATGGAACAACAACTGAAGCATAATGAGAATAATGAAGAAGTAGAATATGTAAACTATTCAGCAGGATGGAAAAGAATTGCACAACATGGTTTTAAAAAAAATCAAGACAGCTTAACCTTTATGCCTGTCTAATAAAAATAATGTGGACCATCATAAACAAAGTAAATTGGCAAATTTCTTATAAAAATTGCACTGAGGACACATTAGATGGAGAGTTTTTTAAGTTTGTACTCCAGGTCCCTATAGTATAAAAAGCGTTATTAGAGATCCATCCTTTATCATTATTTATATATAAGTTGAATATAACTAAGGGAGAATAGGCTGACATGCATGTTTCAAAATTCAGGGAAGTCTGGTGTTTGGAAAGCGTTCAAGCACTGCATTTTGGCTAGACATTTCAGGATCTCTGAGAGACAAACTGTCACAAATATAATAATCTTTCAGGTCTTATTAAAACCCTGAACTGTTCCTACAATACTTTTAAAGTTGGGCATCAAAAATACATTTTAAGCCAATAGACTTTAATGTAAATCCATGAATTCAATCAATTATATCTAAGTATGTGATTGATTGATGGTATCAATAGACCCTACTAGATCTGATAGTATATCTCTTTCTGAATTTCAAGTTTTTCTAGTTGAAATCACCTGTGTGTAAGTAAACGTAAGCATACATGATTTTACCTGGAAGAAAAATAAATCTCTACATCACTTAGAACAAAGGAGAAGCTGTAATATTTCCTGATTTATTCTTCACTCATATATTTACCTTAAAGCAAATTCTAGAAAAAAAGTTACACTTTTCAGGTTTTTTAAAACAAAAACTACAATTTTACCATCATCCTCTTGTGAAAAAAAAACAGAAATATTTCCTATGGTGTCAAAATTCAAGTTTATTTCAAGATTCAGTTCAGGTGCTACATCTTATACAGGCTCTCTTTTGCCATATATGTGTGTGTGTGTGTGTGTGTGTATGTATATGTATATATATGTATATGTGTGTGTGTATATATATATACGTATATATATATATACACACACACACACATAATTTCTACATTGTGTGACAGCAGAATATAAGCTTTTTGAGGAGAAGAACTTTTAGTCAATTTTGTATTTGCATATCATCCTCAGTGGCTACCACATTGCCTTGTATATGGTAGGCACTTAATAAATAGTTGTTGCAATATATTGAACTTAATTAGAAATGAAATGATTTGAAGTGAAGAATCCAAAAGCCTCTATGTCATAAATTTAATTAATGATTTGGGTGAATTTTAAGTAGGAAAATTCCTTGTCCTTCAAATGAACTGATCTAAATTATTATGATTTATATGTAATGAGATTTCAGTATTTTGTCTTACTAATAAGAAAATTCAATGTGAAAAATTTTGACAGATTTTTAGTAAATTTGTAACCTGCTTTATTGAAGATTTTAAAATTATTTTCTTTAGATTAGTGAAAATTAAAAAGTTATCTTCTCAATATTTGTCTTAGAATATATCAACTAATTTAGCACTACCTCTTAAGAATACTATTATTCAAGATTTAGTATCTTTGTTATTCAAATGAAGCATTTTGATAATATGTTATGCTTTAGGCATTACGTTAATGCTACTGAGTGCCAACCTTAGAGTCTCAGTGTTCAGTGTATTTATTTTTAATAAAAGTTGACTAGAAAATAATTAACTTACTTTCTTGATCAATCCATAGTGTAACTGAAGGGACACAGTTGATTAGATTTAAAATCAGAGTCTATAATCATGATACAAATCAAAAGGATACATAACCTTTAGCTGATCTAATCAACTTTGTTCTAAGTTATCAAATTTTATAATATGACAAGTATCAGATTACTTTTTTGTATCCTGAACTTTTCAGAAAGCATTTCCATCATACTAGGAAATGGAATGAGGTCATTTAGTAAATGGACATTGTCATCATTTATGGATATAATAAGAATGTGGTGACAAGAAAATAGAATGCATGAAACACAGCTACATAGTTTGTTACATGGGACATTCCTATCTCAAGACTGACATGGTAAGTGTATGTACCCCAGTGGTACTTTGGAGACAGGAGAAAGTAGAGCTGATCATGTTATCTGGACAAACGGAAAGAGAATAATTCCATTGGCAGATGGCTACCTGCTGAACCTGTACTGCTTCATAGTGCCTAATTTGGACTCTCCATCTTTGACACCATTGATAGAGTATTGGAGTGTCCCTGAAGGACTCTATAAGCAGTATGTCTACTTGCTGCCCAAGAAAAATAATGAGCATGTTTTAAGCCTTCATCTTCCCACCTCTGATGTGCACCTGGCAAAGCTGACAGATTAGCAGGCCAAGTACCTGGGGCTCAACAAGTATGGACCCTTCAAACCTAACTACTGCTGATATTAAATTCCTGTTATTGCAGCCAAAATACTTTTTAAGGAATAGAAAACAAATTCTTTTCTACTTTACTCAACAGAACAAAACCCAGTAAGCTGCTTCCCTGGTTAGAGGTGCCCATCATACTCACCCCACAGATCATGTGTTATTTTGCTTATATGCTTATTAAAAATAGAATTCTGTGTTTGGGGGAGCTGAAAATTTTACATTTTATATGGAGCATTATAGAGATTAGGATGAAATACAGCTATAAATATAAGGACATGCCAGATTTTGAAGGACATCAAATGCCAAGGAAAGGGGTAAGGAATAGCAAAAGAGAAAAAAAACCCCGTGTTTTATAACAGAACTGGCAAATTTATTATTCTGCAATGAATATATTGGAGGAGACCGAAAATAGAGCACTTTTGGTGGCAGAGACAATTATTAGAAGAAAATGTATGGAAGAGGTATTGAGGAAATAAAATCTACAGGACTTTGCACTGCTATGAAAGGTGAAGTGAAGAGTCAAGAATTCTAAGGTTTTAAACATGGTAAAGTGTGGGGCAGGAGTGATTCTAGCTCCCTAGAAATCTTTGTTAAAACATGATTATTTCTTATAGTAGTAAATGTTATATCAGACTTTTGTCAATTAATTTGAATAAGATGTTTACATGGAACTTGATAGAACAATATATGATTATTTTATCATCTCAGATGCTGGGCTGAGAGTCAAGGAGACCTGTGTTCCAATATGATTTCTGCAACCTGTTGAATGTGTGACCCCAGTCAAGCCACTTAAGCTTTGCATAGCAGTGAGAATCAAAGTTCAGTATGTATTACTGGAGGAAGTCACTATTAAATGTGCTTATCCTCAGGAAATTACAGGTCAAATTGGTAATCTTGTATTTTATGAGATCATATAACTGTTGCCAGCAAGGTCAGGGCAATGAGGAAATGTTCCTCAGGAAAAGGTTTATTTTCATGGTAGGAATGGATAGGTTTCATTCAAAATACCTGGCCACATTTCTCTATATATGTTACCTTTATTGGAATGTAAGTGCCTTGAGGGCATAGATTGTCTTCCCTTTTGTATTTGTACATCTTTTATTTTAAGGAAATTATAGCATTCAGTTACAAGTTCATTTTCCAGGATCCACCCCTGACTCTGCATTTTCTACAGAACACCCCAGTAACCTCACCATGAAAGCGAGGTCTGCCCCTCAAGCTTCTTTACTCACTTCCAGTGGCCCTCTAATTGCTCAGCTTCTCTCAGAATTTTCATTTTGAGAAGCCACCAGGGAGCCTTGGCTACCTTCCTCTAAATGTTCTACTTCTGACTTTCTGTACTTTTTGCACCATGCCCAAGTCCCCAGCTCCCCTCTCCAATTTTTTGCTTCATTTTATATGTTGTCTTCCTCCATTAGAATGTAAGCTCCATGAGGACAAGGACTGTACTTATGCTTATAATTATATCCCCAGTTTTTAGCATGGTGCCTGACACATAATACATGCTTAATAATTGTTTGTTTACTATTTGTTTCTCTAGAGATTAGAACAAAACCTGGCAAATTATAAACAATAAAAAAGATATTCATTCATTCATTTCTACAAATCATGGGATATTTCTCCCAGGGAGATGCTAACTGGGTACATAGTAGATAGAAGGAAATTATTTGGATTTGAAGTTTGGATACTGAATAAATGGCAAAATGTGTTGACTTTACAACTTTGCCTGTGAGTGGTCCTAGTGGTAGCGCACACTATTTTCTTCTCTATTTCGCCTCATCTGTGTCAGCTTTTGTATCTCACAGGCTGAAGTCAGTATTCATAAACAAAAGAAGTAATACTTAAAATAGCTTTTCACCAAGAGACTGAACAAGTGGCAGGAAAAGCCTTCTGAGGAAAATTAAAATCTTGACTTCATTTCAATATCCATCTTGATGGTCATTATTCATTCTTAAAAATGCCATATTGTGAATTTGTTAATATAGCATTTCCTGCTATATGTGCAATAGGATGTTTCTTCCAGCAAGAGAAGGAATTACTAATATATAAGATTACATTCACATTAAACTGAGAAGTTACTCTTGTGCAACTTTAGCTTTAATCATGTTGGTTAACTTCATGTGGAACAATTAATGAGATAATTGTCTTAATGTAAAACCACACAGAACATTTTGGAATAGGATTCCATTAATATGAAATTTATTCTTAAATTCTTTGAAGTTAATGGTAATATGAAATTTGGAAGAAGACAAAATAGGTCAATAGTCTAAGTAATTTTATTTTATAAATTTAAAATAATTTCCATGCTTGACTATACATTTCCTTGGCTCTGAAGCATTAGATAGAGAGATAGAGAGATAGATAGATATTTTATAGAGAGATAGATATCTATAGCTATTTCTGTAGAGATATCTCTATCTCTATGTATCTATCTTTTAAAATGATTTTGCACAGTCCTCTTCAGCCTTTGAGATATTATGTATATATGGGGGAGGGAAGCAGTGAACTCATTTTTGTGTGCTTAGGCACAATTTCCTATAACAATTTCTAAGATCATAGATACGGACCTTACAAACCATCTCATCCAACCATTTGATTTTACAGAATCAAGGATTGCAGATGACATTGAAGATCACACAGTTAATAAATATCAAAGGATGATTTGACACCACATATTCTGACTCCAGAGCCACTGTTTTTTTCCTATTGTATTGTTTCTCAAGTGTACCCTAGTTCTTAAATTATTATAGATTGTTGCTTTAAATTAATAAATGCATAATGTCACACATGCACATGTATCTTTATAAACAGAATTAAGGTTAATTCAACAATTGATTACAGTATGTTGAAGAAGTCAAGGAAGCAAAAATAAAAAAAAATTTAAAAAAAGCTTCTGTCTTCACTAAGCTTACATTCTACAAAAATAATTCAGTTACAACATAAAAATAAGTAAATATATGAAAACTTGAAAAGAAATTAAATTTGGTTTAATGAGGGGGAAATCAAAAAAGATTTAGATACAAAAGATCTGGATTCATATATTTTTTTCTTTCCAACAAAGTTTTATAATCTAGTCAAGTTATTTACTGAATATAAAACTTTTTCTTCAACTGTAAAATAATTGATCATATTATTGTTAAATTCCCTTACAACTCTAAATATATTGTTTATTATCTAAATACTGTGCTTCTCATCATGTCTTTACTAGATACAAAACTATACACATTTTTCATATTTGTTAGGGAAAGATGTGTGTACCCACTTGTGTAGAACATATAAAACATATAAAACATGGTAATGTTTTACAAATACTATATAGGATGACCTATATGTTGAATTGCTAAACTGAGTAGAATTCTAGATTACTGAGGAGAACAGGCAAAGTTAAATGACCAAGATTATACAAAACTACAAAAATCATTTAGATAATGATGCCTCTATTTTCAAAATCAGATAATGGATCAACATAATGAAGGACAAGGAAATAAAAACAACAACAAAAAAGGGACCTGGTTTCTTTCATTGTGTGTTACATATCAGTCAATTTTTTATATCACACGATTCAGCATTTTAGGATAGAAGTGGCTTAGCATTGAGGGTAGAAGTGAGGAGGCCTTTCTTTCAAGACTAGCCTCTGCATTCTTTTTGAGGAAGACTAGCTATTGCCAACATTGTACCCATGGCAATTTTAAGTAGGTCATGTCCTGCTTCAGGAAAGAGTACTTCACAAAAAATTTAGGTGTGACTACTCCATACAAGGTAATATAATGATCTTCTATTCCAGCAATTAATCAGTAAACATTTAATAAATACCTACTATGTGCAAATCACTGTGCTAAGTGCTGAAGATACAAAAAAAAAAGAGGAAAAAGACAGCCACTGCCCTCAGGAGTTTACAATATGATGGGGGAGACAACATGTAAAGAAATATATACAAAGCAAGCTACATACAGGATAAAGAAATCATATTCAACAGGGAGAAGGCATTGGAACTAAGAGGAATTGGGGAAGGTAAGATTTTAGTTGAGACTTAAAGAAAACCAAGGAGGTCAGTAATCAAAGCCAAGGAGGGATAACATTCCAGGAAGGGGAGAGAGCCAGAGAAAATGACAGAACCAAGAGGTGGAGTGTTTTTTTTTTTTTGTGGAATAGCCAGGTGGCCACTGTGACTGGATTGAAAAGTACATATTGGAAATTATGGTGTAAGAAGGCAGGAAAAGTTGAAAGAGAATAGAGAAGAGGTTTTAATGTTAAACAGAAAATTTGTATCTGCACCTGAGGGCAACAGGAATTCACTAGAGTTTACTGAGTAGGGGAGTGACACAATCCAACTTGCATTTTAGTAATATTAATTGCAATCTGAAAGGAGAATACAAGGCAGACACACCAGCAGACTATTCCAATAATAAAGACATATGGTAGTGAAGGCCTGCTCTAAAAAGGTGGAAGTGTCAGAAAAGAGAAGAAGATATACTCAAAAGATGCTGCGAAGGCAAAATCAGCAAATCTTCACAGCAATTGGGATATGAGGAGTGGCATATAGTGAGGAATTTGGAATGACTCCTAGGTTTTGAACCTGAGGGGCAAGGAGGATGGTGTTGTCATCTATAGTAGTAGAGAGGGTAGGAACATGGAGAGTTTAGGGAGAAAATAATTAGATTGGGGCAAGAAAGGCAATTGTGAGAATCATCACTATGGAGACAAAATCCAAGGAAGCTGAATATGATCAAAGTAAAATGGTGTAGATGTAGAAGAGAAGAAGGCCCCAGAAGGAACATTTATGATTAGAGGGCAAGATATAGAGGAGGAACCAGTAAAGGAGAAAGAGAAGGAATAGTCAGATAGGTAGGAGGAAAAGAAGGAGTTTATGGTTTCCTGAACACCTAAAGAGAAGACCTTCTCAAGGAGGATATAGTGATCAACAATATCAAAGGCTGCAGAGAGATAATTTAGAATGAGGATTGAGAAAAGGCCATTGGATTTGGCAACCAAGTGACCTTTACCTGACAGCAGTTTAAGTGAGAAGACAAGATCAGAAGATTTTAAGAGGTTAATAAAAAAGTGAGTGTAAAGTGGAAGCACCTGCTACAAACAATCTTTTTGAGCAGTTTAACTACAAAAGTCAGAAGAAATAGAGAATGATAAATAGTGGGAATGGAAGGGATAGGTGAGAATATTTTTCAGGATAGCATAGACATGAACATGTTTGTATACAGTAAAGAAGGAGCCGGTAGAGAGGGAGAGATTGAAAATAAATGAAAGAGTAGGAGGGGTAGATGGGGCAATCTGGTGGAAGATATTGGATATAATGTGATTGCTTGAAGTAGAGTCCTTAGCCTTGATTAAGAAGTAAGACCACTTTATCATGTAAAACAAAAGTGAAGGAGGAGAAAGTGACAGAAGCCACCTGAGAGACAGGAGATGAGGAAGAGGGGAGAAGAAAGAGTTCACAGGAATGATTTTATTGTTATCTGTAAAATGTGATTCAAGAATTTTCACCTGAGAAAGTTGGTGGAGGGGAAACAATGGGTAGATGGAGAAGAAATGAAAAAGTTTGGAACAGCTGCTATGATGAGTGGGATAGTGGGTTGATAAGGGTCATATAATAGGATTACCTAGAAGCAGTGAATGCCCAATTGAGGTTATATAGTATATATTTGTAGTGAACCAAATCAGAATGGTTATGAGATTTTTTCAACCTTTTTTCAACAGCATGTGTACAGGCACAAAGTGGACTAACGGTAATGATGATCCAAGGTGGATATTTGGCTGGCAAGGTCAATGATATCATGAAAAGTAAGAATTCCAGAAAAGAGGACAGATTAGAATTGAATTGTTTCTCCAAAAAGTCAAGACAGGGAGAAGAGGAGAGACTGGCTAGTACATGATAGATGGCCTGAGAGATAATTAAGGTGTCAAGGGGTTGGGGTTTATAGTGCAGATAAGGAGGAGAGTTATGAGAAGCAAGGAAGAGGGAGAGGTAACATGCCAATAGATTATGGTCCAATAAGCAAATGTCAAATGTCTTGAATATAGAGGTGGTACACTGATAGGTCATGGCAATATAAAAGATATGATCATCTTTGTATGTGGCTTTATAGATGGCTGAAGAGTAGTAGTAGCTCATGGGATATGAGTAGATTGAGGAATTGAATGATTAGGATGTGAGGGAAAATCGGTATGTATGTTGAAATCCCCTAGTATGAGGGCAGGAGTTGGATGGGAGAAAAAAAGATGTAAGGCCGTTTATTTTCTCATTGCTTATTATACTGACCTTACAATTTACCTTGAAAGAAAAACAAGATGAAAAGAAATGTCTCTTCTTTCCCCCAAGATGGCACCTAAGGTGAAGAAGGAAGTTGTTGTTCCCCTCCAAGACAGAAGCCAAGTCCAAGGCCTCGAAAGCCAAGAAGGCAGTGTCCAAAGGTGTTCATGGCCACAAGAAGAAGATCCAAATGTCCCTGATCTTCCAGTGATGCAAGACACTAAGACTTCGATGGTAGCCCAAATAACCTCAGAAAAGTGCCCTGTGGAGAAACAAGTTTGATCACTGTGCCATCCTTAAGTTTCCTTTGACCACTGAATCTGCTATGAAGAAGATTGAGGACAAAACACCCTCATATTCACTGTGGAAATCAAGGCCAACAAGCATCAGGGCAAGCAGGCAGTAAAGAAGCTGTATGACATGAACGTGCCAAGGTCAATACACTGATCTGGCCTAATGGAGAGAAGAAGACCTATCTTTTACTTGCTCCAGACTATGATGCTTTAGATGTTGCCAACAAAATTGGAATCATCTAAACTGTGTCCAGCTCTCCAACTCCACCTACAAAATTGATTTATGAGCCTTTGGCTCAGATTTTCAAATGCACATTGATAGGAAGATATAACAAAAGAACTATAAATACCCATATATTTCCAGTATTAAAACAAAAGTCTGTGTATGTGCTTTACCACCAACAATCCAGCATATAGTTTTTTTTTTAAATGTTAAGAAGACATTTCAAAATGCAAAGGTAACTTCACAGACAGACTATTTAAAGACATCATAGCTGCATATTCATTGCTCTGTCAGTCTTTAGAAGGGTTGTGGGTTTTATGGTCTTTAGGAAAAAATATTCTTTGAGAACTCAACTGGTTCTTTAAATGTATGTCAATAAATGTCAAAAATTTGGTAACCTCTTTCATAAGAACCAAATGACCTACACTAGAATATTTGAGAGACTCAATCTGACTCCAAAGGAAAGATTTTTTAAAAAATATTTTCTCAGTCATTTTCTGCTACATTGCATTAGAGTTTCCAATAGTTAAAGGAAGTAGATTTTATGTTCTCAGAAACAAGAAAAAAAAACATTTAATTAACTTAAATTATTATATAATTTTTAAATAGTTAAGTATACATCTTCTACCTGCTTCTGAATTTGCCCCTGAAAATGATTTCAGCAATACAACCCCTAATTCCACTTAAAGAAACTGAATTCCAATTTGCTGGTAACTGAGTGGTGTGGAAGCTAGGCCAAAAAGACTGATATTTTACACATAAGGAAATATTCTTTTTGAGATACAAACACAAATAATAAACATTTATTTAAATTGGTTATGATCTCTAGAGAAAAAGGGGATTCATATCAGTAAATGAAAATAACATGATAATGAAAGTTAGACTGTAAGTTATCTTTGTTAAAATTCTGTATTCCAGGAAAGAGAATATAGCATTTTAAAAATTGATTTATGAGCCTTTGGCTCAGATTTGCAAATGCACATTGATAGGAAGACATAATAAAAGAACTATAAATACCCATATATTTCTTTGAGAATTAATATTCCATATCATTGAACATATCAAACTTATAAATGTTTAAAAATTTTATTTTGACACTATCAATATAACAAAGTTCTAAATCATTAGTAATAATCTTTACACTCAAACTTATAACTGTTTTTGAGTTATCATCAATAAATATGCTTTGCACATCAATTTTATATTATTTGATGCTTGGATTAATAGATCAATTTCCCTCCCATCTCTTAGTTCTTTAGTAATTACAGCCTTTGCTTTCCACTATGAAGATTCTAACATAACATAATTTGTATGAAATTTTTCCCTTTTGGATTTTGAGAAATTTCTGATTCACCTTCTCAAAATTCAATATTCAAATTCAAATTCAGTTCTGACTACTCACACTTTACCTTATGTCAGTAGTCATATAAACTTAGTTGTTTTTAGTTGTACAAGTAGAAAAGTTCTAGTAAAGATAATAAAAACTGGAAAAAGTCTTTAAATTTTGTTGCCTATTGTAATTATTTAGTGCCTGTGATATAACTAAAAAAAATTGAAATTCATTAAACACTAGGGCATATAATTCTTTTAGCAATAATCTAGAAAAAAAATCAAATCTTTATCCCCTCACACACAAACACACACCATACTCCTTTTAAAATTAAACCAATATTGGGGCAGCTAGGGGGTACAGTGGATAGAGCACTGGCCCTGGATTCAAATCTGGCCTCAGGCACATTCTTACTAGCTGTGTGACCCTGGGCAAGCCATTTAACCCCATTGCCTAGCCAAAAAGAAAATTAAACCAATATAAATATTAGTAAAATATCAAATTTCCTCTTATGTTTACAATGGAAAATAAGACAATTTAAGAGTTGTTCACAAAATATATATGAATATATATGTATGTATTTTAAATCATTCATACAAATGAAAATTCAATGACACATTTTAAGTCTATTTCCATTACTATAAATGATTTTTGCACTTTTTGAAAAAATATAATTCATCTAACATTTCCATATTTTTACAAACTAACTCACAAATTGTCTTAGTTTTCGACTTGTAGAGATAAGAGGATTTTTAAAATATTTAAATAATATTCATTATTGGTATGATTTTAAAAGCAGTATGGTGTGTGTGTGTGGGGGAAATAATGATTTAGTTTCTCATAGGTTAAAAAAAGCCTATATGCACTTGTGGATAGTGATCAAAGGCATTATATGAACTACTATATCTAAATATTACAAGGAGAAATCTTACTATAACAACATCTCTAAGCCAAGCATTTTGAAACACATTTAATAATATTTTAAAAAAATAAAGTTATTTCCTCTAGGCTTTCTTTCCTTCCTTCATCAGACCTAAGCAATGTCCATATTTCTGTATAAAAAGAAGTGCACTAGTTTCAGATTTCAACATGAGGACTATAGTGGCTTCATCAGCCAATATAAAAGATAATAAATACATTGACATGTTGCTTCACATGTAAATCCCTATCCAATTCTGGTGCAGGTTTCTATAATTTCAGTGAAGCATTATTTCAGTAGTCAGCATAAACTGTGAAAAAAAAAATTACTTGAAAAAAAAAACACCCACATTTCCAGTGAAAAAGAAGCTGTGTAAGCAGAATGTTTTTTCACTATATTATTAAGTAGAGTTAGAGTCCTAAATGTTGTTCAAATCCAAAAACAAGATCTTTTAATGAAACACAAAGAATCTTTAGGCGGAAACTGAAATGATGCTGCTGCTGAGGCTGCTGCTGCTGCTGCTGATGGTGATCATGGCAATGGTAATGATAATTTCAAAAAATATACAATTACATCCATCATCCAATAAGTATGAGAATTAGGTGTAAATGTTAATATTATCTACAGAAAATGGAATATTTCTTCCTCTGTTGCCATGTAATCATTTACTTCTATAAATCAAGACAATATCTATGGGAAAATTAAAAAAAAATGATGAGACTATTTTACCTGAAAAGAGAAACTAGTCTTTTTCATGTCAGGTTAGATTGTGCTCCCTGAATTTCATAGGCATAGGTACATTTCTCAGATTCTATTACACTGTCATGGTGGTTTTCTATAAATATTTGTCCTATTTAATATGTAGGGGTTTTTTTTGTTTTGTTTTGCTAAACATAGGCAGGTGGAGAGGTATTTATCTGTGAATGTGTAGGCTGTCACTTGGATTGGCTGAGCTAGATGAAGCTGACTCATTAAAAGTTTCTCTGAAGATTACACTTCCTCACCTTATTTAGCTTTCTACTTTCATAAAGAAATCTAACTTGACCTTAAGCAACATTGGTGGCATAGGTTTCATGTTCTTCTCATACCAGAGACCATTGGTAGAGGATTATACTTAGTTACAATTTACTATCCCATTGTTTTACAACAGCTTCAATAGCAATTAAATTGTCCACTTCCTCTAAACATGCCACCCAGAAGCTTTCTTTTCACAGTGCTATAGTTACAAGTAGCACATAGTTTCACAATTGATATGTTTGATACTATTTTTGGCAGGCCAGAAATTTAGTTAAGAATAATTTTGAGTGCTTGTATGATACTAAGTTGGGAACCTAATTTGCTAAATTCTCAAATCGTATTAATTTTGGTTAGTAATTAACATTAGTAGAAACAAAACCGAAACTTTAGGTTTGCTACCGCATGAAAAAATGCTTCCTCCTTGAGCTTTATTAGTAAAATATTTTCCAAAATTCTTCTCCAGTGAGCCCACTTTACCCTCCTAAGACATCATAAACAATGAATGCTGAGACTGCCAAAAGCTAATTTGGGACAATAAGTCTTTCTTGACCAGTTTAAGAATTAGGTTCAGATTTTAAAAATTCTCAATTTAACATGTTCACTGAGATGATTACCAATTTGCAGATTGTGTGGAAGAAAACACAGGAGGAAAAAAAGATAATGGAAGTAAAACCACAAAAACCTAACAGTTCTAAATTTTATGATTAATTAGATGCCCTTCACCATTCCAATTATAATTTACCCATTATATGTTTGAGAGGGGCACTTCCAAAACCACAACAGACTGTGGCATATGAATCTATAATACTAACTTAATAGTCAAAGGGTGGCTTCTCCAACTAATCATATTTATTCTGGTTTACAGACCTTGTGGTTATAATACTTTGTTTAGAGGAGAAGGTTACAAATGCATATGCAAATCTCTTTTTCTTGAATGCTGCCTTCAATTAAATGTGACAAGCACATATCTTCACTGAATTTTTCATCACCACATGGAGAACTGCAGTGCACTTGTGCATCTGTTAATTTCAGACACCCCAAATCACTAGTCTCGCTAATAGGATTTGATTTTATCAGTGTCTGCATCAATAAAAGAGCAAACACAGTTTATGTCTAAGCTGGGGAATAGGTGAGCTTTATCTCCTTGCTGTAGTCAGACTGCACAGCTTTTCAAAATGTCTATTTTAGTATTAAACTTTTGAATTTAGACGAGTGAGGATACATTTGGCATGCATATTATGGCCTCCTGGAAACCCAAGAAATCAACTGTTGCAAAGTAAATACCAAACACCTGGTGTAGTATTTAGGCTGTAGTTTATTAGAAAGCCAAATGGCATATAAATACAAACGTTCTTTAATAGTCTGGTTTAGAAGCAGGAATTGCGTGTATGTATGTGTATATACCTATACATATATTTGTGTATATATACATATATGCATGCACATATATGTATATATTTTTGCATATATGTATATATACATATATGCATGCACATATATGTATATATACTTATATACACATCCATCAATCCATCCATCCATCCTTCCACATATACATACACACACACACACACACACACACACACACACATGCTGACTGCCCTCCACTAGGATATACACATAAACACTTAAACATATATGTATATGTATTTTTTCATAAGACTATACAAGTCATAAAGATAGACTAAAATCTAAGTAATCTAGAACTTCTAATCTTTAGACTATTACTATACAGCCTACAAGTCACTATCATCCTTAATTGAATAATTAGTATTTACACATGCTGTACGAGCTAGAAATTTTTTTTAAAAATCCACTAAAGCTAAATTAAATTCTAGAATATCCATTTCAGAAAAAAAAAGATAGAATCTAAAATTTCAAGGGGGAAAAAATCATAAATATTTCTTACATACCACCTATATGCAAGGCACAGAACTATTTAATAATGATCAGTAGCACCTTTGTAGGGCTCCTCCATGAAGGATGATGACCAAACTTGATTTCATTTTTATAGAGGCAGAAAAAAAAGACAGACTTTAAATTTATGTTGGTTTAGATTAGCCTAATGAAGAATGATATCTCATACTGACACTTGTTAACCATTAGAAAGAGTTAGAGAGATTATAGAATAGCCCTTTATGTACATCTTGTAAAAATAGAGAGAATTGCAGCTGCCTTTGGAGGAATAAATTTACATCTATTTACTAAAGGAAGACACAAATCCAATATTTAAGAGGTAAAAGGAGTCACCACTATTGGGACTTAGCAGCTTCTAGCAAAGTGCCATGACATAAATTCCAGAATCTACAAGTAGTTAGAGGAGCCAGAAGAATTGAGTAACAAAGGGATAATTGCAAAGGTGTGTGTGACTGCATTTTAATTCAAAGGCTTTAGTGTCTGTAACAGAAGAGGAAGAGATTGAAGAAGCACATCATAACTCTCAGCCACTAAACCATGAAGCTTGTGTGCATCCTCAAACTGTGTATTGATATGTTCCTGCTACAACTCTCTTCCCACAAGACTCAACCATTTTAATGGGAAAGGATATCTGAGATTCCCACTGGGTAGTTAGGTGACATAGTAAATAGAGTGCCAGCCCTAAATTCAGGAAGAACTGAGTTCAAATCCTGACTCAGACACTTAATTGCTGTGTGACCCTGGGCAAATCATTTAAGCCTTGTTTACCTCCCTTGCTCATTTAGAAAACTATCTGGAGAAGGAAATGACAAGTCACTCCAGTATCCTTGCCAAGAAAAAACAAAACTGGATCATGAAGAGTCTGACATAACTGAAAAATGGTTAAACCAATAAAAAGGAGGTTCCCAACAGGGAGGAAAAGCAATGAAAAATATGCACTAAATCCTATAAACACAGTAGGAATTTACTGCTTGGGGAAGAATATCAAGAAAGTAATCAAAGGAAACATACAAAATCTGAAAAAGTTGTAAAATATAGCACTAATAAAATGATTGCTGTTGTAACTGCTAAATTGAAAAAGGCATATAATATAATACGATGACTTCTAATGAAATATAATAAGGATAATAAAATAATAGCAAACATGTAAATAGCACCTAATTTGTACAAGGAACTGGGTTAAGCACTTTATAAATATTATCTCATACGAATCTCACAGCAACCCCAAGAAGTAAGTGTTATTATTAACCTCATTTTATAGATGAAGATATAGGGGCAAATAGTAGTTAAGTGACTTGCCCCAGGTCACACAGCTAATAAGTGTCTATAGCTGTATTGAAACTAAATCTTCCTATCTCCAGGAAAAGTAATCAATCCACTGCATCACCTAGTTGTCCTTATGCAAGTGTACACCCTCTAATAATTCAAGCTCCAAATAGTTGTGGGTAGTTGGCCATATTATTGAGTTGCAATCACTAATGAACTTTTGATAAGTCTCTCTTAATGTAGCTAAATTGGTCTTTGAACAGAAAAAGCACACAAACAGTATTTTACAGGTCTGATATGATATTTTTTTTTTCCCTTGGTGAAACTTGTTGAAGCTTATGTTCTGCTTGGATTACCTCTATGTTATTATTAAATATTAAAATAAAGCTTTAGTGGAGGCATGAAAAAGTAATTGTTTTTAAAGCATAAGATCCTCTACAAGAACTTGCATTAATTGAATCTCTACTTCTCTACTCAATGAAAATTGTTAAATTTACTCCATCTAAATAAATCTTATTTTTTATTTTTTATATAATCTTAGTAGTATCTTGAATAAAGCATGTCATTTAAAGAAGGCCATTTATACTTCTTATGAACTTTCTATAATTATGCTGTCTTTTGTCTCACAGGAATTTTGTAGTTGATTAGATTAAAATAATACTGCAAAAAAGATGACCATGCTACATGATCACCAACTATGAAAACTTTTCATATACGTATATATGAAAAGTTTATGTTGTAATATAATGAAATGTTTATTGTAAGGCTGACATTTGATAACAATACAATTATTATTTTATTTCATGATACTTAGGAATAAAATATTCACTTAAACTACTATAATTAGTATTAATTTTGCCCAAACACAGCAGTTATTTCTAAATATATTTCTGATGGGAATATGAAGAAAAATGAGAACCGAGTACACCAGAAAGCAACTCTCAGGCTCCTTGGAGGATGCATTTACAGAGTGCCTAGCACGTAGTTAGCCTTTAACAAGCTTGTTTCCAGCTTTTTTTTAGGCAATTGGGGTTAAGTGACTTGCCCAGGATCACACAGCTAGTAAGTGTCAATTGTTTGGTCTGAGGTCAGACTTGAACTCAGGTCCTCCTGATTCCAGGGCTGATGCTCTATCCATTGTGCCACCTAACTGCCTCAACAACTGATTGTGAACTTGACAGGATGCATAACATAGGGCTATCTAGGGTTCTAGAAAACAAGGACACACTTCCAAGTTTAATAACAATTACTTTTCATCATAGCCTATATTGAAAAGAACTGGGGTTTTGGCTATAGTAAATAGATATCTGTGGAAAAAAGCATTGTAGGGAGGCAGAGCCGAGATGGTGGAAAGAAACCAGGAACTTGCTTGAGGTCTCCCCGTTTTCTCTTAGAAACAATGTTAAATCAAACCTTTAATTGTGCAGCAACAACATCCACACACACAAAAAAAAGCCGATATGGTGAAACAATTTTTCAGCCCAAGATAACTTAGAAGAACTTCAGGAAATGTCTGTCTCATTTGAGTATAAAAGGAATGAAGCCTAGTACAGATGATGTCTGGGCAAGTCAACAGGAGGCTTTTAGCCATGGCATAATTCAACAGATGGAGCCTGAAGGCTCTGGCCCAGCAGGCCAATGGCACAGCAGGCCAGCTGTGGAGCTTCTCACCCCAGTGCAGCAAGCAAATTAACTTTGGAACCTAGGGTACAATAGGCATGACTAGGCCAGGCAGACCTAATGTAATGCCTAGTGCAAGTCTCCAGCCCCAGAGGCCCTGAGATGGAGACCCATTGACCAGGCCTCTGGCTGGCAGTGCAAGAACCTTGGTACAGTGTCCCCTGTACCCCAATAGCAGAGCTCAACTTCTTAAGAAGAGCAAAACATAAAAAAATAGCCCTGAATAGAGCTAAGGTGCTATGGCAAGAGGTAAGATCCAAGCATAAACTCAGAAGAGGACAATAATGTCAAAATCCCTGAATGCAATGGACATTCATTGAAGACTCAAAAGGGAATATGAATTGATCTCAAGCCCCAAAATATCCTTTTGGAAGAACTCAAAAATGATTTGAAAAATCAAGTAAGAAAGATAAAAGATTATGAAAAAAGAGTCAAAACTTGGAAAAGGAAGCACAAAAATTAACTGAAGTAAACAAGTCCTCTGAAAAAAAGAATTTTGGGGAGGGTGGTGGGGAGGAAGGGGGACAAAAATTTTAAACTCAAAGGAAAAGGAAGTGATTGTTGATAAATCAAAATAAATTAATTTAAAAAAAAGAATTGGACAAATGAAACAAAAATTCACTGAACAAAACAACTCCTCTAAAAGTAGAAATGGCCAAATGGAAAAGGAGGTACAAAAGCTTACTGAAGAAAATAATTCCTTAAATATTAGAATTGGGCAGGTGGAAGCTAATGATTCTATGGGACATCAAGAATCAGTCAAACAAAATCAAAAGTATGAAAAAAAGAAGAAAATGTGTTATACTTCATTGGAGAAACAACTGACCAGGAAAATAGACCCAGGAGAGATAATTTAAGAATGATTGCTCTACCCGAAAGACATGATTAAAAAAAAAATAAAGAACCTGGGTTGCATTTTTCCAGACATTATTAAGGACAACCACCCTGCTATTCTAGAACCATAGGGTGCATTAGTGGTTGAAAGCATCCATGGATTACCTCCTGAAAGAGATCCCCCAGAACTAGTAAATGGTCAAGCAAAAAATATACTGCAAGCAGCAGAAAAAAATAATTCAAACATCAAGGAGGCACATTTAGGATTACACAGGACTTAGCAGCTTCTACATTAAAGGACCACAGGGCTTGGATTATGATATTCCAGAGGCAAAGGAACTAGGAATACAACCAAGAATCATCTACCTGGTGAAATTAAGCATAATCCTTTAAGGGAAAAATGGATGTTCAAGGAAATGGGAGGCTTTCAAACTTTTCTGATGAAAAGACCAGAGCAGAACACAAAACTTGATCTTCAAATACAAGACTCAAGAGAAGAATAAAACTTGAAGAAGAAAGAAAAAAAAAACCATGGTATTCAACAAGGTTAAATTGTTTATATTCCTGCATAGAAGATGATAGTTATAACTCTTCTAAGGCAGTTAGAAGGAGTATGCTTGGAAAGCAGGTTTGAGTATAAGTTGAATTTGATGTGACAATAAAAAACAATTAAGGAATTAAAAATAAATTTTGCTAGGAAAAGAAGAAAGGAGAGGTAGAATGGGGTAAATTATATTATTATTATAGTATAGGGTATAGGGTAAGAAAGGAGGGGGTGAGGATTATTTAAACATTACTCTCATTAAATTTTCTTCCAAGAGAGATTAATATGCACCCTCAGTTTTGTAGAGCAATCTATATTAACTTATAGGGAAGTAGGAGGGGAATGGAGAAGGAAAAGGGAAGGGAATGCCTGATGGAAGGGAGGGCAGAAGTAGGAGAAGAATGAGGAAAGAAAAGGGAAGGGGGCTGAGAGAGGGAAGGGAAGGTTAAGGGAAGCAATGGCCAGAAACAAAACACTGGTGAGGAGGGACAGGGTGAAAGGAGAGAGAAAAGCATAAAAAATGGGGGCAATGGGAAGGAGGGAAATACACAGTTAAAATCACAATTGTTAATGTGAATGGGATGAACTGTCCCATAAAATGAAAGGGAACAGCAGAGTGGATTTAAAATTTGACTCCTACAATATGTTGTTCACAAGAAACATACTTGAAGCAGAGACATACACGGAGCAAAGGTAAAAGGTTGGAGCAGTATATTATGCTTCAGCTGAAGTGGAAAAAGCAGAGGTACCAATCCTAATCTCAGACTATGCAAAAGCAAAAAAAGAGATCTAATTAAAAAAGACAAGGAATGAAACTAGATCTTGCTAAAAGGTATCATAGACAATGAAGTAATAATAAGACTGAACACATAAGCACCGAGTTCTATACAATCCAGATTCTTATAGGATAAGTTAAATGAGTTACAGGAAGAAACAGACAGCAAAACTGTATTAGTGGTGGACCTCAACTTCCCCCTCTAAGAAATGGATAAATTAAACCATAAAATATATAAGGAAAAAATTAAGGAGGTGAATAGAATTTTAGAAAAGTTAGATATGATAAAACTCTGGAGAAAACTGAATGGGGATTGAAATGAATATACCTTTTTTCTCAGTGATACATGGCACCTACAAAAGAAAAAAAAACTGACCATATTTTAGGGCATAAAAACCTCACAATCCAATGCAGTAAGGCAGAACTATTAAATAAATCTTTTTTTCAGATCATTATGCAATAAAAATTGCATGTGATTAAGGATGATTGAAAGATAGAATCAAAATTAATTGGAAACTAAACTAACCCTAAAGAATGAGTGGGTTGGGGGCAGCTAGGTGGTGCAGTGGATAGAGCACTGGCCCTGAAGTCAGGAGGACCTGAGTTCAAATCCGGCCTCAGACCAAAAACTTGACACTTACTAGCTGTGTGGCCTTGGGCAAGTCACTTAACCCCAATTGCCTAAAAAAAAAAAATGAGTGGGTCAAACAACAAGTCATATAACTAATCAATAATTTCATCAAAGGGAATAACAATAATGACACAACATACCAAAATTTACAGTTGCAGAAAAAGCAGTACTTAGGGGAAATTTGGTATCTCTAAATGTTTATATGAACAAAATAGAGAAAGAACTGATAAATGAATTGGGCATGCAATTAAAGAAGCTAAAAAAAGAACAAATTGAAAATCCTCAATTAAATATCAAATTAGAAATTCTGAAAATGAAAGCAGAGATTAATAAAATTTAAAGTAAGAAAATTATTAAACTAACAGATAAAACTAAGAGATGGCTTTATTAAAAATTAAATAAAATAGATAAACCATGGGTTAATTAGATTTAAAAAAAGAAGCAAATCAAATTAACAATTTCAAAAAATAAAAAGGTGAATTCACAACCAATGAAGAGAAAATTAAAGCAATAATTAGGAGCTATTTTGGCCAACTGTATGACAATAAATCTGACATTATAAGTGAAATGGATAAAAATTTACAAAATATAAATAGCCCAACTTAATAGAAGAGGAAATAAAATATTTAATAACTCTGTTTTAGAAAAAAAAAAGAAATAGAATAAGTCATTAAAGAATTCCATAAGAAAAAATCTCCTGGGCCAGACGAATTCAGAAGCTAATTCTACCATATATTAAAAAAAAAAATTCCAATGTTATATAAACTTTTTGGAAAAACAGGTGAAGTCCTACCAATTTTTTTTTTATGTGACAAATTTATGTTGCTGATACCTAAACCAGGAAAAGTCAAAACAGAAAGACAAACCAAACTCCCTAGTGAATATTGATGCAAAATATTTAAATAAAATATTAGCAAAGAGATTACAACAACTTATCATGAGGATAATACACCAAGATCAGGGGGGATTTATACCAGGATGCAGGGTTGGTTCAATATTAGGAAAACTATTAGCATAATTGACAATAACAACAATAAAAGCAACAGAAATAATATAATTGTCTTAATATATGAAGAAAAAGCCTTTTGACAAGATACAGCACCCAAAAACACTAGAATGCATAGGAATGAATGGAGCTTTCTTTAAAATGGTAAGTAGTATCTATCTAAAATCATCAGAAAGCATTATATGCAATGGGGTCAAGCTAGCAGCTCTCCCAATAAGAGCAGGGGTCAAACAAAGATGTCCATTATCACCACTATTATTCAATATTATTTTAAAATGTTACCTTTAGCAATAAAAAAGGGAAAAAATCTAATAAAATAGAATAGACAATGAGGAAACAAAACTATTACTCTTTGTAGGTGATATGAAGGTATACTTAGAAAAATCTAGAGAATCAACTAAAAAATACTTGAAATAATTAACAACTTTAGCAAAATTGCAGGATATAAAATAAACTCACATAAATCATCAACATATGTATATAGTAACAAAAAAGCTCAGAAAGAAGAGAGAGAAAATTCCATTTAAAATGTAGATAATATAAAATATTTGGGAGTCTATTTGCCAAGATAAACTAACTAGCTATATGAATACAATTAAAAAAAATCTTTTCACAGAAATAACATCAGATCTAAACAACTGGGGAAGATGCAATTACTCATGGGTATTCTGAACTAATATTATAAGAATTACAATTCTTTTCAAACCAACTTATTTATTCAGTGTCATACCCATCAAACTACAAAAAATTATTTTATAGAGCCCAAAAACAATAACAAAATTTATCTGCAAACAGATCCCTGCAATTCCCCTTCTGATCATCCACTTGATTCCCCCTCAGTCTGTGGGCCAGAAGCTCCAGAAGCAGCCACTGCCCCAGGCTGTGTGTTTGGGCTGGAACTGAGCTTCTCTATTGCTTCAGTCACAGACTTTTCCCACTGATCTTCTAAGTTGTCTTTGGCTTTTGTGGGTTGAGAAGTCTGGAAACTGCCACAGCTGCAAATGATTCAATCCTCTCAGGCCTGCTCCAGGTTTGCTGAGGCCTATTTTGCCTGTGCAAGTGTGCTTCTCCCCACCTGGTGTGATAGAGCTTTCCAATCAACCATCTAGATTGTATTGGGCTGCAAATTTGTTTCACTCTGTCTTTTCGTGGGTTCTGCTGGTTTAGAATTTGTTTATAGCCATTTTTACAGATATTTGGAGGGGTTTGGAGGAGAGCTCAAGCAAGTCACTGCTTTTACTCTACCATCTTGGCTCCAAAATTTATCTGGAAAAACAAAATGTCAAGAATATCAAGAGATTTAATGGAAAAAAAATGAAAAGGAAGGTGGTCTAGCCATACTACATCAAAAACTATATCATAAAGCACTAATCATTGAAACTATATGGTACTGGCTAAGAATGAGTGGTTAATCGGTAATATAGATTAGGTGCACCAGAAATAGTAGTGAATGATTATAGCAATCTCCTGTTTGATAAAGCAAAAGACTCCACCTTCTGGGATAAGAACTGAGTATTTGACAAAAACTGCTAGGAAAATTAGAAAATATTATGACAGAAACTAGACATAGACCAACTTCTTAAACTGTATACCAAGGTCAAAATGGTATATGATTTAGACATAAATGGTGATAGCATAAACAAATTAGGAGAGCAAGTAATAATTTACCTGTCAGATATATGGAGAAAAGAAGGATTGATTGATTAATTTACTGATTGATTTGTTTGTTTGTTTTTCCCAGTTACATGTAAAACAATTTTAACATTTATTTTTTAAAACTTGGGTCTCAAATACCCTTCCTTCCTCCTCTGCTCATTGAGAAGGCAAGCCATTTGAGAGAGATTATACACGTGTAGTCATGCAAAACATTTCCATAACAGTCATGTTGTAAAAGTCTACCTATGTTTCCCTCCATCCTATTCCTTCCCCATTTATTCTATTCTGTCTTTCCTTTCACCCTTTCCTCCTTCTAAAGTGTTTTGCTTCTGATCATCCTCCTTCTCAATGTGCCCTCCCTTATATCACTCCTCCCTTTCTCTTATCCGTTTGCCCTCCTACTATATTGAAAGGTAAGATGGATTTCTATACTCAGTTGAGTGGGTATATTATTCCCTGTTTGAGCCAATTCTGATTAGAATAAGATTCACTCACTTCCCCTTATCACCATCTCTCTTGGCCTCCACAATAAAAGGTTTTTCTTACCTCTTTTATGAGAGACAATTTGCCCCATTCAACCTCTCCCTTTCTCTTTCTCCCAGTACATTCCTCTCTCACTCCTTAATTTTTATGTGTTAGATATCATCCCTTCACATTCAACTCACACCTGCACTCTCTGTCTATGTATACTCCTTCTAACTAACCTAATAAACAAAAAGGTTTTATAAGTTAAAAATATCATCTTTCCACATAGGAATGTAAACAGTTTAACAATTCCCTCATGATTTCTGTTTCTTCTTTATTTTTTCATGCTTCTCTTGGATGGTATATGTGAAAGCAAAATGTTCTACTTAACTTTGATCTTTTTTAAAGAATGCTAGAAAGTCCTCTATTTCACTGAAGATCCCTTTTTCACCCTTAAGGATTATACTCAGTTTTGCTAGGTGAATAACACTTGGTTGTAGCACTAGCTCTTTTGCCCTCCAGAATATCATATTCCAAGCCCTCCAGTCCTTTAAGGTAGAAGCTGCTAAATCCTGTGTTATCCTTATTGTAGCTTCACTGTACTTTGGTTCCTTTTGCTTGTTGCAATGTTTTCTTTTTGATCTGACAACACTGGAATTTGGGTATAACATTCCTGGAAGCTTTCATTTTGGAATCTCTTTCAGGAAGTTATTGGTGGATTCTTTCTATTTGTATTCTACCCTTTTGTCCTAGAATATCAGGGTAGTTTTCTTTTACAATTTCTTAAAAGATTTACCTAAGCTAATTTATTTATTCAGTGCCATATCAATCAATTTACCAAAAAAAAAAATTATAGAGTTATAAAAAGTAATAACAAGATTCATTTGGAAGAACAAAAGGTCCAAAATATCAAGGGGACTAATGAAAAAAATGCAGGGGAAGGTGGCCTAGTGATTCCAGATCTTAAATTGTAATATAAAGCAACAATCATCAAAATTGCTTGGTACTAGTTAAGAAATAGAGTGATGGATCAGTGGAATGCGTTAAGTATGCAAGACACAATAGTCAACTACTATAGTAATCTACTATTTGATAAACTCAAAGACCCCAACTTTTGGGATAAGAACCCACTCCTTGACAAAAGCTGCTGGGAAAACTGGAAAAGAATATTGCAGAAATTAGGCATATATCAAAATCTCACACCATATACCAAAATAAAGTCAAAATAGGTTCATGATTTAGATATAAAGGCTGATGATGTAAGCAAACTGGGAGAGTAAGGAATAATTCATCTATCATATTTACGGAGAACAGAAGAATTCATAACCAAACAGGAGATAGAGAACATTACAAAATGCAAAATGGACAACTTTGATTACATTAAATAGAAGTTTTTACACAAACAAAGCCAATGCAGCCAAGATTAGATGGAAAGTACAAAATTGGGAAAGAATTTTTACAACCAGTCTCTCTGATAAGGGCCTGATTTCTAAAATATATAGAGAATTAAGTCAAATTTATAAAAAATGCAAGTTATTCCCCAATTGATTACTGGTCAAAGGATATGAACAGGCAGTTCTCAGAGGAAGAAATTAAAGCCATCTATAGTTATATGAAAAAAATGCTCTAAATCACTATTGATTAGAGAAATGCAAATCAAAAAAACTCTGAGGTACCACATCACACCTATCTGATTGGCCAAGATGATAAAAGAATAAAATGATAAATGTTAGAGGAGATGTGGGAAAATTGGAATAGTAATGCATTTTTTGGTGGAGTTGTGAAATGATCCAACCATTTTGGGGAGCAATCTCCAACTATTCCCAAAGGTCTATAAAAATGTGCATACCCTTTGACCCAGCAATAGCACTTCTAGAGCTATATCCCAAACAGATCATACAAATGGGAAAACGACCTACATGTACAAAGATATTTATATCAGCTCTTTTTGTGGTGGCAGAGAATTGGAAATTGAGAGGATGACTATCAACTGGGAAATGACTGAACAAATGTTAGCATATGAACATAATGGAATTCTATTGTACTATAAGAAATGAACAGGCTGATTTCAGAAAAACCTGGAAAGTCTTGCATGTTCTGATGCTGAGTGAATTGAGCAGAACCAGAAGAACATTGTACACCACAACATCCATGTTGTTCAATGACTAATACTGATAAACTTAAGCCTTCCCAGCAATACAAGGTTCTAAGACATGTCCACAGGCCTTGTGATGGAAAATGCCATCAACATCCAAAGAAAGAATTGTGCAGTTTGAATACAGATTTAAGCATACTATTTGATATTTTTTTCTTCTGTTGAGTTTTGTTTCCTCCTTCTGGTGGTTCCTCCTATTGTGCACAATGCTCTCCTTGTTCTTTTGATTTAGCTTTGCCTCAGTTCATATAGGTCCTGCCATGTTTTTTTTTTCCCCTTGAAACAACCCTACTCATCACTTCCCACAGCACAAGAGTACTCCGTCATAATCACATGCTGCAACTAATTCAGCAATTCCCTAATTGATGAGCATCCTACAAATTTTCAATTTTTTGCCACTACAAAAACAGTTGCTGTAAATATTTGTTTACATGTAGTTTATTTTTCCTTTTTCTTTGATCTCTGTAATATAGACTTAGTAAAGGTACTGCTAGGTCAAAAAGTATGCAGTTTTATTTTTTTTAACTCTTTGGACCCAATTACAAATTGTTCTCTAGGATGTTTGGGCCAGTTCAATTACCCACCAATCATTTACTAGTGTACATATTTCCCCTCATGAGTCAAGCATTTCTCATCTATGGTAGATGTGAAGTGGTGATTCAGAGTTGTTTAAATTTGCCTTTCTCTAATCAGTATTGATTTAGGGCATTTTTACATTATTATAGATGCTATTGATTTCTTCTGAAAACTGCCTGTTTATCAATTCATCATCTATCATTTGGGAAATAGTTCTTGTTTTTATTACTTTGATTAAATTCTATACTGAATACGTATTTTTAAAATGAGGCTATTATCAGATAAACTTGCTGTAATTTTTTCATATTACTTCATTTTTCATGGTATAGCAAATTTATTTTTGATATTACTATATTGTTTATATGCCATTCCAATCATCTTCACCTGAAAAAACAATTTTGTTTTAATGATAGCTAATTTCACTTATGTTTCATCACCCTCACCACTATCAGTACAATTACCACCCACACTAGACCAAGTTCCTGTAGAGCAAGGGTAGGTGCTTAATATTTTCTTTCTCTATCTCTCCAAATTTACCAATGGTCTGTTAATGACAGATGTAATGTTCTTTTTTCAATTCTCATCCTTTTTATGGAATACTGACATTTGTATAATCCAAATAATTTTTTTTTAAATTTACTACCTTATCATCATAATTTTGTTTTCTTGTATTGTTTTACCTGACACATTATTTCACCAAAATATCAAGCAATTGTGATGATAATAGGATTATAATGAAGATAGTGGCTATAATTGCTTTGTCACTGATTGTATTGGAGAGGCATCTAGTTTACTCCCATTACAAATAATATTAGCTCTTCATTTATATAAATTCTTTTAACATCTCTATATTTTAGTGCACTTTTTGTAACCAGAAATAAGTTTTACACTTTGTTAAAGGCCTTTTTCCCAGATCTATTATGTAATTGCGTACTATAATTATTTTGTTATAGTGACCTGCACAATAATTTCTATACGACATATTAATGACACAAACTATAAATGTAATCGTAGTTTTCATTATGTTGAGTTAACTTTATATTTTTGGTATAAATCTAACCTGATCATAACACATGCTCCTTTTTGATGATATGTGACCAGCTTCTTTTCCAACATCATATTTAAAAATTTTAGATTAATATCTATTAGGGATATAAGTCTATCATTTTCTTTCTATTTTTGTTTCTCCCTGATATATTGAGGCTATATCTGAATATGAAGAAATTAGGTATAATTTGTTCTTTTCATGTTTTTTTAAATTTTTTTGATAATCAATTTATATATTTGATTATTCATTGAATGTTTGATAGAATTCAATTGCAATCACATGTGCTATTTTTTGTTTTAAATCTTTCTTCTTTGCTGAATTAATTACTCTGAGAATAAGTTATTTAAATGCTAATATTGTTCCATTAATCAGGGTATATTCTATCTTTAAAAATATGTATCTATTTAATTTAAATTTTCTCTTTTATTGGAATATTGTTGAAGAAAAGAGTACCTAACAATTTCTTTTAATTCTCTCTTTGTTGTCAATTTTCCTTTGTTAGTTGTAATACTGCTAATATAATCTTTCTCTTTTTAAAAAATACAGTTAGTTAATTTTATAATAAAATGCTTTTTTTATTTATAAATTTGATAGTTTATCATTTCAAATTTTTAGTCTCATTTCAGGACTTCAGAATTTCAAATTTGCTTTTTAGAATTTTTCAGTATTTTATTTTTAAAGTTGTATACCCAATTACTTGTTCTGGTTTTGCTTATATTGATGAAACCAGTATTCAGAGACAGATATTCTCTAAAGAGTACTTTGGCATCCTCAAAATTTGTATATCCTGTTTTATGATTACATTAGTATTCAATTAAATTTATCTATTATTATTTGACCTTTGACCTACCAACTCTTCAAAGGTAAGTTGTTTTGTCTGAATTAATTCTTATTCCTCTCTTCAATGGCCTTAATTGAGTATATTTCTTATTCAAATATTATCAATAAAGATGTATTCATATTTTCATGGTTGTTTTGGTGTTTGTGAATTTGTGTCTTGGTACTTGGTCAATTTTTGTAAATGTTTCATATATATGGAAACATATATGTGTGTACATGTATGCTACTTAATATCTTTATATTATTTAGCATTAAAAACCACTCAATTGTCTCTTGAATAATTACTCTAAGAATGTAGGGGAAGAGAGGGAGAAAGAGAAGGAAGAGAGAAAGAAAGAGAGAGAGAGGACATAGAGATAAAAGAGAAAAAATAGACATGTGGAAAGACAGACAAAGAGACACAGAAACAGAAGAAAGAAAAGAGACAGAAAAAGAAAGCAAAATAAGAAAAGACTAGCGAAATAGAAAAGAGATAAACTTCAATTGCTTATCTTGGTTTCCATTTCCACAGTGAATAAAATGTGAAATTCTTGTAAGATAAACTGTGAAATAGACTTTAAAGTCTTGTAGATTTTCTAATCTAAGGTGTAATATAAAAAGGTGTCTTTTCTTAAACAACCATGTTGCCAGTGATTTCTAAAATGTTATTTGCTTCCAAATGTGGATAGTTTATTTTTTTTTGCCATTTGACACATACAAAGAGATAAAAATGAATGAATGTCTTTCCCAAATAAATGTTTAAAAGTTTTGTTTCAGTTCAGAAAAATGATCATGCTAAGATATGTTTATGTGTTTGCATGTATGTTTGTTAGTATGTATGTATGTGTATATACACATATATAATGATGCATTTAAACTAAGTCAATAAGCATTTATTATATTTTTACAGTGTTCCAGAAACTGTGTTAAGCACTAGGGATAAAAAGGTGAAAATATCCACTGGCCTCAGGAACTCATAAACTAATGGGCTAGACCACATTTCAATAATTATGGAAAACAAGATATATACAAATTAAGTGGAGATAATCATAGAGAAAAGTCATTATCATTAAAGAGGCTTATAAAACACTTATTGTAGAAATTGGGATTTTAAGAGAGACTTGAAGAAGTAAGGGAATTCTAGCCATAGTAGTGAGAAGGGGAGAATTCCAGTTATGGAGGAAAATCAGTGAAAATGACTGGAATTGGGATATTAAAGAAATAAAAAAAAAACTTATTCAAGGAACACCAAAGAGCCCAGGGTCACTAGATTAACATGTACCTGGGGGTAAGAAACATATAAGAAGAGTACAAAAGTAGGAGGGTACTAAATTATGAGATGCTTTGAATGACATATTTTACACTTGATACTGTTAAGGAGTCACTAGATTTTATTGAATAGGAAGAGGGGTGAGATAGTAAGACCTGCATTTTTTGAAGATAAATTTGATAGACAAGTGGTGGATGGATGAACTGGAATGGGGAATGACTTGAGGTAAGTACATCAACCAGAAGGATGTCACAATATACCAGATGTGAAATGATTCCACTAGGATGGCAATAGAGTAAAGAGACAAAACGGGACTCATGAAATAAATATTATAAAGGTAGAATCTTTAAACTGGGCAGCATAACTAATATGCAGGGGAAGTGATAGGGAATAAAGAGTGAAGAATAACTCTGGGATTGAAAAGTTAGGACTAGATAAACATGTCTGAGAATCTTCAGAATATAGATGTGGTTGTAACCATGGGAGCTGATGACAGAATTAATTGTAACAGTATAGAGGGAGAAGAGAAGAAAGTAAAAGGCAGAGATGTAAGGCATCCCCAGCATTTATCACAGTACCTGCCACAGAGTAGGTGCTTAACTGTTAGATTTGATAGTTATATATTAGATAGATAGATACATAGATAGATTGATAGATAAAGATATATATTAAGCACATAGAATTTTCTGTACATTGGATTTTATAGACCACATTCTTAGAAAATTATTTATGTTTTGTGGTCAGACCCATTTTAGTAAGAAAATTTCCAGTATTAATTTTTCTATATTATTGGTGAATAATGGTGATATATGTAGAATGAACTAATTCAAGTTTATGGATATAGAAAGACATGGCATGATAGAGTTTAGGAATAAAGTTAAAAGACCAGGGTTTTAGTTACCAGACGTTCAATTTTTTTTCCCCCAGTTGTGTCATATTATTCATTTGGGGTGTTCTTGCCAAAGATACTAGTGTAATTTGCTATTTCCTAATTTAATTCAGTTTCCAGATGAAGTAATTGAGGCAAACAAGATTAAATGACTTTCCCAGGGTCACACAACTAGTGAGTGTCTGAGGCCAGTTTTGAACTTAGGAAACATCATCAATATGATGTCTATTTAACTCGTTTTTTGGTCATATCTGATTTTTCATGGCCCCATTTGGTGTTTGCTTGACAAAGAGACTGATGTGGCTTGCTATTTCCTTCTCCAGCTTATTTTACAGATAAGGAATTGAGGCAAACAAGGTTAAGTGACTTGCCCAAAGTCATATAGAGAGTAAATATCTGAGACCAGATTTGAGCTCAGGAAGATGAATCTTTCTCACTACAGTATGAGATTCACTACACCACCCATTTACTCAATGGCATACCAATGTTTACCAATGGTATAATTCCTGAAACTACTCCAGACCCACATACATATTTTTACAATAAGAGCTGTATTGTTTATATGGAAATATATACACACATATGTAAAATAGAGGTATTGTTTATATAAAAACATGCATACATATGTTCATGTATATTTGCATCTATGTGTTTATCTATATATGTATACATACCCATGCATATATACACATATACATATGTGTTTTAGTGTATATGTAATATATGTGTCTATATGTAAGTGATAGTACATACATGCAGTTTTAAACCAGTTTAAGATGCACCGGATTTAAAATATTTTTCGTTTCGTAACTCTAAAATATACTGCTTTACACATATACAAATTCCACACAAGTCTCCTAATCTTATAAATCAACCTGCCATCTTTACAGGTTCTTCCCTGCATGTTTGTGTTATGTATCTTTTTTTTTTAATTTGAAAGTGAGGAAAACTTTAAATTCCATGATTTAATTGGCTTTAAAATATAATACATTTTTGATATGTGAATCTCAAATTTCTATATTGAAACTTAAATAGAATGAAGCATCACCTGCTATAGAGCACTTGGCAGTCCGTTCTATTGAAAACCTTTTTAAGATGTTATTATCACACCATTGAAACATATGGTAATCAATGCAGAGCTAAACAGAAACATGAAGCTTAGAATGGGATGGCACTCTCTATCTCTTAAATACCATAAAATTTGGAATTAGGAAAGAAAGTCTGATGCCAGTAAAAGCAACTTTTAAAGGATTATTGATATCTGGTGATAAATACTAAATATTACATAAAACAAAGAGACTGGCTTCTGTGTTATTTTAGTGACCCCTGAGAGAGAGAATACTTTGGATTTAAAAATATTCACAATGAATCTCAAAGCATCATGATAATGAAGACTTGGAGCTAGAAAGAACTGAATTTGCCCCACTTCTGACATATTTTTGCTCTTTTACCAACCTTAGACAAATCACTTAATTTCTGGGCATCATTTTAATACTTGTTAAATTGAAGGTGCTGGCCCGTATTGAGAGAACTCTTTATTGAGGAGTTCTCAGACCCAATGAAATCAGTTTATTATATTCTATATTTGTGTATGTGTATACACACACACACACATATATGTAATATACGTATGTACACACACATGTACATATACATACATACACTATATATGTATGTATATATGTATATCTGTGTATATGTATATGTGTGTGTATCTATATATATATATATGTGTGTATAGTCCCAGTGTATTATATTCTAATATGGACCCTCATCACCTTTCAAGTTTTTAAGTGAAACTGTTAGAAGTCTCCCAATCAATCTCTCTGCTTCTGGTTTCTCCCTTCTCCCATTTATTCTCCTCATGGCTATCAAAATATCTTCAGAAGACACATATCTGACTGCATTATTCCCCTACTTGAAGTCTTTAAATGAGTAATTGCCCCCTAGTATTAAATACAACCTCTTTAACCAGGAACTTAGAAAACATACTCCACAAAATGTCTACAAACTACTTGGAGAGTCTTACTTTACTGTACTTTCCTTTTTATTTTCCATATTCCAGCCACATCTTCCCACAACTCAACCTCCCAAATAACTTTCTTTTGTGTATTAGTGCATTGGCACATGGCATCCTCTACGTCTACAATGCATTCCCTCTCCTTTTAGAATTCTTCCCTCAAACTCCTGTAAGGTAACTCCTCCTCTATGAAATCCCTGCAGCAGCAGCACTCCTCTACCAAGTTCTTAGTGCTTTCTCCATTCTCAAAATATGTTATACTTTTCAGACTTCATACCATGCCATTTGTCGATACAGTAGAATCTGCTAAAGATCAGGACTGTGCAATTATCATCCATGCATTATTAACTAGAAGATGTGTCTCACAATGTTATTTAGCATTTGCCAATACTTAGTATATGTTCATTGAATTAAATTGAATTGAACATATGACACAGAGTAAAGGGAAACTTTGGCAAAGAAACAGTGTATTCTAAAACTATAACTAATACAATTTTGAAGAAGCAAACTGCAAATGATTCAGAAGAGGCATGCTTGAACTGTATTTGAAACTTCTTTCATTCTTATGAAGAATGAGAAAACTTATAAAAGTGAAAAAATGAAAAACAAACAAACAAAAAATAACCTAAAATGACAGCAGATGTGATGTTAGTTAGAATCAGTGTAGGCATAAATAAGTGCAAATAAGAAATAAATGAAATTGTAACATTAGGCTTGGAGCGTACAAAAAATAATGTGTTACTTAAAGTTTATAGATGGTGACCCCAACTCTCTGGAACATATCTCCTTAGTAAACAGGAGAACAAATTACAAGCTTTATTTGTCTACTTTGCTTATAAAATGTAGCTTCCCAGCTACAGCAAGTTAGAAGTAGCAAATTGGCAGAGGGTAGTGAAGGAGATGGTGTTCATGGAAGCAACAAGAAGACATGAATGACAGTCTGACAAGAAGAAAGGAGACAAAACCAAGAAAAAACCTATTAAAATGGAAACAAAATTAAAAAAAAAATAGAAGTAAGGTGTTATGAGTATTTGAAACAATATATATATATACATATATATATAATTGAAACTATATACATATATACACATATATGTGGAAAATATGTATATATGTACATATGTATGTATATGTGTGTGTGTGTGTGTGTGTGTGTGTGTGTGTGTGTGTGTGTGTGTGTGTGTGCCCTTCAGTGCCCAGGAAGGATAGATGTAATTATAGCCCTGTACCATCTTTGGTACTCAAAAGACCTTAAGTAATGTTGAATCATGCTTCAGATGCAGTCATTCATAGTGGAGAGAGAGAGGTAGCATTAGAATTTTTGCTGAGTTGAACCCTGACTCTGACCCACAGTGGCAGGGCCTACCACTTAGCTTTCTCAGTTTCCCAGTAACCTCTCTAAAACCTTAAGTTGTAGAGCAAGTGTCCCCTGTATTAGTTGGCATAGTTTCCCAACAGGGATTTCTCTGTATAGATGAAATCACAGGTCTTTTTTGCCTTCCTAACCCATCCCATGTAGAAAAACTATTCCGAACTAAAAAAGAAAAACACACTTAATAAGCCCAATTTAAGGTGAGAAGAAAAATATTTTTTCCAATAAAAAGCTAAATTGTTCAAAACAAAACATTTTATATTCAAGATTGCATCTTCAGTTATCTAGAAAATTTACTTTTGTGGAATAGGACTTTTTTTTTTCCATAGTGGAAAAACACTGGTTCTGGTGTCAGAGGACATAGGTTCAAATCTTGTCTCTGAGACGTATTCTTTTTATGATTGTAGGCAAATTACTTATCCTTTATGGGCCTCAGTTCTCTCACAGGTAAAATGAGGGGGTTTAAGGAGGTGGCCTCTTTGAAAGTTCCAGTTTGGTGGAGCAAAGATGGCAGAGTAAAAGCAGTGGCTTGCTTGAGCTCCCCCAAACTCCTCTAAATACCTGTAAATAAATGGCTCTAAACAAATTCTAAAGAGGCAGAACCTACAAAAAGACAGAGTGAAACAAATTTCCAGCCCAAGGCAACCTGGATGGCTGATTAGAAAGATATAATGTGCCAGGCTGGGAGAGGAATGCAATTTGGTGTGGGCGCCCAGAAAAAACAGGCATCAGTGAACCTGGAGCAGGCCTCAGAAGATGGCATCATGGGCAGCTGTGGCAGTTTCCAGACTTCTCAACCCAAAAATGCCAAAGACAACTTAGATGGTCAGTGGGAAAAGTCTGTGACTGTGGTGAGAGAGAAACTTGGTCACAGGCCCAGTTCCTAAGTGCAGCCCTGGGGTGGTGGCTGCTTCTAGATTGAGTGGGAATTCAGGTCTCATCAGAGGGGGATTGCAAGGATCCCTTTGCTGGTACAAGATTCTCTTGCTTCGCCTAAGCTTGGATCTGAATCACAGTTCTGGGTGCAGTCCTGGGGTGAGGAGGAGTGCTGGAGTGGTGGAACTTGTAGTGGTAATAGAGGAAATATTTCTCACAGTTTCAAGGCAGAAAGGAGTACTTGTGATCTCTCATAGACCAAAGCACAGGCCAGGAAAGGAATAGACAACTCACCCATGATCATACCTCATTGGAAGAACTGAAAATTTATAGGCCCCTAGAAGTAGCTCTGAAAATAGCTGCACAAAACCCCAGAAGCTGAAGCAGACCCCTACTTTAAAAATGCATTTATAATTCAAGTTATTGGCTGGGATCAAGAGCAAACCTCACAAAAAATGTCAGACCATAGAATCTTTCTTTGGTGAAAAGCTCAAAACATAAAATGAAAAAGACAAGAAAGTCAAAGCTCCTACATCCAAAGCCTCCAAAAAAAAAAAAAAAGAATTGGTCCCAGGCCACGGAAGAGCTCAAAAAAGATTTTGAGAAGCAAGTAAGAGTAGCAGAAGAGAAACTGAGAGTAATGCAAGAAAATCATGAGAAACAAGTCAACAGTTTGCTAAAGGGCAAAACAATACTGAAGAAAATAACACCTTAAAAAATATCTTAACCCAAATAGAAAAAGGGGTCCAAAAAGCCAATGAGGAGAAGAATGCCTCAAAAAGCAAAACTGGCCAAATGTAAAAGGAAGTACAAAAGCTTACTGAAAAAATACTTACTTAATAATTAGAACGGAACAATTGGAAGCCAGTGACTTTATGAGAAATCAAGACAGTGTAAAACAAAACCAAAAGAGTGAAAAAATAGAAAACAATGTAAAATATCTCATTGGAAAAAAGCAACTGACCTGGAAAATAGATCCAGGAGAGATAATTTAAAAATTATTGGACTATCTGAAAGCAATGATCCAAAAAGATCCTAGACACCATCTTTCAAGAAATTATCAAGGAAAACTGCCCTGATATTTTAGAACCAGAGGGAAAAAAAGAAATTGAAAGAATCCACCTATCTCCTCCTGAAAGATATCCCCAAAGGAATACTCCTAGGAATATTGCAGCCAAATTCCAGAGTCCCCAGGTCAAGAAGAATATATTACCAACTGCCAGAAAGAAACAATTCAAGTATTGTGGAAATACAAACAGCATTATATAAGATTGAGCAGCTTCAACATCAAATGAACAGAGGGCTTGGAATATAATACCATAGAGGTCAAAGGAGACAGGTTTACACCAAGAATCACGTACCCAGAAAAACTGAATATAATCCTTCAGGGGCAAAAAATGGACATTTAGTGAAACAGAAGACTTTCAAGCATTCTTGATGAAAAGACCACAGCTGAACAGAAAATTTGACTTTCACATACAAGACTCAAGAGAAACATGAAGAGGAGGGGTTAGAATACTAGAGCAGAGGACATCTGAGATGTGATGAGCCTCTTAGAAGAATTAAGGGAGAAATAATGAGGAATTCTACCTATAGTTCAAATCCTACCTTGTTGAGGGTACCCCTCTAAAAACACCTCAGGGCAGTGCAACTGTTCTAAAGCTCAGATATTCCTTCCAGGGAGGTGGCACAGTCGGGAAAATGTGTCCAATTCATTTAGCAATCACTATTTCCTCATGTTCTGAGGAGGAGATGGAACATTGAGCACAGCTTGCAGGTTCAATGAAAATCCTAATGCACTAACACATAATTCATGTTTTACCCTCAAATAATTACTGTCCAAAATATTACGTACCACAATTAAATTTTATTTTTTTAATATAAATTCATTTATTTTTAGTTTTCAATATTCACTTCCACAAGTTTTTGAGTTCCAAATTTCTCACCCCTCCCCCCACCCCAAGATGGCATGCATTCTGGTTACCCCTTCCCCCAGTTTGCCTTCTCTTCTATCTCTCCCTTCCTTCTCCTATCCCCTACCTCTTCTATTTTCCTGTAGGGAAGGATAGACTTCTGTACCCCATTTCCTGTATTTCTTATTTCCCAGTTGCATGTGAAAACTTTTTTTAAACATGTGTTTTTAAAACTTTGAGTGCCAAATTTTCTCCCTTCCTCCCTCCCCACCCACCCTCATTGAAAAGGCAAGCAACTCAATATAGTACATGTGCAGTTATGCAAAACACTTCCTTAGTAGACATGTTGTGAAAAACTAACTCTATTTCCCTTAATCCTATCCTGCCCTCCCATTTATTCTATTCTTTCTTTTGACCCTGTCCTCCTCAGAAGTATTTGCTTCTGATTACCCTCTTTCCCAATCTGCCCTCCTCTCTGTCACCGCCCTGTTCTCTTGTCCCCTTCTCCCCCTATTTTCCTGTAGGGTAAGACAGATTTCCATACCCAATTGAATGTGTATGTTATTCTCTCCTTAAGCCAAATCCTATGAGAATAAGATTCCTCATTCCCTCTCACCTTCCCCTGTTTCCCCTCCACTGTGAGAGACTTTTCTTTTCTGTTTTTTTTTGTGAGATAATTTACCCCATTCTACCTCTCCCTTTCTTCTCCGAGTATCATCCTCTCTCATCCCTTAATTTTATTCTCCAGATATGACCCCTTAATCTTCAACTCACCCTGTGCCCTCTATCTATCTATATATACATACACACAATTTTTTTCCTTCAACAACCCTAATACTGACAAAGTTCTAATGAGTTACAAATATCATCTTTCCATGCAGGAATGTAAACAGTTCAATCTTAATAAGTCTCTTATGATTTCTCTTTCCTGTTTACCTCTTCATGTTCCACTGGAGTCCTGTATTTGAAAGTCAAATTTTCTCTTTAGCTCTGGTCTTTTCATCAGGAATGCTTGAAAGTCCTCTATTTCACTGAATGACCATTTTTTCCCCTGAAGGATTATACTCAGTTTTGTTGGGTAGGTGATTCTTGGTTGTAATCCTATGTCTTTTGCCCTCTGGAATATTATATTCCATGCCCTGCGGTCCTTTAATGTAGAAGCTGCTAAATCTTGTGTTATCCTGATTATGTTTCCACATTACTTGAATTGTTTCCTTCTGGCAGCTTGTAATATTTTCTCCTTGACCTGGGAACTCTGGAATTTGGCTACAATATTCCTAGGAGTTTTCCTTTGGGGATCTCTTTCAGGAGGAGATCTGTGGATTCTTTCAATTTCTATTTTGCCCTCTGGTTCTAAATATCAGGGCAGTTTTCTTTGATAATTTCTTGAAAGATGATGTCTAGGCTCTTTTTTTGATCATGGCTTTCAGATAGTCCAATAATTTTTAAATTCTCTCTCCTGGATCAGGTCAGTTGTTTTTCCAATGGGATATTTCACATTGTTTTCTAATTTTTCATTCTTTGGATTTGTTACTGTGTTTGATTTCTCATAAAGTCACTCTTCCAATTGCTCTATTCTAATTTTTAAGGAAGTATTTTCTTCAGTAATCTTTTGGACTTCCTTTTCCATTTGGCCAATTTTTCTTTTTAGGGCATTTTTCTCCTCATTGGCTTTTTGGACCTCTTTTGCCATTTGGGTTAGGCTGTTTTTTAAGGTGTTATTTTCTTCAGTATTTTTTTGGGTCTCCTTTAGCAAGCTGTTGACTTGTTTTTCATGATTTTCTTGCATCACTCTCATTTCTCTTCCCAGTTTTTCCTCTACTTCCCTTACTTGCTTCTCAAAATCCCTTTTGAGCTCTTCCAAGGCCTGGGACTGATTCATATTTTTCTTGGAGGCTTTGGATGTAGGAGCTTTGATTTTGTTGTCTTCTTCTGGTTGTATATTTTGATCTTCTTTTTCACCAAAGTAAGATAATATAGTCTGACTCTTTTTGCGCTGCTTGCTCATGATCCCAGCCAATTACTTGAGTTTTAAACTCTTTGTTAAGGTAAGAGTCTGCTTCCAATGTGGAGAGTGTTGTCCCAAGCTTCAGGGGTTTGTGTAGCTGTTTTCAGAGATACTTGTAGGGACCTGTAAATTTTCAGTTCTTCCAAGGTGGTATGATAAGGGGCGAGGTGTTTACTCCGTTCCTGGCCTGTGACCGCAAGTATTCCTTTCTGTCCTGTAACTGTGAGGAGGGGTTCCTGTCTACAGCCACTACAAGTTCTACCATGCCAGCGCTCCTCCTCACCCCAGCACTGCTGCCCAGAACTGTGACCCAGATCCGCACACGGGCAAAGCAAGAGATTCCTGCCTCGGCACTGGCAAAGAGATCCCTGCAGTCCCTCTCTGATCAGCCACTGGATTCCCCCTCAGTCTGTGGGCCAGAAGCTCAGGAAGCAGCTGCCCCCCAACAGGACCAAGCTCTTGGGGAATGGAGCTGAAACCCGGCCTTCCTCTCTGACCACCGACAGAAACAGACTTTTCCCACTGACCTTCTAAGTTGTCTTTGGTATTCGTGGATTGAGGAGTCTCAAACCTCCACAGCTGCCCATGATTCAGTCCTCTGAGGCCTGCTTCAGGTGCTGCAGCCTGCGCACCCACGCTGTGCTCCCAGCCCAGTGCCATACACCTTTCTGATCAATCATCCAGTTTGTCTTGGGCTGGAAATTTGTTTCACTCTGACTTTTTGTGGGTTCTGTTGGTTCAGAATTTCTTTAGAGCCATTTTTATGTGTATTTGGAGGGGTTTGGGGGAGAGCTCAAGCAAGTCACTGCTTTCACTCTGCCATCTTGGCTCCGCCCCCCACAATTAAATTTTATGAGCCATGGTGATCCAAAGGCTAGGATAATTCACAATAGAATTATAAGAAACAGTACAGTATCAAAGAACCTTCATCTCAAGTAACCCTCACTTCTGCTTCCTCCTTCTCCTTAAGTACATGTGCAGTAAATACTAGCACATCCTCAAGTACATCTGTTTCCTCAGAACTTCCACAGAAACATCAACTGTCAGTTACCAACCATCCTTAATGTTCCCTGGGAAGCATCATTGGTATAGAAAGAACAATGAATTGAATCTTTCTGTGTGACCTGGAAGATGTCCCAAAACGTCTAGCCTACGTTTCCAGTTGGATTTTACAGTATTCCCTTTGGAGCATGCTATGTTGCAGCCAAACTGTACCCCTGGTTTTTTATTCTCATCCCTCCTTCTCCAGCCTCCATGTACAATCATACATTGCTGAAATGAACTCCCTCTTCATCCTGAGCAGTCCAAATCTTTCTTTTCATTTTGGACCAGAAGCTCTACCTCCTTTCTCATGATACAATCTAATCAATTCTATTACAATACAGGTTTCCTAAAGGCTGATGAGAGAGAATGAGAAAGATTAGTCTATTAGGAGTGAGAGAAAGAGGTTCAAATCCTTGTCTGGAGACTTGTATGACCAAGTTCATTTCCCCTGCCTTTCCTTCCAACTCTTCAAGTTTAAAATAAAGACATTAGCTTAGTTATCTGTAAGCTCCTTAAAAGCTGTAGTAATGTTATGCCTATATTCCTTTTCATCCTTGATTCCACAGGCCTAAAATAGAGCTCTCCATGTAGGAGGTGCTCAATAAATGTTTGCTAAATTGAAAAAAAAAAGAAAGTTCTAGTTCTATGATCCTAAGATTTACTGAAGATGCTACATAAGTGAAGGGTTACTTCAACAGAAAGACAAGCAGTCTCCTGTGATACTTAGAAGAAAGGCAACCATAAGGAACCTTTTGATGTGATAATGCCATGGACACAGAAGCTCTGCTAATTGAGCCCTGGTCAGTCTGTATATAAACAAGTTAGTAGAAATAGTGTGATATTCCATTATGTATCTGTAGGCTTGCTCTCTGATGTACCAGGAATATTCCCTTTGTACCTGATGGAAGACAATAACATTCCAATCCATAATTTTCCCTGAACCTTTTAGGAGAAGTAGAAATCTGGTTTTTGAAGGAGATACAATCTCAAAGATTGACAACAAAGATTATTCCTCAGACATCCAAATGGAAGTTCAATAGAATCAAATGTCACTTACTTAAATTCCACAAAATATGTTAAGTACTCCAATGTTTCTGTGATCTCATCAATTTAAGCTCCATCTAATAACACACATTCTAACTCCTCCATGCCTGCCTAGTCATTGTAACAGTCATCCATTTTTTTTTCCCCAGAAGTTTACCACAGGGCATTCACCCAGAGTACTATAGGCCTTCATTGCTCTCTTCTGACATCACTAGGCCAATAGCAAATATTCAATCAACATTTATTAAGCACCTACTACATTCCAGGTATGTAATAAATATTGCAGATATGAAAAAGGACAAAAACTATTCCCTGACTTGAAGGAGTTCACAATTTAATGTGGAGCTACTAGTGGAGCATTTGTACTATCTATATAAAATCCTTGACTTCTAGCATATATCTAAACTATATTCTTCTTCACTCAAAAATAATTGATTTTTTAGTAATTTTACTCATCATATTTTTGAGTCAGTTGAATTATTTGCCATACTGAGTGGGAGAGGGGGAACATTGTTATAAAGACAAGACAGTGAAAATATAATTTTTTAAATCATACAAAAATGTCCAAGAATGAAAATTATTAATCCTGTTTGAGGTGGGAATGTTGGGTGAGCGAAATTGACAAGGCATGTGATTTCCTTGTTATAGATTACTCCCAGGGAGGTACATCCTCCACCATTGTAAATAGGCTCATGATCTGCAATTTACATTTACAGATAATGGTCTACATAACTAAGACTTTGAGTTACTTGTCAAAAGTCTCACAGCTAGCATGTGTTAAGGTTGGCACATGAACCTATGAACCTAGACCATCTTGATTTTGAAGTCATTTTCTATCAACTCTACTATAATGCCTCTTATTTAACCCTGCCCAAGGACATTTTTTTTTCTTTTTAGTGATACTTTTCCTTCCCTTAAGGAGTTTATAATTTAGTATATAAAGTTGGTAGCAATAATCAAGGAGACTAAAAGTATGCAAAATTGTCAAAGTATTCATTGGAGTGATTGAATCACCACCTTTAAAAATCCAGTTTCACTCATATTAATTTCTTTTGAAAGACACTAGGGTGCAAAATACACTGATTTTAATGAAACTTTTAAGTGACTTCCCAAGGAAAGCCTTCCAGTGATGACAGATAATGACTGAGAATATATTCATAGTCTGAGTCAACTTTGATTTTTTTGAAATATAGAATGTGGTAGTGTTTTTAAGAACTTTTTGGAATGTATTTAAGGAAAAGCTACATGAACATATTTTTGTTGTTTTAAGGACATGATAATGACTATAAATAATTTAAAAAAATTAAAAAAAGATGTTGATAATCTCATACTAACTGAGGTGGTAAAAGAATTGTCACAGTAAGTGACAAAATAAATCACTCTCATAACAACACTTTGATTCCTGTAGTAGCATGGGTATTTAATTGCTGTGTCTTTCACACAGTAAGCACTCAATAAAAATTGCATGATTATATTTTGAAAGTATTTCAGGGACTTATAATAAGAATTAAGAAATATTTTCTGTTTGAAAGGCAATTTGTTCTCTTTTTAATCTTTTCTGAAACAAACAGCTCACTTTTTTGTCCCACGATTCCAAAACAAAATAGAGCACATAGAAAAATCCTTCAAGCACCATCTATCTCAAGATGTTAGACGTTCATACCAAAAATTATTTTTTAGCCCAGTGTATTCACCAACACATTTGGCAATAGTAACTGTGAAAATTTATTTTTCTGTTGCTCTTTGAAATGGAAAATTAAAGATTTCAGTAATACGTGCTATAGACCAAATCATACTAAATGAATAACCCACAATTTTTAATTTACATTTGGGAGTAGTTTATTCATTTACCTGAACACAGCATATATAGAAAAGATAGAGATACGATGTGGTGTGATTTGATATATGATATAAAAATGTATGGTATGATATATTATAATATAGGATAAATACTTGCACAATAAAATAAGACAAGAGAAAGAGAAAGAGAAAGAGAAAGATATAATGGCATATGTAAACACACCCAATTTATGGTGTGAATAGTAACAAAAGAAAGCTCAGGTTAGTATTTAGGACATTGAGCCTCTCTTCTACTCAACTAAGATGAAAACCATTCACAAATTCAGGAAAGGCTATGTTTACCTATGATTCTATTTGAAATTGAACCAACACACAACAATGCTTTGCCATGGAGGGGATTCTCTCATAAAAAAGGTTTCCCTTAAAAATACTTACATTCTAATAGGCACAAACAAACATGGATAAAGTTAAAAGACATACAAGGCAAAAATTGTACTATTTGAGATTAGAGGTTGAGTCAAGGCTAATCAATATTTTTTTTTAAATCACAATTGTACTTTTAAATAAATACAAAGAAGTAAAGGTATCCAAGTGGAAAAGATATCACTGTATAATAGATTGAAATAGTAATAAAATACAAAATCAAAAGAAATTGGAATCTGGTTAATGATGACAAGGAATTACATAAAGTAAATCCATTCACATCATTGGACTTCAATTTCTCATCTACAAAAAAATGAGAAGTGTGGAATAGAACATCTACAGAATGAAAAAATTTACAAATTTATAAGTTACAAATTACTTTTCTTAACACTTTTAATAAACAAGACTATTTTCATGGCCCTTTCACTAAAGTCCCATTCCAACTGTGATTGGTCCTCTTTGAGAATGAAGGAAGAACAATAACAAGGAACAGATTTGACAAAAGAATGTGGAAGGCTATGTCAGTGGATCACACACTCAGACATCTCTTATCAAGTTGGAAAGGGGACAAGGTTTATATTTGTCATTCCAGAGTCACCCTAGCTAAACATAGAGATCTTTAATACTAAAAAGCTGTTAGCCACCAGGCCTTGAACTTTTTAGCCACAGCAGTTTACTAAGATGAATTTTCACATCTCTTGGATCATGAATGACAAATTCCTACACACTACCCAAAATGATTATTCTTTGAAAATTTGAGGGTTCCTCTTCCAAAAGCCACGATGGCAGAGTAAGAAGTAAATCATTCTCACCTTCCCCTATTAACCTCTGAAAGCTCAGAATGTATTGCCCCAGGAAAAAACCCGGGAACATCTGAACCAGCAGAAAGATGGGGTGTAGCAGTCCAGTAGCCCAGGTAGATGGAGGTATTAATATGAAAGGCCACTCTTGCCCTGGGGAAAAGGAGCAGAACAGAACAGGAGGCATCACAGCATTTAGCAGAAAGGCCCACCTCAACATGCCAGGGGGAGAGCCTGAACTCTAAGTACTGGAGCAGGCAAACACCAACACCAGGACCCCCAAGTGCCTCAGTAAGGGCAGAGGAACCAGTAGAAACTGGCTCAAAAAACCACCATGTGACTCAGTGTTCTACAGCAGTCAAGTCTCCCAGCGCCTCAGCAAAACTTTGGGAAGTGCTCAGAGGGTTCCTCCCAGGTGGAGAAACATCCAACACTAGCGAAACATCCATCCGAAAGGAGCTGAAGAGAGCAAAAAGAAGGAAAGAGCAGGCTGAGCAGTCAACCTCCAGGGCCCAGACTATGAAATCTTGCCCCTAGAATTCCAGTGTGGCTGATTCCAGCCCAACAACAGGTGAGATGTCACAATTCTACAGGCTCCAACTACCAGTAGTTGAGGCCCCAGAATACAAAGCCAGTGACCTCAGCCTCCCAACATAAGAAACTTGGGTCAGTGCTCTCTGCTCCCCAGCAGGAGAGCTCAGTTTTTTAAAATCCAGAAAATAAGCAAACACAATGAGCAAAAGAGAAATGCACTATAGATTCTTATTATGGGAATAGTGAAGAGCAAGGCAGAAATTCTGAAGAGGAAAACATTTTCAACAAACCCACATGTGGAAGCTTAAAATGGAGTAGGAACTGGTCTGAAGCTCAAAAAATCCTTCTTGGAAGAGATCAGGAATTTTAACAGTCAACTAAAAGAGGTATGAGAAAAATTGTGAAAAGAAATGAGAGGTATGCAAGAGGGAGTCACTAGCTTGGAAAATGAGGAACAAAAATTAACTGTAGAAAACAAGTCCTTAAAAATGCAAATTGGAAAAAGAATGCAAATTGGCCAACTGGAAAAAAAAAATTACACTAAAGAAAACAACTCCTTAAAAAGCATCATTGGCCAAATGGAGAAGGAGGTACAAAATCTAATGGAAGAAAACAATTTTAAATAATTGGGCAAGTGGAAGCTAGTGACTCTGTGAGAGAGCGAGACTCAGTCAAACAGAAACAAAAGAATGAAAAAATAGATGAAAACATCAACTACCTCATTGGTAAAACAACTGACTTGGAAAATAAATCCAAGAGAAACAATTTTAAAATTATTGGTCTACCTGAAAATCATGATAAAAAAAAAAAGAGCCTGGACAGTATCTTTCAGGAAATCATAAAGGAAAACTTCCCTGAGATCCTAGAACCAGAGGGTAAAATAGCCACAGAAAGAATCTACCAATCACCTCCTGAAAGAGATCCAAAATTGAAAATTCAAGGAATATAGTAGTCAAATTTGAAATTACGAAGTCAGAGAGAAAATAGTGCAAGCAGGCAGAAAGAAACAATTTAAATATCATGGAACCAAAGTCAAGATTACAAGGATCTTGCAACTTCTACAATAAAAGACTGTAGGGTGATATTCTGTAAGGCAAAGGAGTTCGGATTACAATCAAGGATTAACTATCCAGTGAAAATGAGCATGAAATTTTATGGGGCAGATGGATATTCAACAAAATTGGGGAATTCCAAACTTTCCTGATAAAATGAACAGAGCTCAACTGAAAATTTGATCATCAAATAGATGACTTAAGAGAGACATAAAAAGGTAAATGGGACAGAAAGAAACTACAACATGTTATTCATAAGGGCAAACTGTTTACATCCATACAGGGGAAGATGACACTTGTAACTCTTTAGAACTGTATTGTTATTACACCACGTTAAAGGAGTATACATAGAGGGGGTGGGTATAAGTGGACTTTGATATAATGATAAAAAAAATCTAATCAAGTGGGTTAAATGGATCTAAGTAAGTGGATTAATCTGATCTAACTAAGGGAATGTACTTGGAGAAAAGGAAAGGAGGAGCCAGACAAGGATAAATTATGTTATAGGAAAAGGCACAAAAAAACCCATTACAGAAGAGGGAAAGAAGTGAGGGAGATGAGCATTGTTTGAACCTTACTTTCATCAAATTTGGCTCAAGGAGGGAATAACATAATTAGTTAGGTATAGGCATTAGGAGGGAAAAGGGGAAAGAAAATGGAGCAGGGATAGAAGTGAAGGAAGAGTAGTATAAGTAAATGGGAAGAAAAGGAGGAAGAGGGCTGATAGAAAAGAGGCAGAACCTAGGGAGGGAATGGTCAAAAGCAAAACACTAGTGAGGAGGGACAGGGAGAAAGGAGAAAAAATGCATAAATAGGGGGAAAATAGGATGGAGAGAAAGACAAAGACAGTAATCATAGCTGTGAATGTGAATGGGAAGAACTCTCCAATAAAACAAAAGCTGATAGCCAAAAGGATTAAAACCATAATCCTACAATATGTTGTTTACAACAAACTCATTTGAAACAATGGGACACATACAGGATAAAGGTAAAAGACTGGAGTAGAATATATTATGCTTCAGCTGAAGTAAAAAAAAATCAGGGGTAGCAATCCTGACCTCACAGAAAGTAAAAGCAAAACTAGATCTTATCAAAAGAGATGAGGAAGGAAGCTACATCCTGCTAAAAGACACCATAGACAATGAAGTAATATCATTACTAAACATACATGCACCAAATTGTATAGCTTCCAGATTCTTAGAGGAGAAGTTCAGAGAGTTACAGGAAGAAATAGACAGCAAAACTATGCTGGGGGGTGGAAACCTCAATCTCCCCATCTCTGAACTAGACAAATCTAACCAGAAAATAAATAAGAAAAAAGTTTAGGAGGTGAATAGAATTTTAGAAAAAGTTAGACATAGTAGACCTCTGGAGAAAATCAAATTAGGAGAGAAAGGAATATACTTTTTCTCAGTGGTACACAGCACATACACAAAAATTGACCATGCAGTGGGCCATAAAAACCTCACAATCCAATTAAGAAAAGCAGAAATTTTAAATGTATCCTTTTCAGAGCATGATGCAATAAAAATTATGTGTAATAAAAGGCCATCCAAAGACTAAAATAATTGGAAAACAAATAATCTAAAACTAAAAAATGAATGGGTCAAACAACAAATCACATAAATAATAAATAACTTCGTTCAAAAGAATGACAACAATGAGACAACATACCAGAACTTGTGGGATTCAGTGAAAGAAGTTCTTAAGGGAAGTTTTATATCCCTGAATGCTTACATGGATAAAATAAAGGAAGAGGATAACAATGAATCGGGCATACAATTAAAAAAAAAACTAGAAAAAGAACAAATTAAAAATGCTTAATTTAACACCAAATTGGAAATACTGAAAACCAAAGGAGAATTTAAGAAAACTGAAATGAAGAAAACTATTGAGCTAATAAATAAAACTAAGAGCTGGTTTTTATGAAAAAACAACAATAAAATAGATAAACCTACCACCAAGGAAGAGGAAATTAAAAGAATAAATACATACATTTTACCCAACTTTATGTCAATGAAATTGACAATCTTAGTGAAATGAATAAATATTTACAAAATATAAATTACCCAGAGTAACAGAAGAGGAAGTAAAATACTTAAATAACCCCATGTCAGAAAAATGAATTGAAGAAGGCATTGATAATCTTCCTAGGAAAAAATCTCCAGGGCTAGATAGATTTACAAGTCAATGCTATCAAACATTTAAGAACAATTAATTACAATACTGCATAACTGATTTGGGAAAATAGGTGAAGAAGGAGTCTTACCAAATTCTTTTTATCATATAAATATTGTGCTGATTCCTAAACCAGAGTGAGTCAAAACAGAAAAAGAAAATTATAGACCAATTTCCCTAATGAATATAGATGCAAAAATTTAAAGTAAAATATTAGCAAACAAAATACAGCAACTTACCACAAGAATAATAAACTGTGACTAGGTAGGATTTATACCAGGAACGCAGGGCTGGTTCAGTATTATGAAAACTACCAGCATAATTGAACATATTAACAACAAAGCTGAGAGAAACCACATAATCAGCTTAATAGATGCAGAAAAAGCTTTTGACAAAATACAATACTCATTCCTATTACAAACGCTAGGGAGTATAGGACTAAATGGAATCTAATTTAAAATAAATACCATCTACCTAATACCTTAAGCAAGCATCATATGTAATGTGGATAAGCTAGAAGTATTTCCAATATTATCAAGGGTAAATACAAGGATGTCCATTATCACCACTATTGTTCTACATCATAATGTAAATATTAGCTTTAGCAGTAAGAGAAGAAAAATAAATTGAAGGCATTATAATAGGCAAAGAAGAAGCAAAGCTATCACTGTTTACAGATGATATGGTGATATACTTAGAGAATCTTAGAGAATCAAGTGAAAAACTACGTGAAATAATAAACAACTTTAGCAAAGTTACAGGCAATAAAATAAACCCCCAATCTATCAGCATTTCTATATATTATCAACAAAGCCAAAAAATAAGAGATATAAAAAAAATTTCATTTCAAGTTACTGTAAATAGTATAAAATATTTAGGAGTCTACCTGCCAAAACAAACCCATGAACTATATGAACACAATTATGAAACACTTTCCATACAAATGAAGTCAGATATAAATAATTGGAAAAAAAAGAACATCAGTTGCTCATGGGTAGGACAAGCTAATATAATAAAAGTGACAATTCTACCTGAACTAATTTACATAGTCAGTACCATACCAATCAAACTACTAAAAAAATATTTTATAGAGGTAGAAAAAATAATAACAAATTCATTTGAAATAACAAAACATCTAGGATATCAAGAGAACTAAAGAAAATAAATGCAGGGGAAGGTAGACTAGCCATTCCAGATGTTAAATTGTATTATAAAGTAGAAACCATTAAAACTGCTTGGTATTGGCGAAGAAATGGAGTGGTGGATCATTGGAATAGGTTGAGTATGCAAGACACAATAGTCAATTACTATAGTAACTTATCATTTGATAAACCCAAAGACCCCAGCTTCTGAGATAAGACCTCACTATTTGACAAAAACTGCAGAAGCTATGCATTGACCAAAATCTCACACCATATACCAAAATAAAGTCAAAATGTGTTCATGATTTAGGTATAAAGCCTGATATTATAAGCAAACTGGGAGAGCAAGGGATAATTCACTTATCAGATTTATGAGGAACAGAAGAATTCATGCTCAAATAGGAGATAGAGAACATTACCAAATTAAAAATGGATAACTTTGATTTCAGTAAATCAAAACTTTTTGCACAAAGATGATGCAACCAAGATTAGAAAGAGAGTAGAAAATTGGAAAAGGATTTTTCCAACCAGTGGTTCTGAAAAGACTCTCATTTCTAAAATATATAGAGAATTAGGTCAAATTTATAAGTATACAATTCATTCCCCAATTGATAAATGGTCAAAGGATATGAACAGGCGGTTTTCAGATGAAGAAATTAAAGCCATCTATAGTCATATGAAAAAATCACTGTTGATCAGAGAAATACAAATCAAAATGACTTGGAGGTACCACATCACACCTATCATATTGGCCAACATGACAAAATAGGGCAATGATCTATGTTGGAGATGTGGGAAAATTGGGACACTAATGCATTGTTGGTGGAGTTGTGAAATGATCCAACCATTTTGGAGAGCAATTTGGAACTATGCCCAAAGGATTATAAAAATGTGCATACTTTTTGACCCAGCAATAGTACTTCTAGGGTTGTATCCCAAAGAGATCATAGAAATGGGAAAAAGACCCACATGTACAAAAATAGTTATAGCAGCTCTTTTTGTGGTGGCAAAGACTTGGAAATTAAGGGGATGCACATCAGTTGGGGAATGGCTGAACAAGGTGTGGTATATGAATGTAATGGAGTACTACTGTGCTATAAGAATTGATGGAGCAGGTGGATTTCAGAAAAAAAAAACATGGAAAGACTTCTATAGATTGATGCTGAGTGAAGTGAGCAGAAGCAGGAGAACATTGTACACTGTAACAACCACATTGTGCAATGACTAACATTGATAGACTTAGCCCTTCTCAGTAATGCAAAGATCTAAGACATCTCCAGTGGTATCATGATGGAAAATGCTATCCACATCTAAAATAAGAACCATGGAGTTTGAATGCAGATCAAAGCATATTATTTGCTATTTATTTCTTATGTTTTGTTTTGTTTTCTCTTTTTTGTGGTTCCTCCTATTGTTTGTAATTCTTCTTTACAACATTACTAATGTGAGAATCTATTTAATAGGGATGTGTGTATATAGCCTATGTCAGATTATTCACTGTCTTGGGGAGGGAAGAAGGGACAGAGTGGGAGAAAAATTTAAAACTCCAAAGGTTATGGAAGTGATTGTTGGTAGATTAAAAAAATAATAATTAAAAAAGATAGAGAAGGAAAAAGAAAAAAAAAAGGAAATCTGAGATTATCTCCAATAGTTATTTGTCTCTGATCCAGTGATAGAACTGAAGGTTTGCTTCTTTATATCTGTGACTGAAACTGTTGTATTCAAGCAGTAGTGTCTTTTATATTAAAATAAGGGTTTGCTTTTTTTTATGAGACCAAATCTTACTTCAATAAGGATTAGTCTCAATGCCATTATGTAAAGAGTGACATTGAAAAAAATAACTGTTTTATTGTATTTGAGATGATGGTAATTAGACAAAAGAAAGCCAGGTGAGCAGGATTGCTAATATAAATTGATTTTACTTAAAAATTAAAAGGTGTCTTTAGAATTTGAATATTAAAATTACTGCTTATAATATATTATAAAAAAATTTCCTAGAGCAGGGTTTTAAAAAGAAGCAGTAGTAGATTTGGCAGATATTGATGCAGTCAAAGACTGAGAAGTGATGAAATAATCACAGTCTACTTTGAAAATAATACACTGAAAAAATAAATCCAATAGTGGAATTTGAATCAAATACATAAAATAGAAATGTCAACAAATATTATCATTTTATGCATATCAAGGAAGTTAAAATAAATGATAAATGGGTTTACCAATGCATTCAAAATCAAATTATAGCTTACATAAATTACTTTCATATATTTAATTGTCTAAATAGTAACATGGGTTAAATTATTTCATGAGTTCAGAAAACATGACATGTCTCTGAAGTTCAAATGAGGCAAATGAGACTGGTAAATGGAGAAGTCTAAAGGTAGTATGGTTCTGGTCAACAACAACAACAACAAAAGACTGCAAGCTTTTTTAATATACACATGAACATATGCACACATACATCTCTTTGTGAAAATATTTTTTTAAGAAACTCCACTTGAAGATATGACCTCCATTTTTGCATTTAATTGTTAAACATAAGCTGGATAAATTATTCCAAGGAAAAAATACTTTACTTTGAATCATTTGGGGAAAAAATAAAGTACCACATGAAGATGTAAGTAGAGTCAGTTTTCAGAATATGTCTTCCATATTCCTGGGTTTAAGTTATTTAACATGAATACCTTTTACATGATAATCTCTTATCCCAATATTTCAGACATTATTTAAGAATAAAAGCAGTAAAATACAACCTCCTTGAGCAAAAGAATAATTTTAATAGGCTGTGTGTGTGTGTGTGTATATATATATATATATATCTATATCTATATATATATATCTATATCTATATATATATATATATATATATATATATATATATATATCTCATTGTAGTGTTAGGTCATTTAGTTGGTAGTGTTGTATATCTGTATTTTAGTGGCTGTATTTAATTTAATTTAATTTTTTAAAAATCTTTTTAAAATTTTATTTCATTAATTTATTTTTTTTTTGGTTTTCCACATTCACTTCCACAAGATTTTGAGTTCCAAATTTTCTCCCCATCTCTTTCCTCCCCACACCCCGAGATGGCATGCATTCTGAATATTATTTCCCCTAATCAGCCCTCCCTTCTATACCCCGCCCCTTCTCTTATCCTCTTCCCCTTCTATTTTTCTGTAGGGCAGGATAGATTTCTAAAACCCATTGCCTGCATATCTTATTTTCCAGTTGTATGTAAAAACAATTTTTAACATCTGTTTTTAAAACTTTGGGCTCCAAATTTTCTCCCTTCCTCCCTCCCCACCCACCCTCATTGAGAATGCAAGCAACTCAATAGGAGTTATGCATGTGTGGTCATCCAAAACATTTCTATAGCAGTCATGTGGTGAAAAATTATTTCCCTTCATTCTATCCCAACCCCCATTTATGCTATTCTCTTTTTTGATCCTGTTCTTCCTCAGAAGTCTTTGCTTCTGATTACTCCCTCCTCCAATCTGCCCTACCCTTCATCATCCCCCTACTCTCTTATCCCTTTTCCCCCTATTTTCTTGTTGGATAAGATAGTTTCCCATACCCAATTGAGTGTGTATGTTATTCCCTCCTTAAGCCAAATCTGATGAGAGTAAGATTCACTCCTTCCCTCTCAATCTCCCCCACTTCCCTTTTACTGTAAAAGCCTTTTCTTGTCTGTTTTATGTGAATTAATTTACCCCCTTTCTACCTCTCCCTTTCTCCTTCTCCCAGTATAATCCTCTCTCACCCCTTAATTTTATTGTCTAGCTATCACCCCTTCATTTTCAACTCACTGTGCCATCTATCTATCTATCATATATACACATAATTTTTTTTTTCTGTTTACCTACCCTAATACTGACAAAGGTCTCATGACTTACAAACATTATCTTTCCATGCAGGAATGTAAATAGTTCTACTTTAATAAGTCCCCTATGATTTCACTTTCCTGTTTACCTCTTCATGCTTCTCTTGAGTCTTGTATTTGAAAGTTAAATTTTCTATTCAGCTTTGGTCTTTTCATCAAGAATGCTTTAACATCTTCTATTTCACTGAATATTCATTTTTCCCCTGAAGGATTACACTCAGTTTTGCTGGGTGGGTGATTCTTGTCTGTAACCTCCTTTGACCTCCAGAAAATTGTATTCCAAGCTCTCTGGTCCGATAATGTAGAAGCTGCTAAATCTTGTGTTACCCTGATCGTCTTTCCACAATACTTGAATTGTTTCTTTCTGGTTGCTTACAATATTTTCTCCCTGACCTGGGAGCTCTGGAATTTGGCTACAATATTCCTAAGAGTTTTCCTTTGGGCATCTTTTTTAGGAAGTGATCAATGGATTCTTTCCATTTCTATTTTATTCTCTGCTTCTAGAGTATCAGGGCAATTTTTCTTGATAATTTCTTGAAAGATGATTTCTAAGATCTTTTTTTGATCATGGCTTTCAGGTAGTCTAATAATTTTTAAATTACCCCTCCTGGATCTTTTTCCAGTTCAGTCTTTTTTTTCCAATGAGATATTTCATATTGTTTTCTATTTTTTTTTCTTTTGCTTTGGTTTTGTTTCACAATGCCTTGATTTCTCATAAAGTTACTAGATTCTGCTTGCTCCATCCTAATTTTTAAGGAAGTATTTTCTTTAGTGAGCTTTTGGACTGCCTTTTACATTTGGCCAATTTTGCTTTTTAAGGCCTTCATCTCCTCATTGACTTTTTGGATCTCTTTTTCCATTTGGGTTAGACTATTTTTTAAGGTGTTATTTTCTTCAGTATTTTTTTGGGGTCTCCTTTAGCAAGCTGTTGACTTGTTTTTCATGATTTTTTTGCATCAATCTCATTTCTCTTCCCAGTTTTTACTCTACTTCTCTTACTTTCTTTTCAAAATCCTTTTTGAAATCTACCACAGCCTAGGACTGATTCATATTATTCTTGGAGGCTTTGGATTTAAGAGTTCTGATTCTGTTGTCTTCTGGTTGTTTATTTTGATCTTCTTTGTCACCAAAGAAAGATTCTATGGTCTGACTTTTTTTGTGCAGTTTGCGCGTGATCCTGGACAATACTTTAAGTTTTAAACTCTTTGTTAAGGTATGGGTCTGCTTCCAGTGTGGAGAATGTACTGTCCAAAGCTTCAGGGATTTTGTGCAGCTGTTTTCGGAGTTACTTCTGGGGACCCGTAAATTTTCAGTCCTTGTAAGGTGATATGATCAAGAATTAAGTGTTTATTCCTTTCCTGACTTGGGCTGTCCTCTATGAGTGACTGCAAGAACTCTTTTCTGCCTTGAAACTGTGAGGAGGATTCACTCTTCACCATCACCACAAGCTCCAACCCACCAGTGCTCCTCCCTGCCCCAGGAAGACCACTGCAAACTGATCCAGATACAAGCATGGACAAAGCAAAAGATTCCTGCCTCAGCACCAGCAAAACGATCCCTGCAATCCCCCTCAGATCAGCCACTAGATTCCTGCTCTATCAGTGGTCTGAGAACTCTGGAAGCAGCAATAGCTCTGGGGCTGTGCTGGAACTGGGGCTGGGTCCAACCTTTTTTCTCACCATGGTCATTTTGGCATTTATGCGTTGAGAAGTTTGGAAATCACCACAGCTGCCCATGATTCAGTCCTCTGAGGCCCACTCCAGGTTTCACTGAGGCCTGGTCTTTGTCTGTGCACCCACGCTGAACTGCACTCCTCTCCTAGCCTGTTGCAATACACCTTTGCAATTAACCATCCAGGTTGTTTTGGGCTGGAAATTTGTTTCACTCTGTCTTTTTGTGAGTTTTGCTCCTACAGAATATTTTAGAGCCATTTTTACGAGTATTTCAAGGGGTTTGGGGGAAATCTCAAGCAAGTCACTGCTTTTATTGCTCCATCTTGTCTCCACCTAGTGGTTCTATTTTAGTGGTAGTTCTATTGTTTTTGATTCTCAGCCAGAAATGTCTTTTAAATTCAATGTAATTTAAAAAAATCTTACATCTTTTTTTTTCTGGAAATGAAGGTAGAATACTACTTATTTATTTGATGAGGAACTCAGTACTACTGGAGGTCCCTCTCTTCATTTAAGACTATCGTTGCCCAAGATTTCCCATCTTGGCACAAGAGGTCTGGGAAGCCACTCATGAAAGATCTCCATTCAATTGGTAAGTACTCCAGCTGAGAGAAAGATGAGAATATTCCCATTAAAAGGGTAATTGAAACTAGCTTAATTCGATTTTAACTTGTTTAGTTAGCAAAGTGATAGGCAATCTATGTAAATAGCCAACTAACCATAATTAGAAAATAATAGTTAACACAAAGCTTTGGGAAGGAATGGTCACTGTGAAGAAACTGACACTTTGTGAGTGGGAAGGCAAGTTCCTCTTTCATCGCTTGTTAACACAGAGTTGACACAAGTATGTACTATAATATGTATAATTTCATTAACTTCATAATTTTTAAGATACTTACCTTTAAGAAAAATTAAGCCTAATTAGAACTGAAAGATGAAATAAGAAGAATGGATGATATGTGATTATGTTATTTGACTACATCACAACATTGTTTTTCATATTTTCAAACTTAAGTTGTGTGGAGGCTACCCTCCATAGCATCCCCAAATCACCTGTATTTATATTTCCTCAGGTATGTAAATTTACATATTTATCTCTAGATGAAAAAACAAATGTTTTAACTTCTAAGAGGACATTTTTCAGTATAAATAATTAAGAGATCAAATGAAATGCACTCATAAGATTCTTCTATTTTATGGAGTATTTAACAAATAAATTCAATTATAAACATCATTTACTGGAAGCATTTTTATGCCCATTACTTTAGGACAAAAAAAGGCTAAGTCTTTGTGGCCTGCAATAAACAATTTTAACCATCTGTAGCAAGATGCAAAATGTCATCATCTGATCTAAGTTGCTGACATAAATCAAAGGCACCCAACAGGAATTTTTGTGTAGCAGATGAGTGTTATTCCTAACCCACTAACCCAGCAGAGAAGCCCAAAGCAAGCTAAGTATAATCAGGCATCTGACCTACAGTGAACATTATGGGCTGTGATGTGTTCACATGTTCCCTGGGAGTAGCTCAGATGAAGTCTGTTCCTATGTTATGCAGGGGCATTTGGCTGTTCTTCTTGCTTCATTTAGTTTGTCCCTGTAAATATGTTTTTGCATTTGTGAAATATGTGAGGAATCATAGAAGAGAATTACATTCTTTAATTCTGACTACTTTCCAGCAATTAGTTGAAGTTGTTTCTTTTTAAAAAGTAAACAGTTTTAAATGTTATCATTAGGAATTTTTGTCTGTAGCAGCATAGTAGATAAAGTAGAATTTGAAGATAGGAAGACTATAGTTCAAGCCCTGGATTTAATATACTCTGGCTTTGTGTGTGGAACCATGGGCCAATTACTTGACTTCTCAGGGTCTTAAGCAAATCTCTAAGGTTAGAAATTGCAGAAAACTCCAAAATGGAGTTCCACACAGGGAACTCCCTACAGCAACAAAACGATATGTTTAATCCATGTCTTTATCTTCTTTGTTTTTAGAACTTTCATTAAGCCATACTCTCATGTCTTATCATGACCAAGTTGAAAAGCTCAGTAAATCATTGGCTCAGTTGTACACTGTATATTTATTATCTAAGAAAGAGCCCATCAGTCAATCAAAAATTATATATATATATATATACACACACACACACACACACACACACACACACACACATATATACATATACACAAACACACACACATACACACACATACATACTGTGAAGTCTAATAGGAGTACAACATGCAAACAACTAACTATAAGCAAGGTATATGCAGGATAAAATGCAAATCATCATCAGAAAGGAGGCACTTGAATTAAGGGAGGGACAAGAAAGGTTTCTTGTAAAAGTCAAGATTTGAAGGAAGCCGTGGAAGCCAAAGGTGAGAAACAGGGAGCAGAGCATTCCAGGAGTGGAAGATAGGCAGTTAAAATGCCCATAGTTGGGATATGGAGTGTTTTGCAGAAAGGAGACCAGTGTCACTAGACTGCAAAATATGTGGAGTGTGAAGTAGGTTTAAGATGTAAGAATACTAGAAAAGTGTGTTGGGAATAGCAGGCTAGAAAATCTTTGAACACCAGAGAGAGGAGTTTATATTTTATCTGGGACATAATAGGGAATCACTGGAGTTTATTGAATAAGGAGTGGCATGGTCAGATTTTAGGAAGATTTCTTTGTATCTGAGTGGAAACAGAATTGGATTGATGAGATTTTTTTTTTTTACAAGGACACAGATAAGCACATTATTACATCACTTAAAGTATGAGTTGATGAAAGCTTGAACAAGTGTGGCATTAGTCTCAGAAGAGAGAAAGATGAATACAAGAGATGTTAGGAAGGTAAAATTCACAGTCTTGACAATGAATTAGATGGGATGGTGGTGATGATGAGAAAGTTTAATGCTAATCTAACCCTTTCTCTCCACAAGAACTACTAAAGACAATGAATTAAATCATAGGTTGCAATCTGTGTCAGTGAAGGGATTTTTGAAAAATTAACTCATCACATTACAAATGAGAGAATATAAAGTTATCACTCTATAATTACGTTGTTATTAATGTATAGTAAATACACAATATATTTATATGTTATATCAAATTCCAACCAAATAAATGAAGAATATCTATTGGCCACATTTTTTGCATGTACCCAAACAATCTATAAAGCTCGTCCAACACTATAAATCTCTGGGCTCAGAGTTGAAAGGGAAAAAAAATAGAAATAACAAAACACTGTAACTAAATTCGAGCTTCCTATAATAGCAAACATTTATGTTCTATTTTTAAAAAAATCTTGTGTGTGCATTGCTGCATTACAAGAAGACCTGGAACAAAACAGTCTCTGAAGAAGTAAATGTAAGCATTGTAAGGAGGGTAATAGAAAGTACATCATGCATGTGTGCAGCCTGCAAAAAATAGCCAAGTCCAAAGAAGAACAAGAGAAAGCTTAGCATGCCTGCCATCAAAGAACTCTGGGATATTAAGAGAAGATGGGGTAGTCTTGGGTTGATAGTGAGAGATGAGAGGCAGAAAGCCAGATTGCTTCAATTGTACCCTCACAAGTTTTGAGAGTATGCAGGGAAAATTTCCAGCACATTGTCATAAAAGTTTTGAGAAGCCATAGATAAAGAGTATATCAGTCAAAGATGGGTTGCCATCTAAATTGTTGGAGGGAACTCCCAAATAAATGAAATCATAGATCCATTTATGTATTTAATATTACTTTTGCATGGATATGTCTATATCTGTATCTATCTCAATATGTAGATTTGCATTTTATTTCTTTTTAAAAAATAATTTCTTCATAATTTATGTTTTTACAGCACTCCAATACAAATATAGGTGTGTTGGGGGTATCTTCTCATATGTCTCCATTTAAGTCTTAACCTTTATGAATTTGTTACATTTGATTTTGATTTCTTTTTTTCTTTTGGTTGTGTCATTTTTTTCTTTTCACTTACATCATTGTAGTTACTGTGCATATTCTTTTCTTGGCTCTTCCCTCTGCATCAGTTAATATGGATCTTTTATGGGTCTATGTTTTGATCACACTTATCATTTCTTACAAAACAATAATATATCATTACATGGATGTACCACTATTTGTTTAGTCATTCCTTCATTGATGAACATGTATCCTGTTTTTTTTTTAATTTTAAACTATCACAAAAAGTATTGCTATAAATATTTTAGTATATAGGGCAACTTTTTTTTCTTATGAATGGCTTCCTTGGAGTATAAGATCAACAATGGAGTTGTATCATCATAACTCCACCAACAACATATTAGTATATTCGTCTTTCCATAACCCTTCTAATATTGACTGTTGTCATTTGTTGTCCTTTCTGCCAATTTTTATGCTCAGCAGGTATTAAACAATGTCTTTCTTAGCATGTAAGGCCTTGTAAAATCACATATTAGTGACTTAGATATAAAATTTTCACTAATTTATGTATGTTTAGGCCAAATCTACTATTTAATAGGTGGTTTTAAGACTACTTACATTAATGCAGGTAGGAAATTAATCTGTAACTTATAGTCTTAGATATTTACCTGGGATGCTAAGTGATTATTTAACTTCCTCAGGATTGCACCTGCATCTACAGGAGAAAAGGCTTGAACTAACAACTTCTTGATTTCAAGGCCAAATTTTTCTCCATCATGGCATGCTATTTCTCTTTCTTACTAAAAACTATCTATCCACATGTATATGTATATATGTGTATGTGTGTATGTATATATGTATATATATATATACATATATATATATACATATATATATAATATACACACATACACAAAAACAAATATATGTATATACACATATACATATGTAAGTATATATATATATATATATAATGAATATAATATACTTAGATGTGTGTATGTGAACATACACATACACATATTTCTACATAGTGAGTAAGTCTCTAGAAAATTCTTTAAAACAATTACCTGTGTGTTTACATCTATGGAAATAATCTCTCTGTCAGAAAAATCCTCTACCAAACGAAATGTGTACTTGCTCCGTAAATTATGATATTAAGGACTTTCCTGGACAAATGAAAAGTCAAGTGATTTACCCAGGGCTAAACAATCTTGTATCTTTCAGAGGTGGAACTTGTAGCAATGACTTCCTGACTCCGTTCTTAATTCATTATGGCACACTTATCTTAAAAGATGCTAACATTTTGGGGGGAAATAAATGAATATCTCATTGTGATATTATTATTGGTGTCTATTTTAAAGGGGTCACTATATTATAGCTTGATGAAATTATACTGAATTGATGGAAGCAAAGTTCAATGCATACGCAATTTTAAAGAGAATCATAAACATTCTAAGACAAACAAAACTTTTAAGTTGTGATAAATAGCAAATGAAGTATAATCACTGAGTTAAATATTACTTTTATAATATTTGAATTAATGATTGAACATAGGTTCAATGATTGCATTATATTGTATTTTACTTCTGACATAAAGGTGTTTAAATTAAAAAATGAATTTCAGAAAACCGACATTTGTTTAAGCAAAATAAATTCATTCTAAATTATCACAAATATTGATTAATTGTATAAATTCAATGAGGTTGAGTAATTTGTAATTAATCATAATTGACTAGTTAGAATGAAAAAGTAACACTATTCATTAAACCATGCACGAGTTATTTCTTTGTTATAGTGAAGTTTGAAACCAAGATATACATATACATGCATGCATGAATGTTTGTGTGTACATATACATATGTCTGTATATATAGTATACTTAGTATGTATATACACACATATGTATCTATCTATATCTATATATCATATAAGTATGAAAAAACATTTAAAATTAATTCTTATTTTGATACTTTGAACTACTATTAATATTACTTCTGATAATGATGTTTTACTTCAAAAAATTTCACAACATTGCTTCATAATGGTAGTTAACATTTATATTATACTTTCAGTTCTGCAAAGGGTTTTATATATGTTTAATCATATAATCTTACCAATATACATGTGATGTAATGGGATTTTCATAATATCCCTATTATTCTTCCCAGAACAGGAAATGAAGAATGATTTGCTCAGTGTCATTTGGGTAGTAATTGTTGGAACTTGTATTTGAAGATGTCAGAGTTTGCACTCAATTCAATGACCCTTGAGAATCCAAAATCACCTTCATGCTAAGAACTCAGCTAGGTGGATAGCACGCCTAACCCAGTCCAGACAAATATGTTAAGGTTATTTGCCAGAAAGCTGTACAATTTGATATAGAATTTGTACAAGCTTGTACAATTTGTGCAAGCTGATATACAGTTTGATTAGTACAATCTGATATACAATTTGATTGCAAGAACTCATTAAAAAAATCTTCCTTTTTCTTTACTTGCTTGTACTCTAAATGTAAGAATGTTGTTCAGCAACTAACTAATCACCACACTGCTGAAGAAATTGAAGTCATAACAATATTGATATGCTTGTTATAAAGGATAATAGAAAATAAAATGAAGTTTCAGCTTGAAATGATTTCAGTATGACTAATTTATATAGGCTACCTATTGGCACAGACAGCTCAGAAAAACATAGAGGAAAACAACACGTCAGTATTGTCTGTCACTATTTTATGTAAAAGTTCCACCAATCAGCATAGCAAGCAAAAAAGAAAATTAAAAAAAGAAAATAAAAATCAAAAGCTTGATCCCCATTTCAAATAGACAGGTAGAGAAGAGGAGGAAATGAAAAAAAAATAAAAGTCTTACAACACAAATAATGTACTCTGAAAAGCTGAAAATTCTCTTCCAAGATTGAAAATTGGACATTTATTTATTTCAAAAAATATTTATCTATTTTCACTTTTCAACATTCACTTTTATAAGAGTTTGAGTTCTAAATTTTAATTTTCTCTTCATTACCACCTCCTGAAGATGGTGTGTGATCTGTTTATACACACACACATGCACACACACATACATACATACTTATATATATATATATATATATATATATATATACATATACCTATATATGTATATATATAATCACATTAAACATATTTCCAAACTAATCATGTTGTAAAGAAGAATCAGAACTAAAAGGAAAAAAAAAAGAAAACAGAGAGAGAGAGAGAGAGAGAGAAAGAGAGAGAGAGAGAGAGAGAGAGAGAGATACTATGCTTCCATCTGCATTCATATTTTATAATTCTTTTTCTGGATGTTGGTAGCATTTTCCAATTTGTCCTTTGGGATTGTCTTAGATCATTGCATTTCTGAGAAGAGGTAAGTATATCAAAAATGGGCTTTGCACAATGACACTATTGCTGAGTAAAATATTCTGGTTCTTCTTACTTTACTCAGCATCAGTTCATGTTAGGTTTTCCAGGGTTTTCTGAAATCCACCTGTTCATCATTTCTTTTTTTTTAATTTTTTTTAATGTAAATTTATTTATTTTTAGTTTTTTTTCAGTTCCAAATTTATCACCCCTCCTCCCACCCCAAGATGGCATGCATTCTGAATACCCTTTCCCCTGGTCTGCCTTCTCTTCTATCTCTCCCCCCTCCCTTCTCTTATCCCCTTCCCCTTCTATTTTCCTGTAGAGCAGGATAGACTTCTGTACCCCATTTCCTGTAATTCTTATTTCCTAGTAGCATGTGAAAACATTATTTTTTAAAACATGTGTTTTTAAAACTTTGAGTTCCAAATTTTCTCCCTTCCTCCCTCCCCACCCACCCTCATTGAAAAGGCAAGCAACTCAACAGACATACATCTGCAATTATGCAAAACACTTCCTTAGTAGACTTTTTGTGAAAAACTAACTCTATTTCCCTTAATCTTATCCTGCCCTCCCATTTATTCTATTCTTTCTTTTGACCCTGTCCCTCCTCAGAAGTATTTGCTTCTGATTACCCCTCTTTCCCAATCTGCCCTCCTCTCTATCACCCCCCTGCTCTCTTGTCCCCTTCTCCCCCTATTTTCCTGTAGGTAAGACAGATTTCCATATCCAATTCAATGTGTATGTTATTCTCTCCTTAAGCCAAATCTTATGAGAATAAGATTCCCTCATTCCCTCTCACCTTCCCCTGTTTCCCTTCCACTGTGAGAGACTTTTCTTTTCTGGTTTTTTTTTGTGAGATAATTTACCTCATTCTACCTCTCCCTTTGTTCTCCGAGTATCATCCTCTCTTATCCCTTAATTTTATTCTCCAGATATGACCCCTTAATCTTCAACTCACCCTGTGCCCTCTATCTATCTATATATACATACATACAATTTTTTTCCTTCAACAACCCTAATACTGACAAAGTTCTAATGAGTTACAAATATTATCTTTCCATGCAGGAATGTAAACAGTTCAATCTTAATAAGTGTCTTATGAATTCTCTTTCCTGTTTACTTCTTCATGTTCCACTGGAGTCCTGTATTTGAAAGTCAAATTTTCTCTTTAGCTCTGGTCTTTTGATTAGGAATGCCTGAAAGTCCTCTATTTCACTGAATGACAAATTTTCCCCCTAAAGAATTATACTCAGTTTTGCTTGGTAGGTGATTCTTTTTGGACCTCTTTTGCCATTTGGGTTAGGCTGTTTTTTAAAGTGTTATTTTCTTCAGTATTTTTTTGGGTCTCCTTTAGCAAGCTGTTGACTTGTTTTTCATGATGTTCTTGCATCACTCTCATTTCTCTTCCCAGTTTTTCGTCTAGTTCCCTTACTTGCTTCTCAAAATCCCTTTTGAGCTCCTCCAAGGCCTGGGACTGATTTGTATTTTTCTTGGAGGCTTTGGATGCAGGAGGTTTGATTTTGTTGTCTTCTTCTGGTTGTATATTTTGATCTTCTTTTTCACCAAAGTAAGATAATATAGTCTGACTCTTTTTGCGCTGCTTGCTCATGATCCCAGCCAATTACTTGAGCTTTAAACTCCTTTTTAAGGTAAGAATGTGCTTCCAATGTGGAGAGTGTCCTGTCCCAAGCTTCAGGGGTTTATGTAACTGTTTTCAGAGATACTTGTAGGGATGTGTAAATTTTCAGTTCTTCCAAGGTGGCATGATAAGGGGCGAGGTGTTTACTCCTTTCCTGGCCTGTGACCATAAGTATTCCTTTCTATCCCATAACTGTGAGGAGGCTTTTCTCTCCACAACCACTACAAGTTCCACCATGCCAGCGCTCCTCCTCACCCCAGCACTGCTGCCCAGAACTGTGACCCAGATCCGCACACGGGCAAAGCAAGAGATTCCTGCCTCAGCACTGGCAAAGAGATCCCTGCAGTCCCTCTCTGATCAGCCACTGGATTCCCCCTCAGTCTGTGGGCCAGAAGCTCAGGAAGCAGCTGCCCTCCCCAGGGCCAGGCTCTTGGGGAATGGATCTGAGACCCCGCCTTCCTCTCTGACCACTGACAGAAACAGACTTTTCCCACTGACCTTCTAAGTTGTCTTTGGCATTGGTGGAGTGAGGGGTCTCAAACCTCCACAACTGCCCACGATTCAGTCATCTGAGGCCTCCTCCAGGTTTGCTGCTGCCTGCGCGCCCACGCTGTGCTGCGCTCCCAGCCTGGCGCGACACACCTTTCTTATCAATCATCCAGGTTGTCTTGGGCTGGAAATTTGTTTCACTCTGTCTTTTTATGGGTTCTGCTGCTTCAGAATTTGTTTAGAGCCATTTTTTATGAGTATTTGGAGGGGTTTGGGGGAGAGCTCAAGCAAGTCACTGCCTTCACTCCACCACCTTGGCTCCGCCCCTGTTCATCATTTCTTATAGAACAATAGTATCTCATTATATTTATATACCACAACTTGTTCAGCCATTCCCCAATTGATGGATATTTCCTCAAATTCCAATTCTTTACCACAAAATAGGGGCTATAAATATTTTTGTACATGTGGTCCTTTTTCCCTTTGGTATGATCCCTTTGGGATACAAATCTAGAAGTGTTATTGCTGGATCAAAGGATACACACAATTAGGCATAGTTCCAAGTTGCTACCCAAAATGGTTGGATCAGTTCACAACTCCACCAATAATGCATTAGTGTTCCAATTTCCCCATATCTTCCCCAACATTTACCATTTTCCTGTTTTTTCATTTTAGCCAATCTCACATGTGTGATGTGGTAGCTCAGAGTTGTTGTAATTTGCATTTCTTTAATCAACAGTGATTTAGAGCAAAAAAATTGGGAATTTAATGAAATCAATGGCCTCTGTGTACTCTTCATTAAAAGAACTGAGCTGAATATAGTCTTTGAATACTAAATCATCAAGAGAAATAGATTAATACATTGTGAGTAATTGTAATAAGCTAGATGTTGAAGAAGTATTTATATTCTAATAGCAGCAGAAGAAATAAACTTTCACTTTAGAACACTAATATTTTCGAAGGTCATTAAGAGAGTATACATGACACAGCACTGGAAATAATTTCCTTATATTCTGATGATCTGAAGAAGAGAAAGAAAAGGGAAAAAAGGTGAATATACTTGGTAGGAAAAAGGAAAAATATTGTCTCACAAAATAGAAATGTATGAAAAGAATATTAAATAAACACAGAAGTGTGAAAAGGAGACTATTACATTATTCTCACTTTTACTTAAATTAGAAAAATAGAATTGGACAATCAAAACTTACACATAGACACAAAATGTTCATGTGGAAATATATGGAGTCAGGCATGGATGGGAAGAGAAGTAAGGAAAAATAAAAAGTAGGGTAGATCCATGGAGAATTAAATGTGAATGAAGTAAAAATCTTTAGAAGATGGACTATTAAATTTGAATAAAAAGGAAATAAAATATAAGAACCACTGTTGGGTCCTATGAAAAGTGAAGAGGAGTAGTAGAATAGAACTAAAGTATAGCTAATGAAGATATGGGAAAGTATTTAATATTTATCCTTTATTAATATTGCTGAAGTTAATTTATGGAGCTAGAAAATTGTCTAACCCAAAAGTTTACTGTACAGGTCAGGCTGGTCCAGAAACACTCAGAGAAAGACTCGTAAAAATCTTAAGGAACACATAGATCCCATCCAGTCCTCCTTTTGTATCTGCTTTTGGTCCACCCAAAGCTTATGTTTGATTTCTGAAATTAAATTGATTTACCTACTGATATATATCTCAAACTACCCTTTCAGAGACTATTTGCTGCCTATTTGAGGCCAATCAGCAAAAAAAAAAAGTGTGTGTGTGTGTGTGTATATAAACCTTTTTGTAATATAGTATTTTATTTTCCCCCATAGCATGTGAACTCATTTTTTTAAATATTTGGGGTTTTTTTTAAGTTCTGAGTTCCACATCCTATCCTTCCTTCCTTCCTTCCTATCCCCTGTCCCTGAGATGGTAAACAATCAGATATAGGGATATATATATACACACACATATATATAACATGTGTGTGTGATGTGTGTGTGCATGTGCATGTGTGTATGTAATCATGTAAAGCATTTCCATATTAGTTATTTTATATAAGGCTCAAATACATTTATAAAAAAGAATTAAAAATGTTAAAAAGAAAAACATGATTTAGTCTATATTCAGACAATGTCAGTTCTTTCTCTGGAGGTGGACAGCATGCTTCATCATTAGTCTTTTATGATAGTCTTGGATCATTGCAATGCTGAGAATAGCTAAGTCATTCACAGTTCTTCATACGCAATATTGCTGCTACTGTGTACACTGTTCTCTTGGTTTTGCTTACTTCATTTTCCATCAGTTTGTGTAAGTCTTTCCAGATTTTTCTAAAATTATCCTGATTGTCATTTCTTATAGCACAAGTGTATTCCATCACAATCATATAACACAGCTTATGTATCCATTCCCCAATTGGTGGACATCTCTTCAATTTCTAATTCTCAGCTACCCCAGAAAGGGTTAGTAAACATAGTTTTGTACAAACATATCCTTTTTTGTTTTCCCTTTTTTTTTTGTTGATGTCTTTGGGATATAGACCTAGCAGTGGTATTGCTGGATCAAAGATTATGGACAGTTGTATAGCCATTTTGCATAGTTTCAAATTGCTGTGCAGAATGGTTGGGCCAGTTCACAATTCCACCAACAGTGCATTAGTGTCCCAGTTTTTCCACATCTCCTTCAACATCTATAATTTTGTTTTTTTTTTCACATTAGCCAACCTAATAGGTGTGTGATAGTGCCTAAGAGTTGTTTTATTTGCATTGCTCTAATCAATTGTGATATAGAACATTTTTATATGACTATAGCTAGTTTGATTTCTTCAGAAAAATATTCATATGGCCTTTTCTGAACTCTATGTAATTTAACCTCATAAAGACTCATGGAGGGAGCCACACCTTTCTGTCTTTCTGCTTACCAAGTAGTCTAATTCATTTCTTTCTAAGATTGTTAGAGATTTTGAAGTTCATTCTTTTGAACAACACAGATTATCAGTTTCGAGTACACTCGTCTATCAATACCATATTATTTCTTAAATTTCAACATTCAAGGCAAAAAAAATTGTCTTATAAGAAATAAAAAGATAAAATATAATAAGAGAAGATGGAAGGAAATTAAAAAAATGGTACAGTCTTAGGACTGAGAATATGAATGGAAAAAACCCACACATTATACAGAAGGCAGTGGAAGAATGGATTGGAAAATAGCATTGTATAAGAGATGAGATGACGTAAACAGTTTTTGTTGTTATTGTTAGCAAGCATTTCTAATTATGCATTTATTAATAATAATAATGAGAAGCCTATAAAATATAACTTTTGTATTAGTGAATCTATTACAAACTTTAAACATGAATAAAAGATACCTTATTGAAGGATAATTTTTAAGGAAGTGTTTTGCTCTACTGAATCAAATTACTAATTTTTAAATCGTATCAATATCAAATGGGCATAAAACCAGAAGATACCTAAGGTAACCATCACCAATATCATGGAGGATGTGTCACACAGACTTCTAACATAAAAGGGAATTTCTCTAAAAAAAAATAACTTCAGTTGCTTTTTAGGTAGAAAACTTTCTGTTGATTATGCTGAGATCTGGTATACTGCATGATTTTTTAATAATATGCAAAGTCATTTGAAACAATCAGCCTAGTTAAACACTTTGGAAAATAACAATGCATTAAAAATGTGTAGTGCCAAAAGTGTTATGTGTATCTGGATGGGGAAGTTATTTAGCGAGTTCATTAATGTGTATATTTTTGAAAGGCTTTCAGGCATTACAGAAGGATGTTCAATTGGACTTAGAGTTGAATAGGATTAGAATGGACTGCATCAAATTTGGGAAATGATTAGTGATCTCAAATTCCTTGATGCTAGAGAAAAGATACACAATAATATTTTCTTTAGTGCAATATCGTTGTGACTCAAGTAAAACCATGACAAGGGAAGAATAAAAACTTTAGGTAACCCAAAAGACAATGAAGAAGGCAAGTGGAAAAAGGTTGACATATATTACTATTTATTTTTTTAAATGGTAAGATAGAAGAGAATATCAGTAAGGGAATATCTAATTCATAAAGGAAATATGTTGGCCATCTAGCCAGAATGAAGAATAACTAATGGGAAATCTGAGTGCTACACTGATATTCACATATTAAGAATTCTGAGGGAAAAGCTGTTGTAAAACTCAGATTGCCTATTTGTTAGCCCTCTTTCTGGCTACATGTCTAACAAATCTCCTTTATCAAATAAAACAACTTGCATAAGAATCTGAAGGATAAAAACAAATGAACAAACAAACAAACAAGTGGTTTATAAATAATATGAATAAATGAATGAATGGGGGAAAATATTAAATTCCAATCACTATGTTAAGCACTGGGGATACAGCTGCAAAAAATATAAAATTCCTTGTATTTCAGAAATTTATATTAAAATATTAATTAAATAATTAATTAAATATATTAAAATAAGATAAGAAAACAAATTTAAGGTAAAAATGGCCAGAGAGGGGGTGTTTTAGTTGGAAGACAGTGATTAGAGCTTTATGTGAATCTATTGTTTCCAATCCAGGAATGATAGTACTGATTTTGCTTAACTGCTCCCAGTGCTACAGGTGGTAAGAGAAAAGGGCACACAGGCAGCATGGGGCGGCACCAAAATGGCAGAGTAAAAGCAGTGACTTGCTTGCACTCTCTCCCAACCTCTCCAAATACTCATAAAAATTACTCTAAACAAATTCTAGAGCAGCAGAGCCCCCCAAAAAAGACAGTGAACCAAATTTCCAACTCAAGACAACCTGTTGATAGGAAAGGTCTGTTACTCTGGGCTGGGACAGGAGTACAGTTCGGTGTGGGCTGTGCAGGAAGAGATGGGGCTCCAGCAAATCAGGGACATGCCTTGGGGGCCTGAATCACTGGCAGCTATAGAAGTTTCCAGACTTCTCGACCCACAAATGCCAAAGACAACTCAGAAGGTCAGTAGGAAAGGTCTATTGGAGCATGATGAGAGAAGAGCACAGTCTGGCCCCAAGGACAATGATGGAGGCAGCAGCTGTTTCCAGAGCTCTTGGCCCACAGACATTGAGGGGATCAAGTGGTTGATCAGAGAAGGACTGCAGGGATCTCTTTGCTGGCACTCAGTCAAGGTTCTCTTTCTTTTCCTGTGCTCTGATCTGAGTGGCAGTCCTGGGTGGTAGTTCTGGGGAAAGAGCAGCAAAGGAGTGGTGGAGCTTGTGGTGAAGGTAAAGAGAGATTCCTCCTCATAGTTCCAAGGCAGAAAAGAGTGCTTGTGGTCACTCATAGACCAGATCACATGCCAGGAAAGGAGTAAACACCTCTCCTTTGATCATACTACCTTGGAAGAGCTGAAACTTTACAGGTCCCCAGATGTATTTCTGAAAAAAGCTGCACAAAACCCCTGAAGCTTCAGACAGTATACTCTCCACACTGGAAGCAGAGCCCTACCTTAACAAAGAGTTAAATACCAATTAATTTGCCAGGAACTTGAATAAATAGTAGGAAAAATAACCCTCAGACTACAGAATTTTACTTTGCTGACAAAGAAGATCAAAAAGTACAACCAAAAGAAGAGAGAAAAGTCAAAACTCCATTCAAAGCCTCCAAGAAAAATGTGAATTGGTCTCAGGCCATGGAAGAGCTCAAAAAAGATTTTGAAAATCAAATAAGAGAAAGAAAGGGAAAATTCTCTCATAAGAATAAGATTCATTCATTCCCTCTCACCTTCCCCCATTTCCCCTCCACTGTAAAAGCCTTTTCTTGTCTCTTTTATGTGAGATAATTTGCCCCATTCTACCTCTTCCTTTCTCCGTCTCCCAGTGTAATCCTCTCTCACCCCATAATTTTATTCTCCAGATATCACCCATTCATCTTCAACTCACCCTGTGGGCATCTATCTATCTATCAACATACGTATCTATCTATCTATCTATCTATCTATCTATCTACATACACATACAATGTTTCTCCCTCCAACTACCCTAATACTGACAAAAGTCTCATGAGTTACAAATATCATGTTTCCATGCAGTAATGTAAACAATTCAACCTTAATAAGTCTCTTATGATTTTTCTTTCCTGTTTACCTCTTCATGTTTTACTTGAGTCTTGTATTTGAAAGTCAAATTTTCTATTCAACTCTGGTCTTTTGGTCAAGAATGCTTGAAAGAGGGGGCAGCTAGATGGTACAGTGGATAGAGCACCGGCCCTGAAGTCAGGAGGACCTGAGTTCAAATACAGCCTCAGACCAAACACTTGACACTTATTAGCTGTGTGACCCTGGGCAAGTCACTTATCCCCAAATGCCTAAAAAAAATGAAGAAGAATGCTTCAAAGTCCTCTATTTCACTTAACGTCCAATTTTTTTCCCTGGCAGGATTATGCTAAGTTTTTCTCTGTAGGTGAATCTTGGTTATAATCCTACCTCCTTTGCCCTCTGGAATATTATATTCCATGCCTTCTGGTCCCTTAACATAGAAGCAGCTAAATCTTGTGTTATCCTGATTGTGTTTCCACAGTACTTACATTGTTTCTTTCTGGCTGCTTGCAATATTTTCTCCTTGACCTGGGAACTCTGGAATTTGGCTAAAATATTGTTAAGAGTTGTACTTTGGGGATGTTTTTCAGGAGGTGATGAGTGGATTCTTTCAATTTCTATTTTGCCCTTTGTTTCTAAAATATCAGGGCAGTTTTCCTTGATAATTTCTTGAAAGATGATGTCTAGGCTTTTTTTTGATCATGGTTTTCAGGTAGTCCAATAATTTTTAAGTGATCTGTCCAGAATCTATTTCCCAGGTCAGTTCTTTACCAATGAGAAATTTCACGTTGTCTTCTGTCTTTTCATTCTTTTAGATTTGTTTTACAGTGTCTTGATTTCTCCTAAAGTCACTAGCTTCCAATTGCTCCATTCTAATTTTGAAAAAAGTATTTTCTTCAGTAAGCTTTTGGACTTCCTTTTCCATTTGCTTTTCAATTTTTCTTTTTAGGGCATTCTTCTCATCATTGGCTTTTAGAATTTTGTTTGCCATTTGGTTAGGCTATTTTTTAAGGTATTATTTTCTTTAGAATTTTTTGCGTCTCCTTTAGCAATGGGTTGACTTGTTTTTCATGATTTTCTTGGATCACTCTCATTTCTCTTCCCAATTTTTCCTCTACTTCTGTTATGTGCTTCTCAAAATCCTTTTGAACTCTTCCAAGGCCTGAGACTGATTCTTATTTTTCTTAGTGGCTTTGGGTGTAAGAGTTTTAACGTTGCAATCTTTTCTGATTGTATTTTTTTTTTTAATTTTATTTTTATTTAATTTATTAATTTATTTTGATTTATCAGCAATCACTTCCATATGCTTTTGAGTTGAAAATTTTTCTCCTCCTTCCTTCCCCCAAGACGGCACACAATTTGATATAGGCTTTACATTTACATACCCATTAAACATATTTTCACATTAGTGAAGTTGTGAGTAAAAATTAAAACCAATAGGGGAACCATCAGAAAGATGAAAAAAAAACTCAACAAAAGGTTAAAATAAGTGATAGCGATTCGACTTCCATAGTTCTTTCTTTGGATGTGGACAGCATTTTCCATCCGAGGCCTCTGGAGATGTCTTAGATCCTTGTAATGCTGAGAAGGGTTCAGTTTAACAATTTAGTCATTGCATAACGTGGCTGTTATTGTGTACAAAGTCCTCTTGGTTCTGCTCACTTCACTCAGCATCAGACCATATAAGTCTTTCCAGGTTTTTCTGAAGTCAGCCTGTTCATCATTTCTTATAGCACAATAGTATTCCATTACATTCATATACCACAACTTGCTCAGCCATTCCCCAATTGATGGGCATCCTCTCAATTTCCAATTCTTTGCCACCACAAAAAGAGCTGCTATGAATATTTTTGTACATGTGGGTCCTTTTCCCATTTGTTTGATCTCTTTGGGATATAGCCCTAGAAGTGCTATTGCTGGATCAAAGGGTATGCACATTTTTGTAGCCCTTTGGGCATAGTTCCAAATTGTTCTCCAAAATGGTTGGATCATTTCACAACTCCACCAACAATGTATTAGTGTTCCAATTTTCCCACATCTTCTCCAACATTTCATTTTCCTGTTTTGTCATGTTGGCCAATCTGATAGGTGTGATGTGGTACCTCAGAGTTGTTTTGATTTGCATTTCTCTAATCAATAATGATTTAGAGCATTTTTTCATATGACTATAGATGGCTTTAATTTCTTCATCTGAGAACTGTCTGTTCATATCCTTTGACCATTTATCAATTGGGGAATGGCTTGTGTTCTTATAAATTTGTCTTAATTCTCTATATATTTTAGAAATGAGGCCTTTATCAGAGAGACTGGTTGTAAAAATTCTTTCCCAATTTTCTACCTTCCTTCTAATCTTAGTTGCATTGGCTTTGTTTGTGCAAAAACTTTTCAATTTAATGTAATCAAAATTATCCATTTTGCTTTTCATAATGTTCTCTATCTCCTGTTTGGTCATGAATTCTTCTGTTCTCCATAGATCTGATAGGTAAACTATTCCTTGTTCTCCCAGTTTACTTATGGTATCAGCCTTTATATCTAAGTCATGAACCCATTTTGACTTTATTTTGGTATATGGTGTGAGATTTGGGTCTATGCCTAGTTTCTGCCATACTCTTTTCCAGTTTTCCCAGCAGTTTTTTTCAAAGAGTGGGTTCTTATCCCAGAAGCTGGTGTCTTTGGGTTTATCAAATAATAGATTACTATAGTCATTGACTACTGTGTCTTGCATATTTAACCTATTCCACTGATCCACCTCCCTATTTCTTAGCCAGTACCAAGCAGTTTTGATGATCACTGCTTTATAATACAATTTAAGATCTGGAATTGCTAGGCCACCTTCCCCTGCATTTCTTTTCATTAGTTCCTTTGATATTCTGGACCTTTTGTTTTTCCAAATGAATCTTGTTATTATTTTTTCTAACTCTATAAAATAATTTTTGGTAGTTTGATTGGTATGGCACTGAATAAGTAAATTAGCTTAGGTAGGATTGTCATTTTTATTATATTAGCTCAGCCTACCCATGAGCAACTGATGTTTTTCCAATTACTTAGATCTGATTTTATTTGTGTGAAAAGTGTTTTGTAATTGTGTTCATAGAGTTCTTGGGTTTCTTTCAGGGGTTCCTAAATACTTTATAATGTCTACAGCAAGTATAAATGGAATTTCTCTTCATGTCTCTTGCTGTTGGTCTTTGTTGGTAATATATAGAAATGCTGATGATTTATGTGGGTTTATTTTATAGCCTGCAACTTTGCTAAAGTTGTTTATTATTTCAAGTAGTTTTTTACTTGATTCTCTAGGATTCTCTAAGTATATCATCATGTCATCTGCAAAGAGTGATAGCTTTGTTTCTTCTTTGCCTATTCTAATGCCTTCAATTTATTTTTCTTCTCTTATTGCTAAAGCTAAGGTTTCCAGTACAATATCGAATAACAGTGGTAATAATGGACATCCTTGTTTCACCCCCGATCTTATTGGAAAAGCTTCTAGCCTGTCCCCATTACATATAATGCTTGCTGAAGGTTTTAGATAAATGCTATTTATTATTTTAAGGAAGACTCCATTTATACCTATGCTTTCTAGTGTTTTTAATAGGAATGGGTGTTGTATTTTATCAAAAGCTTTTTCTGCATCTATTGAGATGATCATGTGGTTTCTGTTGGTTTTGGTGTTGATATGCTCAATGATGCTGATAGTTTTCCTAATATTGAACCAACCCTACATTCCTGGTATAAATCCTACCTGGTCATAGTGTATTATTCTTGTGATAAGTTGCTGCAATCTATTTGCTAGTATTTTGTTTAAAATTTTTGCATCTATATTCATTAGAGAAATTGGTCTATAATTTTCTTTCTCTATTTTGACTCTTCCTGGTTTAGGTATCAGCACCATATTTGTATCATAAAAAGAATTTGGTAAGACTCCTTCTTCACCTATTTTCCCAAATAGCGTATATAGTATTGGAATTAATTGTTCTTTAAATGTTTGATAGAATTCACATGTAAATCCATCTGGCCCTGGAGATTTTTTCCTAGGGAGTTCATCAATGGCTTGTTCAATTTCTTTTTCTGAGATGGGGTTATTTAAGTATTTTACTTCCTCTTCGTTAATCTGGGCAGTTTATATTTTTGTAAATATGTATCCATTTCACTAAGATTGTCAAATTTGTTGGCATATAGTTGGGCAAAATAATTCCTAATTATTGTTTTAATTTCCTCTTCCTTGGTGGTAGCTTCACCCTTTTCATTCTTGATACTAGTAATTTGGTTTTCTTCTTTCTTTTTTTAATTAAATTAACCAAAGGTTATATATTTTATTGGTTTTTTCATAAAACCAGCTCTTAGTTTTATTTATTAGTTCAATAGTTTTCTTAATTTCAATTTTATTAATTTTTCCTTTGGTTTTCAATATTTCTAATTTGGTGTTTAATTGAGGATTTTTAATTTGTTCTTTTTCTAGTTTTTTTAGTTGTATGCCCAATTCATTAATCTCCTCTTTTTCTATTTTATTTATGTAAGCATGTAGAGATATAAAACTTCCCCTAAGAACTGCTTTCACTGCATCCCATAGCTTTGAGTATGTTGTCTCATTATTGTCATTCTCTTGAATGAAATTATTGATTGTTTCTATGATTTGTTGTTTGACCCAGTCATTTTTTAGGATTAGATTATTTAGTTTCCAATTATTTTTTAGTCTATCTTTCCATGGCCCTTTATTACATATAATATTTATTGCATCATGATCTGAAAAGGATGCATTTAATATTTCTGCCTTTCTGCATTGGATTGTGAGGTTTTTATGCCCTAGTACATGGTCAATTTTTGTGTATGTGCCATGTACTGCTGAGAAAAAAGTATATTCCTTTCTATCCCCATTCAGTTTTCTCCAGAGGTCTATCATACCTAACTTTTCTAATGTTCTATTCACCTCCTTAACTTCTTTCTTGTTTATTTTGTGGTTAGACTTATCTAGTGAGAGAGGGGAGGTTCAGGTCCCCCACTAGTATAGTTTTGCTGTCTATTTCTTCCTGTAACTCCCTGAACTTCTCCTGTAAGAATTTGGATGCTATACCATTTGGTGCATATATGTTTAGTAATGATATTACTTCATTGTCTATGGTGCCTTTTAGCAGGATGTAGTTTCCTTCCTTATCTCTTTTGATTAGATCTATTTTTGCTTTTGCTTTGTCTGAGATCAGGATTGCTACCGCTTTTTTTACTTCAGCTGACACATAATATATTCTGCTCCAGCCTTTTACCTTTACCCTGTATGTGTCACTCTTTTTCAAATGTGTTTCCTGTAAACAACATATTGTAGGCTTGAGGTTTTTAATCCATTCTGTAAACCATTTCCATCCTATGGGAGAGATCATCCCATTCACATTCACAGTTATGATTACTATCTGTGTCTTTTTCTCCATCCTTTCCCCCATTTATGCTTTTCTTTCTCCTTTTTCCTTTCCCCTTCACTAGTGTTTTGCTTTTGACCACCCTCCTTCAGTCCCTCCTCCCTTTTATTATCCCTTTCCCTTTTCTTCCCCTTTAGTCTTACTGCTTCTTTCCCTCCCTCTTTTCCCCTTTTTCCCTCCTACTGCCTATAGGGCAAGTTAGATTTCTATACCTAACTGATTATATTATGCCCTTCTTGAGCCAAATCTGATGAGAGTAAGGTTCAAACAATGCTCCCCCCCCTTCTTTCCCTCTGCTGTAATAGGTCTTTTCCTGTAATGTAATTTACCCTTGTCTGCCTCCTCCTTTCTCAGTACATTCTCTAAGATCACATTGATCCACTTATTTGGATCCATTTAACCCACTTGATTAGATTTTTTTTTATCATTACATCAAAGTCAACTAATATCCACCCTCTTTATGTATACTCCTTTAACAAGGTGTAATAACAATACAGTTCTCAAGGGTTGCAAGTGTCATATTCCCTTGTAGGGGTTTAAACAGCCCCCCCTTATTAACAACATATTGTATCTTTCCCATTTACCTTTTTAAGTCCTTCTTGAGTCCTGTACTTGAAGATCAAATTTTTTGTTGAGCTCTGGTCTTTTTATCAGGAAAGTTTGGAAGTCTCCTATTTCATTGAATATCCACCTCCTCCCTTGAAAAATGATGCTCATTTTTGCTGGGTAATTGATCCTTGGCTGCATTCCAAGCTCCTTTGCCTTATGGAATATCATGTTCCACACCCTGCGGTCTTTTAATGTAGAAGCTGCAAGGTCCTGTGTAATCCTGACTGTGGTTCCATGATATTTAAATTGTTTCTTTCTGGCTGCTTGCAGCACCTTCTCTTTCATCTGGTAATTTTGGAATTTTGCTATTATATTCCTTGGTGTTGTCAATTTGGGATCTCTTTCAGGTGGTGATTGGATTCTTTCTATGGTTATTTTCCCTTCTGGTTCTAGGACTTCGGGCAGTTTTCCTTTATGATTTCCTGAAAGATACTGTCCAGGCTCTTTTTTTATCATGATTTTCAGGTAGTCCAATAATTTTTAAATTGTCTCTCCTGAGTCGATTTTCCAGGTCGGTTGTTTTACTGATGAGGTATTTTACATTTTCATCTATTTTTTCATTTTTTTGTTTCTGTTTGACTGATTCTTGCTCTCTCATAGAGACATTAGTTTCCATTTGTCCAATTCTAGTTTTTAACAGATTGTTTTCTTCTGTTAGTTTTTGTACTTCTTCTTCAATTGGCCAATTGTGTTTTTTAGGGACTTGTTTTCTTCAGTGTATTTTTTTTCCAATTGGCCAACTGTATTTTTGAAGGACTCTTCTACCTCTCATTTGACTATTAAAATCCTTCTTGAGCTCTTCTAAGAAGGCTTTTTGGGCTTCAGACCAGTTCTTATTCCCTTTTGTTGTTGCAGATGTGGGTTTATTGACAATGTTGTCCTCTTCAGAATTTCTGTCTTGATCTTCACTCTTCTCATAATATGAATCTATGGTATTTTCTTTTTACTCATGGTGTTTTTTTATTCCCTGGCCTTTAAAGAGATTAAGCTCTCTTGCTGGGGAACAGAGGGCACTGACCCAAGCTTCTTGTGTTGGGAGCCTAGGTCTTGGTCACTGGCTTTGTGTGCTGGGGCCTCTTATGCTGGCAATTGGAGGCTGTAGGTTTCTGGCAGCTTACCTGTGTTGGGCTGGAATCAGCAAGGCTGGAACTTTCAGGCAATTCTAGGTTGCCTGCTTTTCCTTTCCTTTAGCTTTCTTCAGCTCCTTTTAGATGGGTGCTGCAGGGTGTTTATCTGCCTGGGGCCCCTGCAGGTTGTCTCCCTCTTTCTGCTAATGCACCGGGAGATTCCTTTGGGGTAGAGTGCCAAGGCACCTGGTGGTTTTCTGAACTGGTTTCCACTGGTTCCCCCTGCCCTCACTGAGGCTCTGGGAGGTCCAGGTGTTGGTGCTTGCCTGCTCTGCCACCTTGGCTTCAGGATTTCTTCACAATTGGAGGCTGCAGGGCTCTGATACTCACCTGGTTTGGGTTGGAATCAGCAAGGCTGGGCTTTAGGAAGCCTTTAGGTTGTTTTCTTCACCTCCTTTCAGATGAATGCACAGGGTACTTATGCCTGGCCCCTTGTAGTTCTCCCTCCCTTATTTTTGCTGAGGCACTGGGAGACCTGTTTGCTGGGCTGCTTCACTGCTGCTCCCCATCTTTCTTCTAGTTCAGGTGTTCCAGGGTTTTTTTTTTTCCTGTGGTGATATTTTCTGGGTTTTCAGAAGTTGACAGGGGAGAGTGAGAGTGACTACCTTTTCACTCTGCCATTGTGGCTCCCGGAATTGGAAGACCGAGGATTCTCTTTCTCTGGTTGTATGTTTTGATCTACTTTGTTACCAAATAAAGATTCTCTGGTGGTCTGACTCTTTTTTGCACTTTTGTTTGGTCATGATGGAAGCCAATTACCTTAGTTTAAAACTTTTTGTTAAGGTAGGGGTCTATTTCCAGTATGGAGAATGTATTGTCTAAAGCGAGGCTGTTTAGTGCAGCTGTTTTCAGCTATACTTCTAGGGACCTGTAAATTTTCACTTCTTCTAAGGTAGTATGATAAGGGATGAGGTGTTCACTCATTTCCTGGCCTGTGCTCTGGTCTATGAGTGACCACAAGCACTCTTTTCTGCCCTGGTAGTGTAAGGATGATTTTCTCTACACCACCACAACAACCTCTCACCATTCTAGCACTCCTCTTTGGCCTAGAACCACCCCCCAGAATTGTGATTCAGATCTCAGCATGGGCAAAGCAAGAGAATCCTGAAGCAGCAGAGAGATCCCTGTGATGCCCCTTTTATCAGTAACTCAATTAACCCTCAGTCTGTGGGACAGAAGCTCCAGAAGCATCCATGGCCTCTGGGCCACATTCAGGGACTGGGGCTTGGACTGACCTTCTCTCATCACAGTCACAGACTTTTCCCACTGACCTTCTAAGTTGTCTTTCACATTTGTGCATTGAGAGTCTGGAGGCTGCCACAGCTGCCTGTGATTCAGTCTCCTGAGGCCTGCTACAAATTCACTGAGGCCTGTTTTGCCTGTGTGCCTATGCCAAACTGCCCTCCTTTCCCCACCTGGCACAATATACCTTTCTGATCAACCATCCAGACTGTGTTTGGCTGTAAAGTTGTTTCACTCTGCCTTTTTGTGCATTCTGCTGCTTTAGAATTTGTTTAGAGCCATTTTTAAACTGGCATTTGGAGGGGTTTAGGGGAGAACTCAAGCAAGTCACTTCTTTTATTCTGCCATCTTGTCTCTGCCTCTTCAGAGGTCTACCATATATAACTTTTCTAAGATTCTATAGCTTAACTCCTTTCTTATTTATTTTGTTGTTAGATTTATCTAGTCCAGAAAAGGGGAGGTTGAGGTCCACCACTAGAATAGTTTTGCTGTCTCTTTCTTCCTGTCTCTCCCTTAAGTTCTCTTTTAAGAATTTGACTGATATACCACTTGATGCATGTATGTTTAGTCATAATATTGCTTTATTATCTATGGTACCTGTTAGCAGGATGTAGTTTCCTTCCTTATCTCTTTTAATTAGATCTAGTTTTGCTTTTGTTTTGTCTGAGGTCAGGATTCCTACCCCTTTTCCTTCAGCTGAAACACAATGTATTCTTCTCCAGCCTTTTACCTTTACTCTGTGTGAATTCCTCTACATCAAATGTGTTTCCTGTAGGCAACATATTGTAGGTATATGGTTGGTAATCCACTTTGCTATCCATTTCCATTTTATGAGAGAGTTCATCCTATTCACATTCAAAGTTATGGTTACTATTTCTGTCTTCTTCTCCATCCTATTCTCCTATGTCTTCATTTATGCTTTTTTCTCTCTTTTTTTCCCTTTCTCTTCTCAGTAGAATTTTGCTTTTCAACACACTTACCTCAATCTGCCATCCCTTCTATTAGCCCCCTCCTTTTTCTTTTCAATTCACTCTTTCTACTTCCTATAGAGAAAGTTAAATTTCTATACCTAACTGATTATGTTATTCCCTCTTTGAACCAAATCTCATGAGAGTAAGGTTCAAACAATGCTCATCTCCCTCTCTTCTTTCTCTCTACTATATTTGTTTTTTGTGCCTTTTCAGGTGATATAATTTGTCACTGTCTGACTCCTCCTTTCTTCTTCTCCCAGTACAACACCTTTTCACCACTTAATACATTTTTTACTATCATATCAAAGTCAACTTAAACCCACACCCCCTTTCTAAGTATGCTCCCTTTTAAATGTCATAAATATCCCTTTAAAAAGTTACAAGTGTCGTCTTCCATTGTAGGGAGGTAAAGAGTTTGCTTTTATTGATAATAATAAGTTGCTATTTTTTTTCTTTCTTGCTTACATTTTTATGCCTCTCTTGGGTCTTATATTTGAAGGTCAAATTTTCTGTTGCTCTTGTGTTTTCATCAGGAAGGTTTGGAAGTCCCCTATTTCATTGGATGTCCATCTTCTCCTCCTCTGAAAGATTATGTTCAGTTTTGCTAGGCCATTAATCTTTGGTTATAATCCAAGCTGCTTTGACTTATGGAATATTGTATTCCACACCCTACAATCTTTTTATGAAAGCTGCAAGGTCTTGCATAATCCTAACTGTGGTTCTGTGATAGTTATTCTTTTTTTCTTGGCTGCTTGCAGTATTTTCTCTTTGATCTGGTAGTTTGGGAATTTAGCTACAATTGTAGCTAATTAAAAAAAAATAAATTTCTTAAAATTAAAATTTAAAATTCAATTTTTTTAAAATTGTTTAAATCTTTCAGGAGGTGATCAGTGGATTCTTTCCACAATATATTCCTTAATCAAGGAAATATATTTCTGTTTATACATGTATGCCTAAAGTGACATAGTCTTTTTTAAAGTTTTTCTCTATATAACATCTTTAAGGCATAATTTAAATCTGAAAGAGACTTAAGATGAAATCTAGCCAACATTTTTTTTTAATTATACATAATCTAATCTAGACAATGGGTATTTTTTAATATTGTACCCCCTTAATTTTTCTTATGTGCACAATTAGGCGAACCACTTGTTAGTTATGATTGATCTGATTCAAGAGAATCCACAATATTTCAGTATTTTAAATAATCAATACACTATCATCTACAGATAGGAACATGTAGAGTTTTGTTCAGTCAATACACACACACACACACACACACACACACACACACACACACACACACTTACATACACATATATACATATATATGTAGTATGAAATTGAAAATGAGTTGGGACCAGAATTGGACAGGAAGAAGATACCATGATGAATTGCTTTTGAATTTTTTTTCTAATGATCCCACAATTTTCTCTGAAACAAATGCCTACCTTAAAAAAAAAAAAAACAATACACATCAATGGTCTTCCAGTAATTGATTGCTGCAACTTATAAGTCACAATCCTATCTCATGAATTATAGATGAACATCATTTAAAATAAAGGAATACAAGATTAGGAACATAGGATAGATATAGATATAAGATATATAAAATCAGCCAGGCAAAGATAGAAACAGGGAATTACAGTAAAAGTAGTATAAAGAATATAATCAACAGATTTTAAGTTTGAAGTAAAATACAGGTTAGTTAAAGGTTGAGTGTGGATGGATGATTAATGGAGAATTGTATGTTCCATGTGTGCCAACATAAAAGTGACCAACAAAATTGGCACTTTGAGCTAAACCCAGTGTATTATCAAGCCACTGGAGAGAGAAATGTGCTGGTAGGCTGAGTTGTCTAGCTAAACTTATTTTTTTTCAGATTTATTTACATCTACAGTTGTGTATATGATATATGATCAAAATTGATTCATTCTAGGGGGAGTTCTTTTATGAGGGCAAAGAATTCTAATAACAATGACTTTGACAAAATAGGTACCAGCTTCCAAGTAATTTATTTTTAGTGTGTGAATTGCAAAATCAGTTTTTCATAACCTTTCTTTGAAATGAAAACTATATGGTGAAAGCCTCCAGAATGTTAGTTGGACCCTCTGTAACAAATTTATGTGATTTCATAAGTATGAGTTGCATAAACTTATCAACTGTGGATTCACTGTGATCTGCATCAACATCAGGAAAGCCAAATATCAGTAAAGTATTTGATAGATTAAAATTGTGTAATTATGGGGCAGCTAGGTGGTACAATGGATAGAGCACCGGCCCTGAAGTCAGGAGGACCTGAGTTCAAATGTGACCTCAAACCAAACACTTGATACTTACTAGTTGTATGACCCTGGCCAAGTCACTTAACCCTAATTGTGCAAATATGTGTGTGTGTGTGTGTGTGTGTGTATACACACACACACACATATATATATATATATATACACATGCAATATTGTGCAATTATATATAAAGGTTTTATTGAAACAATGACATTAAAATGTTTGTAAACCTAACGCATTTATATAGGCTAAAGAAAATTTTCAATAAACGTGATTCTTGGAAGAATATATGGTTGTCTATATACACCCATAACCAAACATATTTCCTATACCCATTCCCAGATACATATCTAATGATAGAATTCCAAGGATGGAAATTAATCAATCCCTGCTGCAATTTGAACATTTTCAGGAAGTGAGTATTTGGTATACTAAAGTGCTCTTAAACATGACAGTCTATAATGAGTAAAAGCAGAAGGATCTGTGGTTGCCACTTAATCGCTTCAAATCTTAGTTTACTTTTTTTTTTTTTAGTAAGGTTGTCAACTATGGAAATGTATTGAACATGTTTCCAAAAACATATGATGGAGAGGAGGACTCTTTCACACTACTTCATAGCAAGCAGCGATATCTTGTTTCCTACCAACTCACTGCATGGTGATGAAAATAATTTTCCTTGGTTTCTGGGGTGGAGCTGAATGTTTTTAGAAAAAGCTCAAATATAATAAATCACTCCTTTCTTGGCTTTCACATATGGAGAAAAAAGAACTGATGTAAGCCTCCTGGTAGAGGTTGGGGAAAGAAAGCTATGATAGAAGAGGCAGCAATGTGGCAATGACACGCAACTTGCTAGTTGCCTTCTCTCCTCCACACTTCTCCATCCTGTCATGAACCCATGGTGCCATCTTTGCCTAGGTCTCTTTTGTGGGTATTCTTCATTAATTTGGGATAAATAAGTATTAGAGATTTAAGAGACCAATTATGACTTTGTGACTGAATATTTGGAAGAGCTACTAGGAGACTCATTAATTCTCTCCCACTGATGAACCTCCAGTGGGGGCTTGGGAAATCTGCTGCATATGTGCGTCTTCATATGGCCAGCAGATGAGCCTAGTGAGCAGTAAGCCATGAAGAGCAACTTGGTTGACCCAGGCCAGTAAAAGATCAACCCAGCAACCAAAACATCATATACTTCAATCAAAGGAACAACTTGTTTATTGGCCTTTCCTTATGCAAACTTGAGGAGAAAGTGAATGGGGTGATGGTAGAAGTTTTATAGCCATCACTTTAAATATAATTTCATGCAATATTGAGGCTGAAGTTGCAGAGATAAGTGTACATCTTGTCTGAATTTGGTATATTTTGGTTTTTGCTGTCTTATTTTTGCAAAAGGAATGAATAAATGAATGAGTAAAAATGATAGATTGGGTAATAAATTTTCTTACATCCATTCCTTATCTAATATTTCACCAATCTTTGACAAAGAGTAGGGATCTCTGCTCTCCTAGTGATCAGGTCTGACAGTGTCAGCCTCTAGCCCAGCTTTACATCGCAGTTCACCTGGCATGGTTGGAATCAATAAAATATGTTTGGAAAGGGGGAAGTTAGGGCTAATTGGAGCCATTCCCTCCCTGAACATTCAGTCATATGGTAGAATCATTAAGAATACAAGACTTATATATTCAGCTATCTCAAACAATTTATTTTTTATATCCAAGTGTGAAAACTGAGCAGAACTGAGATATTCCACTGCTGCATGGAGAAAGAAAAAAATGTTTTGGTTTTTTTTTTAATACTAAACACGTAGTTAATCCTTCATGTTTTTAAGTGTAACATCTGATAATACAGTTCTGAGAATGAGACTGCTTGGCAGATAGGTCACTGAATCTGGGGTAAAAATCTGAATAAAATCCAGCTTCAAACAATTTTCTCAACTGGGGATAGTAATAGCATATACCTCTGAGAGTTGGTGTGAGAATAAAATGAGATAATACTTGCAAATTGCTTAGAATACTGCCTAGAACATAGTAGGTGCTGTATAAGCATTTTTCTTTCCTTCTGTTTTCATTTCTTCAGAGATCTATCAATTTAATTTTATAAGTAAATGTGGTCAGTCTCAGTCAAATCACATCTATGTCATCTTTGAACTTTGCAACAATTTAACCTGAAATTCCATGCTGTTGTTGTTATTTAATCATTTCAGTCATCTACAACTCCATGATGCCACTTTGGGGTTTTCTTGGCAAAGATACTGAAATTGGTTGCCTATAGCTGATTTTACAGAAGAGGAAACTTTTGCAAACAGGATTAAGTGACTTTCCCTGTGCTTCATATCTAATAAGCGTCAGATGACAGATTTGAACTCAGGAAGATGAGATTCTGGTTCTAAGCCTGACATTCTACGCACCATGCTACAAAGCTGCCCCTTTCAAAATGTGGATAAATTAATTGTCTAATGATACTCACAAGTATAATTCATACACATCCAACCCATATTCTAACATATGTATCATTCAATAATATAGCACAAAAGGCAACATAAATAATATTATTTAATTTGAGTTTTCTCCTTATTTTAAACAAAAATTTAAAATTTTATCTCTTCCTCAGTGAAATGCTCTCATGATGGAAAATGCTGTCCTCATCAAAGAAATAACTATGGCATTTGAATGTAGATCACAGCATACTATTTGCTATTTTTCTCTTCTATTTTGTTTTGTTTTCTCTTTCATGTGGTTCCTCCAATTGGTTCTAATTCCTCCTTATAACATCACTAACATGGGAATATGTTTAATAGGAATGCATATGTAGAGCCTATATCATATTGAGAGGGAGGCGAGAAGAAGGAGGAGAAAAAATTAAAACTCAAAAGCTTATGGAAATTATTGTTGATAAATCAAAATAAATTAATAAAAAATATAAATAAATGAAGTTATTGTCACTGAATTTACTCCAAAATATGCTTTTTTTTGCTATACATATACTGGAATATTACTTGTTAAACTATAGAAGCATTCACATCTATATAGGAAAGACTATCCGCAACAACTAATGAAAGTACTGAAAATGAATCAAGTAGTAAGTGAGACTGAAGCATCTGTAACCAGAGATCAGTATAGAAGCTTAGAATATCCAAAATCATTTAGTAATTTAGAAGTTTTTGACATAGTACAAATCTTACAGGATTAGCAGGAAAATAAAGTCACGTCACAGGGCATATTTATGCAATATTCTCATGTGGGCAAATCAAGAAGTGAAAGAGGGAAACATGGTGGAGAGTATTTGAATAGAGATCAATGGAGGGAGAAAGACAAATGATTTTGCCATTGAACTACACTTGTACCAATCTGGAATAGAAAAGAAAATAGACACACATTTTGAGAAATAAATAACAAGTCTGGTCAAAAGGCCTAATACAGTCATTATGAGTGTTTTCATTTATCCAGTCATCTGATGGAGTTCTTTCATTGTGAAAAGCAGAACAGCTACAAGTATTTTAAACTTATCTTAATGATAATTTCATCTTTCAAAAGAAGAATGAACCAACATGAAGGAAGTTTGTTATGGATCTGATTCTTTTTCATTAAAAGACAGGGTCTGGTAATTGTGAATGGTGGGAATAGTGAGGGAAACAACAGTTACCTCATAGAGTTTGTGATAGAAGAGATGGAATTTGGTCATAGTCTAATAGCAGTATAGATTTTGGGAAAGCAAATCTCCCTTGGGCTAAAACAGTGTAAAGGTATTATACAGGTGAGGATTGGAAGATGCTCAAAGACAGAATTGTAAAGACATAAATGGAAATTATTCCTTTGAAGACAATGACTAGAATCTGTCTCAAGAGAAAAATGCACATGTACAAGGAATTCTCCAAATAACAAGAGAGGGAGAGGAGGAAAGAGAACAGAAAGAAGTAAAATAGAAAGTGGGGGAAGAGAAGGAAAAAGAAGAAAAAGAGGCAGAAGAGAGGAGAGAGAAAAATGAATAAGTAGGAGGAAGCAGATAAAGGGCAATAAAGAAGGGAGAATGGGGGAAGGTAAAAAATAAATATATAGTATATGAAAGCAAAACAAATAACAGAAGATGAATATAAGAGCATGCCCCATAAAAAAAGAAAAACAAAAGAAAAACAAAAAGAAAAACAAAAAACAGTACCAGGAGCTCTAAGATTCACAATTAACTGAGTTTATCAAGGGAAGGTGAGGATATGAAAAGAGCTTTTTTTAAAACTCTGTTGGGGAAACAATAAGGAATGAAAGGTACCTCTTTATCTAGATGAAATAGTTTCATTTTATAGATTCCTGACTTGATTCCTTGTCTTGATTTGGCTCACTTATTACCAGGGACATAAAAGGAGTTCATGCAGAAAACTTTTTTTTTTCTTCATGATTTCCACTAACCTAATGGAAATTCCTTTCTGAACTAGCATTGCTTATTCCCTGGAAATGTGGAGACTCAAAAAAGTAGCATATTATTTGTATTATTACCCTTTTAAAAGCTCAGGAATAACATCCTTTTAAATCATTTTAATAAAATTATTTTTATTGCATTTCATTATATACGTGTCTCTCATTGCATTCTGATCCTGAGCTTCAGGTAGGCCTAGGCAAGAAGGAGGGGGTAGGGAACAGCATGAAAGAATGGATCTGGGCAGGGCGCAGCTAGGTGGCACAGTGAATAGAGCCCTGGCCCTGGAGTCAGGAGGGCCTGAGTCCAAATCCAGTCTCAGACACATAACACTTACTGACTGTGTGACCCTGGGCAAGTCACTTAACCCCATTGTCTAGCCAAAACAAACAAACAAACAAACAAGAATGGATCTTGGGCTGAGGGACAACTATAACTGTCAAACAGAGAAGGCAGAGCTTTGAATTCTGATCTTGTTTCTTTTTCCTCTGGCAAGGAGGACACGCTTTATCCTTGAAATTATGGGATAAAAAAAACCTTAAAAGGTAGTTAATAGCCATGAAAAATAAGATGGAAAGACAGCCACTGGGGGACAGCACTAAGATGATTTAGGTACAAGAAGCAACCCAGCTGATTTTTCTTAATATTCCCCTAAAAAAAAAACTAAAACCAAAAAAAAAAACCCTTAAAATAATGTTTAAAATAAAATTTTGGATTGGCAGAGCTATCAAAAGCTTTTTCTTCCAGCCAAAGACAGCATAGGAGGTCGGCAGGAGATATTTGTGACATAGGGATGGGTTTCCATGTAAAGAGCAGGAGCAGTACCAGTGACATCTGTGTGTCATGGAGGCAGTTTGGGATAGTGGCAGCAGGGGCAGTAGAAGCTCTCAGCCCAGAGACGGTAAGGGAATCAGGCAACGAGTCAGAAATAAGAGGGATCCTTTGCTGGCACTGGGTTCATATGGTGCTGATTAACAACTCTATGGCCCATAAACAGTTTGGGTTTGCAGTTTCAAGGAAAAAAGGAAGTATGGTCAGTCACCAGGGAGCAAGGACCATGGCCACAATTTCAAGACAAAGAGAAGCATTAATGTTTGTGACTACAGGGAAGAAAGGACTCGTGCTTGATATAGAACAGAGCACAAACCAAGAGAGTAGTTTGACAATACGTCTTTCTTGAAAACCCCACCTTGAAAGTGCCAAAAACTTTCAGACTCCCAGAACTAGCTCTGAAAACAGTAACACAAAAGAGCCTGAAGCTTGCCACAGTTCTTCCCCATACCCAGGTTAGCAGGACAAAATTTAATATAAAGTTCAAAATCAAGAAATAGGCTGGGAAGATGAACAAACAACAACAAAAAAAAAACTTGACCATATAAAGTACTTTGGTGGCAGAGGAGACAAAGACAAATTCAGAAGCCAGCAATGTGAAAATAGTTATAAACAAAATCTCAAATAAAAATGATGACAAGAGCTTAGCCAAATAAGTGTTCCTGGAAAAGTTAAAGAAAGTTATGAGTGGCAGATGAAAAATTAGTGGGAATAAGGAGAATGATGCAATAAATTGTGAAAAGAGAATTAACAGTTTAATAATATGCAAAAAAAATACTGAAGAAAATATCCCCTTAAGGAAAAAAAAATACTGAAAATTCTCACTGAAAAAGCAACTTACCTGGAAAATAAATGGAGGAGTGGTAATTTAAGTATTGTTGGACTACCTGAAAGTCATGTTCAAAAAAAGAGCATAGATAATATATTTCAATAAACTATAAAAGAAAATTTCCCCACTATCTTATTTGGAGGCTAAAATACATTGAAGAATTCATAATCATGTCCTGAAAGAGTTCTCAAAACAAAAACTCCCAGGAATATTATAGCCAATTCCAGAGCTCTCAGGTCAAGGAGAAAATACCTCAAGCACCCAGAAAGAAACAATTTGGAGTCACAGTTAAAATAAAATAAAAATTACCAGCTTTCATGTTAAAGGAGTGGAGGGCTTGGAATATTATATCACCAAAGGCAAAGAAGCTAGTATTACAACTAAAAATAACCTATCCAGACAAAAGAAATTTGATGACCTTTAGTGGAAACAATGAATATTTAATGAAATAGGGAACTTTGCAGCATTCCTAATGACAAGATCAGAGCTGAAAAAAATTTGACATTCAAAAAGAAGACTCAAAGTAGCACAGAAAGGTAAACATGAAAGAGTAATCATAAAAAACACAATAAAGTAAAACTTTTCACCTTCCTATGTGGGAAGATGACACATATAATAACTAAGAATTTTATCACTATTGGAGCAGTTAGGAGTCTACATAGACAATAGGCATGAATGTCAGTTGACTATGTTGGGATGTTCTCAAAAAAGAAATGAAGGAGTGGAACAAAGGGATGGACTTGGAGAAAGGGAAAGTGAGAGAAAGAATGAAGAAATTTTTTTCACATAGAAGAGGAGTGCAAGAAGAGATTTTACAGCAGAAGGGAAAAATGGGAAAGGTGGTTGACAATGCTTGAGATTCACTCTCAGTACAATTGGTTCAAAGAGAGAAGAATCACAAGCACAAACACAAACACACACACATGTACACAATCAATTCTGTATAGAAATACATTTTACCTAGAGAAATAGAAGGGGAAGAGGTTAAGAGATATAAGAAAGGGGTGATGAAAAGGAAGACAGATGAAGGGAGGCAGTGGTCAGAAACAAACTAGACTTTTGAGAAAGAACAAGGTAAAAAGAGAGAATAATACACCAAAGAAAATAGGATGGAAATAAATGCACAGTAATGATAATAGTGAATATGAATCAGGTGAGCTATCCCATAGAATAACAGCAGATAACAGAACAGATCGGAAACTAGAATGTAACAATGTGATGTGTACAAATGACACTTGGAACAGAAAGATATACAAAAACTTGAAGGACTGGCACAGAGTCTATTATGCTTCACCTGAAGTAAAAAAAAAAAGAAATAAAGAAAAACAAAGCCAGTATAAACATCATGACCTCAGACAAAATAAAAGAAGAAAAAATAGGCTCATTTGAAAGATATTAATAAGAGAACCTATATTTTACCAATAGTTTCTATAGACACTGAACTAAAACAAACAAAAAATTACAGCAAGTTTTTTTTTCTGAAAAAGAATTCATTTCTCAAATATGTAGGGAACTGAGATAAAATAATAAAACTCAAACAAAATAACAAAACCCCACTTGAAAAATGATCAGAGGATATGAATGGTTAGTTTTTAAAATATAAAATATAAGTCATACGAAAAATGCACCAAATCACTATTGACTGGAGAAATGTGAATTAAAATCTTTCTGAAGTATCTCTTAACACCTATCTATCAAAATTACCAAATTGTAGAGGAAAAGAGGGAAAATAGGAATACTAATAAACTATTGGTGGAGTTTTCAACTGGTAAAATCATTGTAGAGAATAATTTTGAATTATGCCCAAAGGGCTATAAAACTCTAACCCTTTGACCCAACAATAATACTACTAGTTCTGTGTCTCAAAGAGATCAAATAAAAAAAAGGATATGTGTACAAAATATTTATAGTAGCTCTTTTTGGGGTGGAAAAAGAAATGGAAATTAAAGGGATGCTAATCAATTGAGGAATGGCTGAAAAAGTTGTGGTATGTGATTATGATGGAGTGCTATCATGCTATGAGAAATGGCAAGGGTAGAATACTGAAAAAAAGTGGAGAGAAGAACCAGTGGATCATTGTGCACAATAATAGCAATGTTTTAATCATGATCAATTTCAGAGAAAAAAATTTAAAAAATTTAAAAAAAAACTTGATTACTTTGATGAATATAATGATCCAAGACAATTCTAAAGGATTTATGGTGGAAAAAATGTTATCCACCTTCATTGAGAGAATTGATGAATACTGGTTGCAAACTGAAGAACGATTTTCTCCCCTTCCTTTTTTATTTTTTTGCTTTTTTGGTTATATGGCTAATATGAAAATGCTTTGCATGTTTTCACATATATTATTGATATTTTGTTTGCCTTCTTAGTTAGTGGAAGAGGGGTGGGAGTAAGGAAAAGAATTATGAACTCATTTTAAAAAGAGGATGCTAAAAATAAAAAAGAGAAAATTAAAAAGAAAAAAGAAAGAAAATAGCTAGTCATAATTTAGCAATCCATCAGAATGGAAATTGAGCTTGACAACATCTGAGATCCCATTCTGTGATAATAAGGATTAGTTTTACTTTGAAGAGTATCATGAACAAAGTTAGAGACAATATACCAAATAATGAGGTAAAATAGTTCATGTAGATAATCTGAACTACTTAATTCAATTCAGAGTTTTTAATATCTTTGAGGGTGATTTGACATCATTTTATGAAACCTTGCAGTTTATCTAAGAATAAAACATGCATGGTTTAGATTAGATTAGATTAGATTAAGTATCTGTTAAACAGATTCAATGTGTCAGTCACTCTACTAAGCATTAGAATACAAATATAAGCAAAAAAAAAAAAACAGTCCCTATCATCCCAGAGCTTACTTTCTAGTGGGAAAACAAGAAAATATAAAAAGGAACTAAAAAGTTGAAAAAGGAGAGAGGACAAGGTAAGGAAGTACTTTAGGGATCCAAGGGCTGACATGGATTGGCCTGAGCAAGGCTGAGCAAGAGTTTCCTACAATGGAGGTTCCAGAGAGGAATTCACCATTCAAGGATGGTGGTATTAATTTGAGAAGTCTGTTTGAGCTGAGGTGAAGCAATGTCAGAATGTAGCACACAAGTTTTCTGACAAAGAAAAGCACTATTGCATGAGGTTACTATCACAGAGAAATTAGACTTATTTGGTAAAACAAAAAAAAAATTTGAGTGAATAAAAATAATAAATTCATATTTATAAGATTTGATATTTTACAAAATCATTTTCCTTTTACAACCTCAAGTGATTAATTTTTTGCAAGTACTATAAATGAGAAAACTGAATCCTAGAGGTGTTAAGAGAAACCTAGTGCTACATAGATTGTGAATGTTGGAACCAGCATTTGTAAACCAAGTCAGATAGGGCAGAAACTACTAAAGAAATACAATGGAGAAAAAGGTATCTTCAAGGATAAATTCAGAAATAGCAAGAAATCAGATATATAGTTTGGAACAAAAAATATTTTCAAAGGATACAATTTTATTATGTGTTCTAACTGAAAGGTCACTGTCACTTGTTTGAACATATGACTTCATAGACATTAAACCCCACTCTTTTAAGCTGTTTGTTTCAGTGAGAAAGATTTTAGTTCTGTAGCTGCTACAAACCAGCAGTAGAATAAGATACTGGCGAGGGAGAAGCTTTCATTATAGATAAAAATGCCTTTCCGACTAAAAAAAAACTGAAGTTACTACTATAGCTTCAATATTCTCTTAGAAAAAGCAAACATTGCTTTAGACCATAGGGAATTAATAGATCACTTTTATTATTCTGTCCAAATGCTTGCTCTTTCTCTAAGCTAGCATGTCTATAATTTATGTCTATTGTACACCATGAAAACCTATTGCCTATATTTTGACAGATTGCACTGTATTATTATTTTGCCAAAGCACAGAACATGCAAGTGAAATATATTTTAATATTAATAAGTAGTTAATATTTTAGTAAAGAGCAAAATGATGTAAAAAAAGAGAAAAAAATAAATGAATTTACATGATCCATTGCTTACACTTGTTCAGAAAATTGCAATTTTGTTCAATGTATGCTGTATGGAGGCCTTTTCATAATTGAAAAAAAAATAATTCTCATTCCTGAGTTTTAAAAGTTGATCTTTAACAGATTTTGTTCAAAACATAAGAAAAAATATAGCCAATTATGACTAACTTAGGTGAATATGATGATGACATTTTAAAGTGGAGGACTTGGATACAACTTTTTGTATTGAGAGACTTTTTTTTTCTAAGTGTCATCTGAGACACTTGCCACTACAGAATTAGAAGAGTCATTTTATAAAGATTAATAAATGTTCCATAAATTGCTGGGATATTCAAAGGGGAATGATATTTAGATTGCAAAAGCAAATCTTTTCACTTTTTATAGATGTGAATCAAAAGCTGAAATCAGTTAGTTTGAAGGAAACTAAAGAGATTTGTGATTTCATTCCCATGTTCTAATCAAGTGAAGAAATGATCTGAAAAAGACAGGTCATAATTTCCATTAAAATAAATAATAATATTAGTAATGAATGAAGATTCTACATTTACTTTGCTAGCTTCTTCCAATACCGAAGAATGTCAATGCAAAGAAAGTTTGATCAAATAATTTAATTCTAGGTAATGCTATTAAAGTCCACATTTTTTCTTTCATTTTTTTCCTTATGTAGATTTGACAATTTTGTGGCTCTACCCTAGACCCAGGATACACTATTTTTATAAATTCTTATAAAATCAAATGATTACTGTAACAAAATATTACTTTGGATTGGCAGGGAAATGTCCAGGTATCTTAATGTTTATAGTGCTTTTTACTCAGTAGATGCTTAATAAGTGACTGTGAAACAGATAAATGAATTAGGGAAGGGTCTGAATCATACTTTTTTTCCAAAGACATTCAGTTTTGGTAGATTATAACATCTGCACTTAAAATGAAATTATATACTTAGTTCAAAAGTGATAGTTACAATGGTTAGAAAGGAAAGTGAAATCAGCATAGGAAACTGCAATGAGATCATGGCTAAGGAGGCAGACAAATGAAAGGCATATTACTATGTGACAAAGCCATAGGGAAATGCCAGTAGCAAGAAAACACCAAGGAGATGATGAGTTAGTATGGACACTTTCTGCAGTTTGACCTGTCCTAAGATCCCACTGCTATTCTACTAGAAAACAAAGCAGAGACCTGGACATTAATGTTTTTGTGAATGACTGGACTGATAAAAGCTTGTTAAGACTAGAGACATTAACATAATCATCACAGAATGAAAGATACTAAAAAAAAATACTGAAAATAAAGGAAATACTAATCTTATCAGGCCAAGAAGTTTTTCTATACAGAAAAGAAAAAAAAAAACTAACCTTGATCTGTAGATGTCAAAAAAAATGCTATGAACCAAAAGTCATCAGGGGTGGGGGAATATGGGTTCAGGAGAAGAAAAGAAGGAAAAGAAGAGAAAGTTAATAAAAAAATAAGAATGTTGAATAGTGTGCACTATTTTTTGATAATTCTGAATGGAATAGACTAAATTAAATTAAATTAAAGCATATACAACTGAATACCTCTAGTAATCAGATTATTCCTATATTGCTGATTGTCAATTGATAGACCACAGTTCTTGCATGTTTCCCAAATTATGCATGAGTGCACATATACAGTCTTTTCACATTATAGAATTTAGATTTCAAAGTGGGTATTCATTTAATCTAACTCTTTCATTTTACAAATGAAATAACTGGTATGCTTTGTTTTTGTTTTTTTCTGTAATATTTTGCACTTATCTCTATTGTCTTATTAATGTTGGATAATATCCTGTTTTTTAAACTGTATTTTTTAATATGCTGGTCTTTTCTACTACCTTAATCTAGCAAAAATTTCCTTCCTTCAATTACCATCAATCTATTTCTGTCCAACATGAGGTCAGTACAGATATTTTCCAATTATACAGATGAGATTGTTGTTTGTCCTTTGTTCTTGAAGAGAACCATGACATCAGGAAGGTGATGCCATGACTTTCAAGTGAACTGAATTTAAGTGATTGAAGGCTGTGCACAGTCAGTTGAGGAAACTGAGACTGAAAGAGGTTAAATGACTTGCTTAGGGTCACCCAGATAGTAAATGTCTGAAGCATGATTTAAACTCAAATCATTCTTACTCCTTATCCTGCTGTCTATCCAGTATTCCACCAACTGCCCCAAGATAATTGATGTCCTTCCAACTAACAGATTCAGTTAGGGTGCTCCTTATATTTTTATTCATAATCAAAGAGTTAAATAAAACTTGAAAAGGAATGTAATCAAATCAAACTTTAAATTAAAATTTATTTTATTTCATATCTGACCAGTGATCATCCTGCATTTTCTTCATACCTCAAAAGAGGAACTCATTACTTTCTGAGAAGTCCATTAAACATTTGGACACATAGTTAGGAACTTTTTCTTTACTTCAAGACTCATTTTTCACTCTTTGCAACTTATTTTGCTTTACTATCTACCTTGTAGGATCAAGGAGAAGTTCAATTCTTCATCCATGTGATAGCCTTTCAAATACTTGAAGTCAAATATCATATTCCTTTATCCTAAATATTTCCAATTTCTACAACTAATCTATTTAATTTGCTAGATGACCAATACTTGTTGGAGATTTTGTATGTGTATGTAGGTATGAATGTATGCATGTGTGTATGTATAATACCTATAGATGTGTGTATGTATGTATACATACATGCCTATAGATGTATATATATATATGTGTATGTGTGTGTACATATATACACACATATGTATTATTGAACTCATTTTTATGAGCTCAAATCTGTTCTCAGACACTTACTTACTAGCTGTATGACCCTGGGAAAGTAACTTGATCCTGTTTGTCTTACTTTCCTCAACTCTAAAAAGTGAGCTGGAAAAGGAAATAGCAAATTATTCCAGTATCTGCCAAGAAAACCACTAATGGGGTCACAAAGAGTTGGATATGACTGAAATGACTAAAGAACAACAATATAGATAGATATGCATATGGAAACAGATGTAGATATGGATAGATATCAATATATGCTTATATGTATGTGTATGCATATAAATACACAGACATATGTGGAGAAAGGTTCAAGATTTTCTGAGATTTATTTGAGCTCTAAGACTATTAATATGTAATCATTAACTTCTGATTTTTTTCATTATTACCTTCAGTATAATTAAGCCAAATACAATGTTATCCTTTTATTGTGTGAATTGTCTCTATTTCAAATATGCCATTTCTTTTCTTTTGTTTAAATTACAATTAACATTAAAATAATCACATGTGAAGTATGTAATCAAAATTTACCTGGCATACTTATCAACCACAGTTCTTGATAACACAAATTAGAAATGTAATGCGTAGCATTTTGCAATTAAATATGCTAGAATAAATTCTGCTAAGTAATACTTCATAAGAATAATTCTTAATGGTATTAATAAATTCCTCTGAACTAATTGTAATGACTTCATAAAGTGTAATTTAGTTAAATAATTGGTTTTTTCATCCTAAATTTACATATGAATAAAAATTATAAAATGAAAATAAATGCAATGGGAGAAATAGCTATGTTCTTTAATCTACTTTTTAAAAATTAGTCCATTAATCATACTTCTGTATACTTAGTGTCAAACACAGTTCCTGTAACATAGTAGGTGCTTAATAACTGTTTGTTGACTATGTGGTTATGTTAGTAATGGAAGATTTCAATTACCTGAAATCTGCTGGCAGAGTAGTATGATAAATTCTTGTTTTACTTTGCTGTGAACTTTATCTTGTTATAATCCTTCTAATAATATTCCCATTTATGCTCACAATCAAAAAATGAACTACCCACAGACCAGGTGATTATTAATCCCCTTGAGCTTCTAGAAAAGTCTTTAGAGACATGGATTTCTAATAATTTTAATTGAAGCCCTCCACCAATGTGTTTTCCCTTGATTATCAATCACACTAAGTAAATTTTTAGAAAGCAATAATAAGCAGGTATGGCAAGAATAGCTGTTACAGAAAGCATCCCCCAACACTGGGGTTGTGTTCTTTCTTCATAACGACAAGGTTCTTAAGAAAGTGGGATCAAATTTATAATAAAATCATAATGAGGCCCATACACAGGGACCTGTGTAATAAAAGAATACACCATGGCTCCTGGTTATTGAAAATCTTTTTCAAGGAGCAGCTAGGTGGTGCAGTAAATAGAGTTCTGATCTTAGAGTTGGGAGGACCTGAGCTTAAATCCAGGCTCAGACTTAACACTTACTAGCTGTGTGACCCTGGGCAAGTCACTTCACCCCATTTTCCTCACCAAAAAAAGAAAAAAAAATCCTTTTTTCTCCTTTTGTTCATCATGAGGTTTCCTTCGTTGTAGATTTCTAGTTGGTTTTAAGTTCTGTAGGATCCTTTGTAGAGTCCTAAAACTGACGGCCTCAAAACCCTTAGGCCTAATCTTACAACAATGTTTTCCATGCATAGACTCTATAAACTACAGCTTCTCTTAAAGGGAAACAGTCATGGTGGTTGCAAAACCAGGAGGCCAAATCTTATAGCAGCATTTTTGACAACAAGAACAAAAACAACAACAAAAAACAAAAAAAAAGAAAAATCAACTAGTCTTTTCCCTGTTCTTAAAACATTTAATATCCCACACTGCGCTAAATCTGTGATTCTCTAAATTTATCATATTCATAATTTTCCTACAGCACACATTCTTAAATCACTTCTTACATTCTTGGAGTAATATTTGTTTAGTCATCTCTGAACTGATGGACATCAGCTTTGTTGTCCAAGTCTTTGCTACCACAAAGTGTTAACTATAATTATTTTGGTATAAATAGTGCCTTTCTTTATATCAAAGACTAGAACCATCTCCTACAAGTTTTCCTTAACATGAGTTACTTTTGTTTTATCTGCCTTGCCCTGGTATCTTTATCTGTCTTTCCAGTCACAGACCTCTGCCTGCCATCTTAGGGTGTCTCCACCCTCAGATCAAACATGTAGCAAAGATTATACTTCTTGTGAACTCATTCCTCAATGATCAATATATTCCTAACTTGTTATTTTCACCCCATCCAAGTGATTCTGAACCCTGATGGCCATCATTTAAACCTGCTTTCTATCCTTCACCTCCCTATTACTTATTCCTGTTGACTTCAACCCAATGTCCTACTGTAAAACTACTTACCTCTTTCACTGCGCTCTCTGAAATATCTGCTTTATAGGTAATAAACCTCCTTTCATCTTAAGCCTTTTTCTTTCACAATTGTCATATCTTTTGGTATTTACGGACTTCTGACTCCTTTCTAATGCCACACTTTCCCTTTCTAGCCTTTCCAACATGGGTTGCATTTTCATTCATAGCTTCCCTTCTCCTCCCCTCCCCCACTCATCACTTAAACAATTTTTTTAACAAAAATTTATTTATTTTTAGTTTTCAACATTCACTTCCACAATTTTTTGAGTTCAAAATTTTTGCCCCAACTCTACCCACCCCCCACCCCAAGATGGCATGCATCCTGAATATCCCTTCCCCTAGTCTGTCCTTCTCTATCTCTCCCCCCTTCTCTTATCCCCTTCCCATTCTATTTTCCTGTAGAGCAGGATAGACTTCTATACCCCATCTCCTGTAATTCTTATTTCCTAGTAGCATGTGAAAACATTTTTTTAAATATATGTTTTGAAAATTTTAGTTTCAAATTTTTCTCTCTTCTGCCTCCCCACCCACTCTCATTGAAAAGGCAAACAACTCAATATAGGTTATGCATGTGCAGTTATGCAAAACACTTCCATAGTAGTCATGTTGTGAAAAACTAACTCTATTTCCCTTAATCCTATCCTGCCCTCCCATTTATTCTATTCTTTCTTTTGACCCTCCCTCCTCAGAAGTATTTACTTCTGATTACCCCTTTCCCAATCTGCCCTCCTCTCTATCATCCCCCTGCTCTTGTCCCCTTCTCCCTATTTTCCTGTAGGGTAAGACAGATTTCCATACCCAATTGAATGTGTATGTTATTCCTCCTTAAGCCAAATCCTATGAGAATAAGATTCACTCATTCCCTCTCACCTTCCCCTGCTTCCCTCCACTGTAAGAGACTTTTCTTTTCTGTTTTTTTTGTGAGATAATTTACCCCATTCTACCTCTCCCTTTCTTCTTCTGAGTATAATCCTCTCTCATCCCTTAATTTTATTCTCCAGATATGACCCCTTAATCTTCAACTCACCCTGTGCCCTCTATCTATCTATATATACATACATATAATTTTTTTCCTTCAACTACCCTAATACTGACAAAGGTCTCATGAGTTATAAATATCATCTTTCCATGCAGGAATGTAAACAGTTCAATCTTAATAAGTCTCTTATGATTTCTCTTTCCTGTTTACCTCTTCATGTTCCACTTGAGTCCTGTATTTGAAAGTCAAATTTTCTATTCAGCTCTGGTCTTTTCATCAGGAATGCTTGAAAGTCCTCTATTTCACTGAATGACCATTTTTTCCCCTGAAGGATTATACTCAGTTTTGCTGGGTAGGTGATTCTTGGTTGTAATCCTATCTCCTTTGCCCTCGGAATATTATATTCCATGCCCTGCGGTCCTTTAATGTAGAAGCTGCTAAATCTTGTGTTATCCTGATTGTGTTTCCACAGTACTTGAATTGTTTCCTTCTGGCAGCTTGTAATATTTTCTCCTTGACCTGGGAACTCTGGAATTTGGCTACAATATTCCTAGGAGTTTTCCTTTGGGGATCTCTTTCAGGAGGAGATCTGTGGATTCTTTCAATTTCTATTTTGCCCTCTGGTTCTACTATATCAGGGCAGTTTTCCTTGATAATTTCTTGAAAGATGATGTCTAGGCTCTTTTTTTGATCATGGCTTTCAGATAGTCCAATAATTTTTAATTTCTCTCTCCTGGATCTATTTTCCAGGTCAGTTGTTTTTCCAATGAGATATTTCACATTGTTTTCTAATTTTTCATTCTTTTGGATTTGTTTTACAGTGTCTTGATTTCTCATAAAGTCACTGCTTCCAATTGCTCTATTCTAATTTTTAAGGAAGTATTTTCTTCAGTATCTTTTGGACTTCCTTTTCCATTTGGCCAATTTTTCTTTTTAGGGCATTTTTCTCCTCATTGGCTTTTTGGACCTCTTTTGCCATTTGGGTTAGGCTTTTTTAAGGTGTTATTTTCTTCAGTATTTTTTTGGGTCTCCTTTAGCAAGCTGTTGACTTGTTTTTCATGATTTTCTTGCATCACTCTCGTTTCTCTTCCCAGCTTTTCCTCTACTTCCCTTACTTCCTTCTCAAAATTCCTTTTGAGCTCTTCCAAGGCCTGAGACTGATTTACATTTTTCTTGGAGGCTTTGGATGTAGGAGCTTTGACTTTGTTGCCTTCTTCTGGTTGTGTATCTTGATCTTCTTTTTCACCAAAGTCAGATAATATAGTCTGAGTCTTGTTGCACTGCTCGCTAATGACCCCATCCAATTACTTGAGTTTTAAACTCTTTGTTAAGGTAAGAGTCTGCTTCCAATGTGGAGAATGTACTGTCCCAAGCTTCAGGGGTTTGTGTAGCTGTTTTCAGAGGTACTTGTAGGGACATGTAAATTTTCAGTTCTTCCAAGGTAGTATGATAAGGGGCAAAGTGTTAACTCCTTTCCTGGCCTTTGACCACAAGTACTACTTTTTTTCCTGTTGCTGTGAAGAGGGGTTTATCTCCACAGTTGCTACAAGCTCCATCATACCAGCGCTCCTTCTTAACCGAGCACCACCGCCCAGAACTGTGACCCAGATCCAAAAATGGCAAAGCAAGAGATTCCTGCCTCAGCACTGGCAAAAATATCCCTGCAATCCCTCTCTGATCAGCCACTGGAGGTCTCCTCAGTCTGTGGGCCGGAAGCTAGCGAAGCAGCTGCCCCCCTCACCAGGGCTACGCTCTTGGGGAATGGAGCTGAAACCCTCCCTTCCTTTCTGAGCACCGCAGAAACAGACTTTTCCCACTGACCTTCTAAATTGTCTTTGGCATTCCTGGATTGAGCAGTCTGTAAACCTCCACAGCTGCCCGAGATTCAGTCCTCTGTGTCTTGCTCCAGGTTCGCTGCGGCCTGCCCTCCCATGCCACGCTGCGTTGCTCTCCCAGCCTGGTGTGATACACCTTTTTGATCAATCATCCAGGTTGTTTTGGGCTGGAAATTTGTTTTGTTCTGTCTTTTTGCGAGTTCTGCTGTTTCAGAATTTGTTTAGAGCCACTTTTATGAGTATTTGGAGGGGTTTGAGGGAGAGCTCAAGCAAGTCACTGCTTTCACTCTGCCATCTTGGCTCCACCCCTCCTCACTTAAACTCTTGTTGGGAAATTGGACTATTCCTTGTCTCCAGTACCACTTCTAGTCTTATGACTCAGTAACCACTTCTCCTCTGAGGTTCACTAAATCCATATTTATTATAAGTGAAGAGTTTGGTAGCTGTTATGGATTTCTTGTTCTTTGCTTTTGACCACCTCCTATTTCAGTCCCTTCCCCCTTTTATTATCCTTTTCCCTTTTCTTCCTCTTTATTCTTACTGCTGCTTCCCTCCCTTCTTTCCCCCCTCCCTTTTCTTTCCCCTTTTCCCTCCTACTGCCTATAGGGCAAGTTAGATTTCTATACTTAACTGATTATATTATGCCCTTCTTGAGCCTAATCTGATGAGAGTAAGGTTCACACAATGTTCCCCCCCTTTCCCTCTGCTGTATAATGTAGTTTACCCTTGTCTGCCTCCTCCTTTTTCAGTATCTTTTCTAAGATTAGATTGATCCCCTTATTTGGATCCATTTAACTTGATTAGATTTTTTTTATTATTACATCAAGGTCAACTAATATCCACCCTCTTTATGTATACTCCTTTAACAAGGTGTAATAACAACACAGTTCTCAAGGGTTGCAAATCTCATATTCCCCTGTAGGGGTTTGAACAGCCTCCCCCCCTTATTAACAGCATAGTGTATCCTTCTGTCCCATTTACCTTTTTAAGTCCTTCTTGAGTCCTGCACTTGAAGATCAAATTTTTTGTTGAGCTCTGGTCTTTTTATCAGGAAAGTTTGGAAGCCTCCTATTTTGTTGAATATCCACCTCTTCCCTTGAAAAATGATGCCCATTTTTGCTGGGTAATTGATCCTTGGCTGCATTCCCAGCTCCTTTGCCTTTCGGAATATCATGTTCCATGCCCTGCGGTCTTTTAATGTAGAAGCTGCAAGGTCCTGTGTAAGCCTGACTGTGGTTCCATGATATTTAAATTCTTTCTTTTCTGGCTGCTTGCAGCACCTTCTCTTTCATCTGGTAATTTTGGAATTTTGCTATTATATTTCTTGGTGTTGTCAATTTGGGATCTCTTTCAGGTGGTGATCGGTGGATTCTTTCTATGGTTATTTTCCCTTCTGGTTCTAGGACTTCTGGGCAGTTTTCCTTTATGATTTCCTGAAAGATACTGTCCAGGCTCTTTTTTTCATCATGATTTTCAGGTAGTCCAATCATTTTTAAATTGTCTCTCCTGAGTCGATTTTCCAGGTCAGTTGTTTTACTGATGAGGTATTTTACGTTTTCATCGATTTTTTTATTTTTTTGTTTCCGTTTGACTGATTCTTGCTCTGTCATAGAGCCATTAGTTTCCATTTGTCCAATTCTAGTTTTTAACAGATTGTTTTCTTCTGTTAGTTTTTGTACTTCCTTCTTCAACTGGCCAATTGTGTTTTTTAGGGACTTGTTTTCTTCAGTGTATTTTTTTTCCAACTGGCCAATTGTATTTTTGAAGGACTCTGTTACCTCTCTCATTTGACTATTAAAATCCTTCTTGAGCTCTTCTAAGAAGGCTTTTTGGGCTTCAGACCAGTTCATATTCCCTTTTGTTGTTGCAGATGTGGGTTTGTTGGCAATGTTGTCCTCTTCAGAATTTCTGTCTTGATCTTCGCTCTTCTCGTAATATGAGTCTATGGTATGTTTCTTTTTCCTCATGGTGTTTCCTTATTCCCTGGCCTTTAATGAGATTGAGCTCTCCTGCTGGGGAACAGAGGGTACTGACCCAAGCTTCTTGTGTTGGGAGCCTAGGTCTTGGTCACTGGCTTTGCGTTCTGGGGCCTCTTACCCTGGGATTTGGAAGCTGTAGGTTTCTGACAGCTTACCTTGTGTTGGGCTGCAATCAGCAAGGCTGAAACTTTCAGGCAATTCTAGGTTGCCTGCTTTTCCTTTCCTTTAGCTTTCTTCAGCTCCTTTTAGATGGCTGCTGCAGGATGTTTATCTGCCCGGGGCTCCCTGCAGTGTTGTCTCTCTCAGTTCTGCTAATGCACCGGGCGATTCATTTGCAGTGGAGTGCCGAGGCTCCTGGTGGTTTTTCTGAGCTGGTTTCCACTGGTTCCCCCGCCCTCACTGAGGCACTCAGAGGTCCAGGTGTTGGTGTTTGCCTGCTCTACCACCTGGGCTTCAGAATTTCTTCACAATTGGAGGCTTCCTATAGCTCACCTGGTGTTGGGTTGGAATCAGCAAGACCTGGGCTTTAGGAAGCCTTTAGGTTGTTTTCTTCACCTCTTTTCAGATGAATGCCGCAGGGTACTTATCTGCCTGGGGTCCCTTGCTTTTGCTGAGGCACTGAGAGATCGGTTTGCTGGGCTACTGCACTGCTGCTCCTTGTGTTTCTTCTAGTTCAGGTGTTCCAGGGTTTTTTTTTTTTCCTGGGCTGATATTTTCTGGGCTTGCAGAGGTTGATAGGGGGAGAGTGAGAGCTACTACCTTTTCACTCCACCATCTTGGCTCCCAGAAACAGATCGATTTCTTGTTCTTTGGAGGAAAAAAATCATTAAGAAGACTAGATACAATTAGTGCCTCCATTTCCTTTTTTTCTCATCATTTTCTCAACTCTGTAATCTGGCTTCTGATCTCATACAACTAAGCTGCTCTCTCCAAAGTTCCAATGAACTCAATCACCAACTTTATTAACCTTTTCTTACCCCTTATTCTTCTTGCAATCCTCTGAAGCTTTTGACTATACTAAATATCTTGTTTTCATTTTTACCTTCTTTTTTCTTTACACCACTACTGTTTCTTGATTTTATTTCATCCTGTTGCAAGTTTCTTTTCAGTCTCCATTGCTAGATCATCATTCCAGTTATGCCTGCTAACTATAGCTTTCCTCCAAGTTTATCTCCTCAGTCTTCTTCCCTTCTCCCTCTTTATAATATAACTTGATGATTTCATTAACTCCCATACATTTAAATATAACCTCTCTACCAATAACTCTTTCTTGATCACTAATCATTCAACCACATCTACCTCTTGTATCTTGAGTCTTAAAATGAATACACCTGTATTCATCTAAAACACATTTCTCAAAATGAGCTAACTCATAATCTTCCCCCCCCAAATCCTTCCCTCTTCCAAAATCTTATATTATTAACAAGGTTTCTCCCATCTTTGCAGTCATTAAGGCTAGCAACCTAGGTGTCATTCTCCATTTCTCAATATCTCACACCCCCTTACCCACTAATCCCACTAGATACAAAGTACTTTTGATTCTTACTTTGTGTCATTTCTGGTATATGCTCCCTTCTATTTTCTCATATAGATAACATCCTGATGCAAGATCTCATCACCTCATGACTGGATCATTCCATTGGCTTGCTGGTGAATCTCCCTGCCTCCAATCTCCAGCTTCCTCCACCTTAAAAAGTCCATCCTCCACTAAGTTGTCAAATTGATCTTCACAAAACATCTTTCAATGTGTCACCACACCCCACACTCATATTCAATAAAATTCCATGGCTGACTATTACCATGAGGAAATGTGAAATTGTCTTTTCACTTTTAAAATACTTCATAACTTGCCTTCCTTCTTACACCCTTTTTGGATTTTCTTATACTTTATCCTTCTCTACCAATTTTTGTTTTATACTGACACTCCTTGTTGTTCTTTACATAAAATACCCAATTCTGTGAATTTTTCCTCTGGCGCTTCCATATGACTGACATTTTTTCCTTGCTCATCTCTACATCCAGGTATCCCTCATTTCTAATTGCAGCTATATTCTGATGTTATGCAAGAAGATTTTCCTCATTCCCCATATGCTTATGTTTTCCCTATGTGATTATTTGCACATGTATACATGTGTATATATGCAATATGTGCATACATACATATATGTATATATACATGCACACATATACATGTATATGTATGTATGTATGTATGTATGTATGTATGTATGTACGTATTGTGTATTTAGTTGTTTGTATATTGTCTTCCCCATTGGACTGTGTGCTCATTGAGAGCAAGGACTTTTTTTTTCTTCTTTCATATCTCCAGTACTTATTGCAGTGTCTGAAAAAAGTAATAAACCCTTAATAAATACTTTTAGACTTGATTTTTGTTTATCAAAACCATTACTCTATCTTTTAATTTCAATTGTCATTTAAAATTATTAGAATTTGATATGTATTCCCTCCATTTGTCTGCATTTCTTTCTGAATTAGAAATATTTGTTGTTCTTCTTTCTCTACAAATCAAGTACATTGTCTCCTCTGTTATTTTTGCTTAATTTACTGTAAGTCTACCCTGTTCCTATAAGCTCTCTTCTCCACACCCTTCAGTCCTTCTTCCCTCCCATTTGTTATTCCTTTCCATTGTCTGGAGTTTTACTTGATTTAGTAATTCATTTTCACTTTTGTCCTCTTGTCTACTTATCTAATTATGTCTATCTTTTTTTTTGTTTTAGTAAAGTAGTTAAACAAAACATTTTCTCTTCCCTGAAACTCTGTTTGTTTTAAATTTTTCCACATTTTTTCTTTAAAAAGTTTTTTTTCCCTTTTTGAAATGCTAGACACTTATTCTTTGGTTCATGGTCTTCATAATTATTTATTACTTCTTTAGTCTTTAACTTCATGGAATTAATGCTTCTAACATAACTATTTGGAGTTCCCTTTTTTACACTATGTTATTACTCTGTGGAGCTTAGCCCTCCTCCTGTTTTTCTCTTATGCCTCCTGGAAGTATCAATTCCTGCAGGGAAGTAGAGAAAATAGAAGTATTGCATCATGGAAGAAATTTTCCTGTGTCCCTCTTTGGTTAGTTCATTCTTATTCTGTGACCACTCCATGATAATTTTTTTTTTCCTCATTTGACTAGAAATCTTTCAAGGACCATGTCTTCTTACTTTTCTAGGTGCCAGTTCTGTCTAAATGCTTGGATTCCCTTTCATTTGGAGCAAGTTGTGGTTCATGAAGTCACAACAGTATCTCTGAAGTAGTGATCTTTCTGTCTTCCAAATCCTGAAGATTATCTGCATTGTAAGGTCCCCTTCTTCCATTATTGAAAATCTTTGTCCTTCCATGGAGGTCATCTTCACTGAAATACCATCAAATCATTGAACTCTCATTTCTTTCTTCATTGTTCCACCTTTACTTCACCACCTCACCATTTGTCCAATGACCCTTCTTTTTTAGAAAGAAATTACTTTCCCATCATTTTTTTTTAATCAATAACTTGTTTAGGTTACATCAAACATTTCCCTCTATCTTCTTCCTTTATCCTCCCATTTTATTTAGTCTCCTATGCTGTAGCTTAGTCCTTCCCCCCAAATAAACATTAATTCAATAAAAAAGCACGGTGTTATGAGGTGTGATGCATGGTATTTCAGGCTTGTTCCTCCACTGTAACTTCAATTAAAGTTCTGTTTTATGTCCTTATCTACTTGTGTACTTTTAGAGAGAAACTTCTTAATGCTTCTCCCTCTTTCATTATTTTCTTATAGTTGTAGTTTCTCTTTCTAATATTTCAGCCTTGTTTTTTTTTTGGGGGGGAAAGGGGGGTTATTCTGTTACTTTGCCTTCCTTATTTGCTGTATTTATATTTTATTTTCCCCCTCATTGTATAGGGTGTTTGAAAAGCAAACACTTTGTTGTCTTTTTTTAAAATTTAGCAATATTACTGATGATTCTCTTATTAAACATCCATATACTTCCATTGATGTTTAAGCTCAGGTTTTCAATGTGTTTCACTTTTGGTTGCTTCTTGAGCTCTTTTACTCTTTGAAACACACTATAGAATTCCCTTCCCAGTGTCTGGTAGATCAGAATAATATTGCACTGTTTTAATTTGTATTTCTTTATATTTGAATGTTTTCTTCCAGTTTGTTTTTTAGTTTTTTTTTTTCTCATTGGAGTTGTTAAATGTCACCACCATGTGTTTTGAAGTATACAGCAAAGGATTCTTTATTGTATATAGACAATCTGTAAAGTCTTTCAATTGGCATTTTGTTTTCTGAGTACAGAATTTCTGGGCAGTTTTTCTTGTGTTATTTTTTGCATTATGGTATTTAGGTATATTGAGTTGTGTTATCCTGGGAGACACTAATATTACATTTGTTTTTATGCATACTGACTTCAAGATCAATAATATTTAGTTTTTATTTAGATTTAGTTTTATTTAGAATTCTTTTAAAGTTACTCCTTTTTCTTTTTTTTTCTTCCAGATTATCCTTGACTGCCTGATATTTGCATTACCAATCAGTTGTTCTCTTTTGTATTTCTTTAAGATGACACAGAGGGTTAATTTTTTCCTGCCAATTATATTTGCTGCACAAGTCATGGAATCTGCTTTCAAATATCTTATTTCTCTCTTGAACAACAGTTGAAGAGAGAAATTTTGAAAGCAGAATACGTGGAAGCATCCTGCTGTGAGTCTATGATCTCTTGGAAACTCACAGAGTCTTCTGTCTCATTAGATGTTGATTCATTTTCTTTTGTCTTGTGATATTTATTTAGAGATGTTTCAGTCATTTATATATTTTGGAATCCATCATCCTTTCTGTAACCAATATCTTCCATATGGGTTGATCTGTTTGTGCTCAAAGTTACTTATTTCTTATCTCCTGAGATATTTAATAATATGTTTTCCCCCTTTATATTGCACAATTGTTCATTTTCTGACTGCTTCCCCTTTGATAATGGATTCCTTGAGGACTAGGACTCAAAGTTTTCTCAACTTCCTCCTATACTGAAGAACTGTTGTTTCACTAATGTTAGTTTCTATCTCAAATGCTTTTGAAGGGTACAGAACTCATGTCAAATGAACATCAATACCCTTTTCCTTACATAAGATGATGTCCTGAATTGGCTGGTGTCCTGTCACAGTTGCTTCAATTCTGTAGTTCTCTGAATAAACACTGCTAAATCCCAGCATACTGCTATCCCAGGAAGAACATATTTCTCCTTTCCCTTACTTTTATTTCTTTCCCACAGGGTAATGGCTAGATGGTACAGCATTGAATTATGTGCTGGTTGCCACAGAATCATGGGGTGAGGGCAAGGATATCAGGTAAGGTCTATAAAAGTATCACAGAAACTGGTAAATGATCCCAGAGCCCAAGACCATGCATGAATCCTTTTTAGTAGTCCTGCTAGGCTATAGGGACTGATAGGGGAGATAAACATAGTAGGTGAACATATTCAGGATTATGGATTAGTGGTATCTGTGATTAAGTATTCAAATATTTACTCATTAAGGTTATTAATGTCATAGTTTAAGAGACAGATGCATTTTTCTTTACCTCTTGTGCATAACATTTCTTTTGATGTGGACTGATTGATAGCAAGGTCTGAAAATATCTAGTCCTCCATTTTATTGTTCATGTCCACAACAAATAGTTATAGTTTATTTAAGCATGGATAGTGAGACTTTCAAATCCCACTTAATGTAGTCAATCGTGCTTTTAAAAAAGTAATTATCTAGGTAACAGTAACCTGGAAATGTTTACTTCATTTTGAACTTACATGCTAGAGATGTTTTTCATAAAATGTCTTATGAAACTGAAAACTCCGAAATAATATTGCTTTTCTTATCAACTGATTTGCTTTCTCCTTTCTCCGTTTTTTCTTCTCAATGATCCTTTCACACTATTTCATTAGATGAATGTGCATTTAAGTACCACATTCTACCTTTTTCTTTCTCATTGAGTAGGAAAAATCCTAAAGTGACATTGCATTCTGCCAGCAAAGAATTCAGTAGCATGTCTTATGTAGCTCTCTTCTTTCTTTTTTTTTCACTCTGAACTGACAATTGTTCTGAATGACTTTTGTGTACCCAGGCTGATTACAGTTATGTCACTCAAAGCTTTTATCTTAACCTGGAAGATGATATGATCTGGTTTTTAATAGCATAAGACTCATTTTATGGTTTGAGATGCAACAACATTTTAACAGATTTGTTTGTGATTTATTTTATAAATTTGAAAAATTTTATTAAGTATATCCATTGGGTAAATGGGAAAAAGACCAACATGTACAAAAATATTTATAGCAGCTCTTTTGTGACCAAGAATTGTAAACTGAAAGGATGCCCATCAATTGGGGAATGGCTGAACAAATTGTGGTAAATGAATATAATGGAATGCTATTGTTCTACAAGCATTGATGAGCAGATGGACTTCAGAAAAACCTGGAAAGACTTACATGGACTGATACTGAGTGAAATGAGCAGAAGCAGGAGAACATACTACACAGTAACAGCCACATTATGCAAAGACCAACTTTGATAGACTTAACTCTTCTCAGAAATACAAGGATCTAAAACAATTCCAAAACACTCATAATGAAAAATGCTACCCACATCCAGCAAAAGAACTATGGAGTCTGAATGCAGATCAAAATATACTATATTTTTCTTATTTCTTCTTTCTCATGGTTTTCCCCTTTGGTTCAAATTCTCCTTTACAACATGCCTAATGTTGTTGGACTATGTTTACTATGATGGTACATGTAGAGCCTATATCAGATTGCACTCCATTGGGAGAAGGGGGAGCAGAGGGAGGTGGAAAAAACTTACAACTCAAAATCTTGAAGAAGTGAATGTTGAAAACTGAAAACAGATAAATAATTTTTCTAAAAAGAAAAAAGTATATCTTTTGTGCAAGGCACTAAGATACAAGGTTAAAAATCACATAATGCTGGTCTCAAGGAATTTAGCAAACAGGGAATATATAATATCTATACAAATCAACATAATACAAAGTAGCATGTTAGAGGAAAGGAAAGGTTAAAACAAAATAAACATTAAAGAAAGCAGAGATTATTTTTACCTGCATAGTACAGTATTTTTGAAGAAGGAGATACCAGAATTTCAAAAGTAAGTAAAGTATGTCAACAAGCAGAGAGATAAAGCGAGAGAATTCTGCAGATATGGGCAATATTCTAAGAATGAAAGTTCAGAGGAGGGACAAAGCAAGGACAAAACAATAGATTTACTATTGGTTCAGATTAGGGGGGTGGGGTACTATACATTCCAGATTGAACAGTTTGTGTTCTCTCTCTCTCTCTCTCCCTCCCTCTCTCTCTCTCTCTCCTTTTGTCCCCCAAGAGAAAAAAGTGCTTTTTTCAACAAGTATGAAATTTATTTTTTGGGGGTAAAAAAATAACAAAATGAATTCTTTAAAATGACTTCATTTCCATATGTAACTAATTCTTATATTTCAGGCTTTGTTTTTTAGCACTCATGATTATGTGATATAAATGTTGACTATTATCAAAAGTAGAAAAATTTTAAATTTTGTGATTTATGTTGTTAGCTATGAACAAAGTGTGAAAAAAGAGTTGCCATGGGAATAGAATTCAAATGCTTTGTAGAGCTCAGGCAAGTATATTTTTAATACAAACTTTACGTACTTTTGAAATCACTACTCTTTTTACAACTTTCTATAGAGATTGTGCATATCTAAAATAAATAGAATTTTACTAATTCTTAAACTCAACAAAAATTTGTAAATTGAGCTAAGAAAGAAATAAATGGTTTGAAAAGATTTTAGTAACATTTAGGCTATCTTTAAATTCAGTATTCTAAATCTCCTCATATAACACTTTTACCAATTCTTTTACCAGTTCTGAGAATTAAATTATTCACTCTCAATCAAGTATAACAATATAAAAGCAATTTAGAATATACACACTGGTGCATATATATATATATATATCCTTATATAAATATATACATATATATGTTATATGGAAGGTGTTTAGACATATATTTTGTATTCTCACAATTCACATCTAAAATAATAATAGATAAAATGTCTAAACATTTTAATATTCAGATGACTTTATTGGCACTCTTTGAAATCTTCATAAAACTTAAAAATTAGTTTCAATGTTATATGTTATATATGAGGCTATGTGTGGGCTCATTGAGACAATGAAAAGGACAATTATTAGATTTTGAAAAATGATTTTGGCTGCTAAATCTTATTAAAAGGCAGACCTATAGTACTTGGGTGAGGATTGAGTAAGATAGGCATAGCTGTGAATAAATTCCTTGGATATCACTCCCCTTAAGAAAATGTCCACATCTCTATATTTAAAAGTCATTCATTGTATAGTATAAGTTGCATTAAATTCAATCAATAGTTGTTGGAGACTAATATGACTGAAGAAGGAAAAAAAAGCCAGAAGTCATATCCTAACTCCTTCACTGAGCATTAAAATACAAACAAGCAAACAGACCAACAAACCAATCAATATTTTTATGCCCACTAGAAAGGATGGAAAAAGCTAGAATCCTGTGGAGTTGAGAAAGGTTAAGGTTGTTAAGTGTGTCGAATGCCACATGAAACCTGGGGGCAAGTCCCCCTAATCTCAGCTGCACATGCTGAGTTAGGTCACGTGACCCCATTGATACCTTTCTAAGGGGTATGCTGGTGATTGTGATTATTCATACAGGCAAATGTAACTCTACACATATCACATTTATGTATGCATATGTGTATATATAAACAAATATATACAATGTACATTCAACCCATAGCCACACACATTTATATATGTCCATATATGCATATGTGCATGTGTTTTGTATTTTTAAGTGTAATTGGTTACACTTTCTACATAATTTTATTAAGTCTAGACAATCAACATTTTTTTATTTGTTGTGTTTGCCAATTTCTGAGGCATAAGTGCCCATCGAAAAATTTAACAATCGTTCTCACAAGGCTATTTTAGTAACAAATGCCTTAGTCATTATCCATAGCCTACCATTTCCTTTCCTGATTGAATGAGTAAGTGGAAGGAACAAATGAAGTCCTAAGAACTTTTCTCATCCCACTACCATCCTCGGTCATCCTGAGTTAATAAAGTGCTAATGTATGACTCACCACCAGTTAGATAGTGGAAACATAAAGGTTTAGTTTCCTGATCCAATGCAAAATATACACTGAGTCTCAGTTGAAACCATATAACATAAGCCTAGTCTAAGAACCAAGTATGTTTTCCTAGACGAGGCACAACTGTGATAAATGGAAAGGGTAACTCTGCCTTCACCCCTCCTGCATGTTCTCAGCCCTCTTAAAAATGTGAAGAGCCACAAGTTCACACTTTTTACGATGAATTTCCTCTTCTCAGGTAAAGGCTGACATACTGTAAAATCATCAATTTTATCAACAGAGTTCCCTCAATCAACCCTACCACCAACCCCTATGAATTAAAACTGGAAAGGTAAATGGGAAGGTTTAAAATGCCAAGTTAAGCTATCTTTCAAGTTAGATGCAGCAAGGGACAACTGAAGATTTTTGAATAAAGAATGACATATTCAGATTTGTGTTTTTGAAATGTCATCTTGACAGTTGTGCAGAAAATAACTTTGTAAGAAGAATGCTGGAGATAAGAAATCCAATGATGAAACTCTTACAACAGTCTAGGTAAGAGATGTTAAAGGGATGAAAGTAGAGGAAGTGTGAGAAAACAAAAGGGGATGGTTATAGGTAGTATTTTGGAGCTATAATCAGAAAGCCGTGACTTTTTAGATATAGTGATGCAGCAGAGAAGAATCAAGGATGATTCAGATAGTAAAGGGGTGCCATTAACAGAAATGGGGAAGTTCCAGAAAAGCAATTAGACTAGCATGCTGTTTGTGCCATTCTTCACCCTTTTTGATCCCATAGTTCAATTCCCAAATTGGTCTTTAGGCAACCAACCATTTTTATTCTTTTTATACCAAAGAATCATATCATCCATAACTATGTAACATTAACAATAGAATATAGAAGTTTTTTAAATGGATATTCATTTCTGGTGTAAACTTAGAATTATTGAGAGCACAGCTTATTTCTCTCTCTGGGAAATATCTTTCCTTTCATGCAGTTCTTTTCTTTTGGAATAAGCACAATATTTTGAATTATACACAGTATATACACTTACACAAACACAATATATGTACATATATACATATATACATGTATCTTTGCTTATTTGTGGACATATATGCATATATACATATACATGTACATGAACATATATCTACAGAAGACATAAGTCTATTATATACATATAAACACATAAATACAGGCATGTGTACACAATCCACACACACACACACACACACACACTATATAAAACATATACATGTACATATGCCTATACATCTACACACACACACACACACAGACACACACACCTCAGAGACATCACAGGTTTCCTTTGAGATCATCACAATAAACAAATATTCCAATAAAGCAAGTCAAACATTTTTTTTGTTTTCTCAGTGTATATAAAAGTTATGTTTACATTATACTGTGGTTTACTAAATGTGTAATAATATTGTCTAAAAAAAACAATGTCCTTACCTTAATTTTAAAAATACCTTAATGCTAAAAAGTGCTAAACAGCATGTGAGCCTTTAGTATGTCATAATCTTTTTTGCTGATGACAAGTCTTGCCTTCATGTTGATGGCTGCTGACTGATCAAGGTGGTGGTTACTGAAGGTTAGTGTAGCAATTTCTTAAAATAAGACAACAATAAAGTTTGCCACGTGGGTTGATTCTTCCTCTGACTTGAACATTTAGAGGTCATTACAGAGGAATTAATTGGCCTAATTTCATTATCATTGTGCCTAAGTCAGTGGAGCAATGAGAACACACTCTATATTTATGGATTGTTAGCCATCTTATATAAGCATATTTCATGGCACCCCAAAACAATTACAATAGTAATAGCAAAGATCATTGATCACAGATTACGATAACCAATAAAATAATAATGAAAAAGTTAAAAATATTGAGAGAATTACCAAAGGTGACACAGACACACTATGTGAGTACATACTGTTAGAAAACTGGCACCAAAAGACTTGTTTGATGCAAGGCTGCCACAAACCTTCAATTTCTCAAAAAAAAAAAAAGCAGCATCTTCAAAATGCAATTAAACGAATATAACAAATTGAGGTATGATTGTAATGTCATCATATATATGCACATATACACATATGTGTATATATGTATACATATGTTTTATTTAATGTAAAGTTGTGTGTGTGTTGAGCCTTGTCTATTAAGAAATTCTCATATGTAAAAATAAAGTAACCCAAAGGCAAAACATAGTAGAGAGCATCAACTAAAGATCAATGAAGTGAACAAAACACAAACCAAACCAAAACAACAACAAAACAAAAACAAAAAACAGAAAAAACAATAATTTTGATATATTAAAGATGCTTATTGCACAGTTATTTTTGTCATATCCTACTCTTTGTGACCCATTTGTAGTTTCCTGGGGAAAGACAATAGAATGGCTTGCATTACCTTCTCCAGCTCATTGTACAATTGTGGAACTGAGTCAAACAGGGTAAAGTGACTTGCACAGGGTCACACAGCTCTTAAGTGTCTTAGGTTACATTTGAATTCAGAAACATAAGTCACACTTTAAAATAATATGGATTTAAATTTTTATTACTGTTAATGTTACTATTAATACAGATAAAAATAGACTTAATAAAAAATGTAAGCAGGGAGACTACAATTTGCTGAAAGAAACTATAAACATTGGGGCAACTAGGTTGTGTGCTGCATAGAGCACTGGGCCAAGGGTCAGAAAAAATATGAGTTCAAATAAAGTGTTAAGCACATGAGAGCAGTGTGACCCTGAACAAGTTGCTTAACCATTTTTATTTCAGTTTCTTCATCTGTAAAATGTATTGGGGAGTAAAGTGGCAAACCACTCCAGTATCATTTCCAACAAAATCTCATATGAGAAGGACACGACTAAAACAACTGAAAAATAACCATGGACAAAAAAGATAATACGGATACTAAATATATATGCACCAAATGGTACAGCATCAATCATTTTTATTAATTTAATTTTATTCATCAATAATCACTTTCATAAGCTTTTGAGTTCAAATTTTTCTCTTCCTCCCTTCTTGCCTCCCTCCCCAAGGGACCATGCAATCTGATGTAGGCTATACATATGTACTCCTATTAAACATATTTTCACGTTACTGATGTTGTAAGGAAGAATTAGAAAAATAGGAGGAACCACCAGAAAGAAGAAACAAAACAAAACAGAAGAAAAAAGTAGCAAATGGTATGCTTTGATCTGCATTCAAACTCGGTAACTCTTTCCTTGGATGTATATAGTATTTTTGATCATAAGACCTTGGGTGATATCTTAGATCCTTGCATTGCTGACAAGTCTATCAATGTTAGTCATGGCACAACATGGCTGTTACTGGGTACAACATTTTTCTGCTTGTGCTCACTTCACTTAGAACCAGCCCATACAAGTCTTTCCAGGTTTTTCTGAAGTCTGCCAGCTCAGTATATTTTATAGAACAAGAGTGTTCCATTATATTCATATACCACAACTTGCTCAGCCATTCCTCAATTGATGGGCATCCTCTTAATTTCCAGTTCTTTGCCACCACTAAAAGAGCTGCTATAAGTATTTTTGTACATGTGGGTCCTTGTTTCATTTATATGATCTCTTTGGCATACGGCCTTAGAAGTGCTATTGCTGGATCAAAGGGTATGCACATTTTTATAACCCTTTGCACATAGTTCCAAATTGTTCTTCAAAATGGTTGAATCATTTCACAACTACCAACAATGCATTAGTGTTTCAATTTTCCCACATCTCCAACATTTATAATTTTCCTATTTTGTCATGTTGGCAAATCTGATAGGTGTGGTGTGGTACCTCTGAGTTGTTTTGATTTGCATTTCTCTAATCAATAGTGATTTAGATAATTTTTTCATATGACTATAGATGGCTTTAATTTCTTCATCCGAGAACTGCCTGTTCATATCCTTTAACCATTTATCAACTGGTGAATGACTTGTATGTTTTATAAATTTGACCTGGTTCTCTACATCTTTTAGAAATGAGGCCCTTATCAGAGAAACTATTTGTAAAAACCCTTTCCAATTTTCTACTTTCCTTCTAATCTTGGTTGCACTGGTTTTGCTTGTGCAAAAACTTTTCAATTTAATGTAATAAAAGTTATCCATTTTGCATTTCATAATGTTTTCTATCTCTTGTTTGGTCATGAATTCTTCTGTTCTCCATAAATCTGATAGGTAAACTATTCCTTGCTCTCCCATTTTGCTTACAGTGTCAGCTTTTATATCTAAGTCATCAATCTGTTTTGACTTTATTTTGGTATATGGTGTGAGATTTTGGTCTACGCCTAGTTTCTGCCATGCTCTTTTCCAGTTTTCCTAAAAGTTTTTGTCAAATAGTAAGATTTTATCCCAGAAAATGGATTACTACAGTCATTGATTACTGGGTCTTGGGTACTGAACCTATTCCATTGATCAACCACTCTATTTTTTAGCCAGTACCAAGCAGTTTTTATGATTGCTGCTTTATAATGCAATTTAAAATCTGCTACAGCTAGGCCACCTTCTCTAGAATTTCTTTTCATTAATTCTCTTGACATTCTATACATTTTATTATTCCAAATGAATCTTGTTATTATTTTTTCTAGCTCTATAAAATAATTTTTGGTTGTTTGATTGGTATGGCACTGAATAAGTAAATTAGCTTAGGTAGAATTGCCATTTTTATTATATTAGCTCAGCCTACCCATGCACAACTGACATTTTTACTAATTTAAATCTGACTTTATTTGTGTGAAAAGTGTTTTGTAATTGTGTTCACATAGTTCCTGGGTTTGTTTTGGTAGGGAGACTCCTAAATACTTTATAATGTCTACAGTAATTTCACATAGAATTTCTATTTATATTTCTTGCTATTTGGCTTTGTGGTAATATATAGAAATGCATGTGATTTATGTGGTTTTATTTTATAGCATGCAACTTTGCCACAGTTTATTATTTCAAGTAGTTTTTTTTTACTTGATTCTCTAGGATTCTCTAAGTATATCATCTGCAAAGAGAGGCAGCTTTGTTTCTTCTTTGTCTATTCTAATACCTTCAATTTTTTTTCTTCTGTTATTGCTAAAGCTAATGTTTGCAGTACATCCAATTCTTAAAGTAATATTGAATGAGTTATAGAAGAAAATAGAGTAAAAATAGATGAATTGGAGACCTCAAGTTTCCCCTGTAGCTGGAAACGTTCCATGCTCTTTTCATAAACTTTCTAGGACTATCCTGTATTTAACAACAATAATAAAAGATGTCTTGAAGTAGTTATATGACAGAAAGAGAAGATGGGCTGGTCATTTGTTGAGAATGAGGGAAGCCAGGCAGACAAACTGAATGTTACATTTGTACCTCTGTGATGTCCTAAGATAGCATCAACACCAAGATGATGTAATAAACTGTAGATCACTGTTCCTCTCCCATTCTAATCCCCAAACACTAATAAAACATCACCCAAGAACAGACTCTGGAACAGCAGAGCCAGTAGAAAGATGGAGTGGAGCAGTCTTTTGATTTAGGAGACTTGGAGGATTGGCAGATAAGGTCTGCATCACTTGGGTAAAAGGGAAGTGCAGACCAGTACAAGGAGCTTCCCAACAAGCTGGTGGCAGGGTAAACCTCAAAAAGCTATTCAGAATTCATGATTCCCAGAGCAGTGGACCAGGTAACTGCCAACACTAGACCCCAGCCCACCCCATGTGCCTTAGCACAGACAGGGGTACTGACAGATGACAACTTAGAAAACCACCATGTGCCTCCAGCACAGACCTGGGCAGGCAGGCATCTTCCTGCAGTGGGCCTCCCTGTGCTTCAGTACAGCTCCAGGTGGGCAGGTGTCCTCAAGCAGCCAAACTTTCATGTGTTTCAGCATAGCTCTGTTCAGGCAGGATCTTCCAGCAGCTGCACCTCCCCATGCTTCAGCACAGCCTCTTGGAAATAAAGTAAAACCCAACCTGGCCTCAGCAAATGCCAGACATGACCATTAGGACCCCAGCTCAGCACTAAGGAAGCTGCCAGACACCTACAGCCTCCAGTGGCTGGCATCTGAGGACCCAGGGCACAAAACTAGTGCCAGGCCCCTGAACCCCAGAAAAAGAAGCTTGGGACAGTGCCCCTGGGCTCCAGCACAAGAGATCAACTTCAAAAGTTATGAAATGTGCCAAAAAATGAGCAAAAAGCAAAAAAAAAAAATAGCTCATAGAGAATTATTATGGTGACAGAAATATCAAAAAACAAACTCAGAAGAGGACAATATTGACAATAGACCCACATCTGAAACCTCAACAGGGAATATAAACTGGTCTCAATCCCAAAAAGCTTTCTTGGAAGACCTCTAGAAGGATATTAAAAGTCAAATAAGAGAGGTGGAAAAAAATTGTGAAAAGAAATAACAGATATGCTAGAGGGAGTCAACAACTTTGAAAAGGAAGGACAAAAACTGAATGTAGAAAACAATTTCTTAAAAAATAAAATTGGCCTAATGACAAAAAAAAAATCCACTGAAAAAAACAACTCCTTAAATAGTAGAATTGGCCAAATGGAAAAGGAGGACCAAAAACTCACAGAAGAAAAGAACTCCTTAAAAAGTTCAATTGCTCAAATGGAAAAGGAATGACAAAAGCTAAATGAAGAAAACAATTCATTAAAAATTAGAATTGGGGAAGTGGAAGTTAATGATTCTATGAGACATCAAGAATCAGCCAAATAAAATCAAATGAATGAAAAACAATAGAACAAATTGTAAAATAACTCATTTTTAAAAACAACTGACCTAAAAAATAGATTGGGGAGATAATTCAAGAATTATTCTTCTATCTGAAAGCCATGATAAAAAATAAAATTAAATTAAAAAAAAATGAACCTGAACAGCATCTTTTAAGAAATTATCAAGGAAATCTGCCCTGAGGTAATACTGTCGAAGCAAAACAGTCATTGGAAGAATTTACCCATCACCTCATTAAATAGACCTCAAAAGACAACTCCAAGGAATACAGTAGCCAAGTTCCAAAGTTTTTAGGTCAAGGAGAAAATACTGCAAATAACTAGAAAGAAACAATTTAAATGTAATGGAAGAACAATATAGAATATGTGGGACCTAGCAGTTTCTACAATAAAGGATTACAGGGCCTGGAATATGATATTCCGGAAGGCAAATGAGCTTGGATTAGAACAAATAATTAACTATGCAGCAAAACTTTGAACAATTTTTCAGGGAAAAAGATGGATATTCAATGTTATAGGGAACTTTCAATTATTCCTGATTAAAAAAAATAAAAACAGAACTGAACAGAAAATTTGATCCTCAAAGACTCAAGAGACATATAAAAAGGTAAACTGGAAAGAAAAAAAACATTATTCAATAAGATTAAACTACACAGCAAGATGATACTTGTACTATGGAGTAATGTCTCTTTCTTATGGTGTTTAGAAGTGACACGTATACATAGAAATAAGATGTGGTGTGGAAATAAGTTCAGTATGATGTGATGTAAAAATTATTAATTAATTGAGGGGTGAAAAAGGATTGCACTGGAAGAAGAGGAAAGAGGGAAACAGAATAGGGTAAATTAAATCACATGAAGAGGTGCAAAGATCTATCCCAGTAGAGGGAAAGAAGGGAGGGGTGAGCTTTGTTTGAACATTGCTTTCATCAGATTTGGCTCCAAGAGGGAATAAGAAACACATTCAGTTGGTTATAGAAACTTATCACTCTCTATAGGGTAGTGAGAGGGGAAACAGGAAAAAAGTGAGTGGGTACATAGAAGGCAGGAAAGAAGGGAGAGGAGAAGTACTAGAGGAAAGAGGAAAAAAGAAAGGAGGGAGATAGAAAGGAGAAAAAATTAAGACAGGCAGTAGTCAGAAACAAAACATTGGTGATGAGGGAAAGAGTGAAAGGAGAGAGAAAAGTATTAACAGGGGAGGTAATAGGATGGTGAGAAATACACAGTAATCACAACTGTGAAAATGAATGGGATGAACTCTCATAAAATTGAAATGGATCATAGCCCTGGTGGGTGGAGTATGAATCTTACCAACTGTTTAAAAATTGATTGTACCACTGAACCAGCACCTACATACTACTAAAATATGTTTTGCCTACTTCTTTCATGAGAAATGTAACAGAGCTTTCCTTCACTCAAAAAAAATGGAAACAGATAGTTTAAAAATCTGAATCTTACAATATGTTGTTTACAAGGAACATATTTGAAGCAGAGATAAACACAGAGCAAAAGTAAAAGGCAGAAACAAAATATATTATATCTCAGTTGAAGTAAAAAAAAAGCAGGGGTAGCAATCTAGATCTCAGACAAAGTAAAAAAAAAAGATAATTAAAGAGATAAAGAAGGAAACTATGTCTTGCTAAAAGGTACCAGACAATGAAATAATTTCAATACTAAATATATATACACCAAATGATATAGCATCAAAATTCTTAGAGGACAAGCTAAATAAGTTAGAAGAAGAAATGGACAGCAAAATTATACTAGTGAGGGACCTCAAACTCCTCCTCTCTGAACTAAATAAATCTGACTACTAATTGAACAAGAAAGAAGTTAAGGAAGTGAATAAAATTATAGAAAACTTAAATATGGTATTCTCTGGAGAAAATTGAATGGTGATAGGAAAGGATACATCTTTTTCTCAGCAGTACACAGCACCTACATAAAAATTGACCATGTACTAGGGCACAAAAACCTCACAATCCAATGCAGAAAGGCAAAAACATTAAATGCATCCTTTTCAGATCATCGTGTAATAAAAGTATATGTTATAAATGGCCATAGAAATATAGACTAAAATTAATTAGAAAGTAAATAATCTAATCCTAAAGAATGAGTGAGTCAAACAACAAATCACAGAACAATAAATAACTTCATTCAAGAGAATGACAATAATGAGATGATGTACCAAAACTTATGGGATGCAGCAAAAGCTGTTTCTGAGAGGAAGCTGTATATCTCTCAATACTTACATGAATAAAATAGACAAAGAAGAAATGAGTGAATTAGGCATGCAATTAAAAAAGCTAGAAGAGCAAATTAAAATATTCAGTTCAATACAAAATTATAAATTCTGAAAATTAGAGGAGAGATTAATAAAATTGAAAACAAAAGAGTTATTAAACTAAGAGCTGGTTTTATGAAAAAATCAATAAAATAAATACACCTTTGACTAATTCGATTAAAAAAAGAAAAAAGAAAAGCAAATTACCTATATCAAAAATGAAAATGGTGAATTTACCACCAATGAAGATGAAATTAAAACAATAATTAAGAGCTATTTTACCCAACTGTATGTCAATAAGTCTGATAATCTAACTGATATTGGTGAATATTTACCAAAAAAAAATCATTGCCAAAAATAACAGAAGACAAAATAAAATACTTAACCCCATTTAAAACAAAATGAACAAGCCATCAATGAATAACATAAGAAAAAATATCTCCAGTGTCAGATGGATTTACAAGTGAATTCTATCAAAGACTTAGAGAACCATTATTTCCAATACTATATAAACTATTTGGAAAAATATGTGAAGGAGTGTACCATATTTTTTTTATGATACAAATATGGTGCTAATACCTAAACTGGGAAGAGGCAAAATACAGAAATAGCATTACAGACCAATTTCCCTAATGAATAAAGATTTAAATATTTTAATCAAATGTTAGCCAAGAGATTACAACAATTATCATGAGTCTAATACACTATGAACATGTGGGATTTATACCAAGAATGAAGGGTTGATTCAATGTTAGGAAAACTATCAGCATAATTGGCCATATCATCTACAAAATTAACAGAAATCATATGATTATCTCAATAGATGCAGAAGAAGCTTTTGACAAAATATAATACCTATTGCCATTAAAAAAAAACACAACACTGCAGAGACTAGCAATCAATGGAGTTTTCTTTAAAATAATAAATAGCATCTATCTAAAACCTTGAGCAAGCATTATATGTAATTAGGATAAGGTAGAAGCATTAACAATAAGATCAGGGGTGAAACAAAGATGTCCATTACCATCATTGTTATTGCATACTGTACTAGAAGTGTTAGCTTTAGCTGTTCTAGAAAAAATAAATAAATAAACAAACAAACAAATAAATAGATGAATGAATTAATGAATAAATGAATGAATGACTGAATGAATAAATAAACAAACAAATAAATAAATAATAAATAAATAAATGCAGAATTAGAATAGCAATGAGGAAACAAAACTATCACTCTTTCTAGATGATATGTTGGTATATTTAAAGAATCCTAGAGAATCAACCAAAGAAAAATCTACTTGAAATAGTTAATAACTTAAGCAAAGTTACAAGATATAAAATAAATCCACATAAGTCATCAGCATTTCTATGTGTTATTAACAAATCCCAAGAGCAAGAGATAGAAAGAGAAACTCCTTTTAAAGTAACTGTAGGCAATATAAAATATTTGGGAGTCAGCCTCCCAAAATAAACCCAAGAACTATATGAACATAATTAAAAAAACACTTTTCATACAAAGAAAGTCAGATCTAAATAATTGGAAAAATATCAGTTGCTCATGATAGAGTGACCTAATATAATAAAAATGACAACTCTGCCTTAATTAATTTAGTTATTCAGTACCACGCCAATCAAACTACCAAAACTCATTTTATACAACTTGAAAAAAAATAATAACGAAATTCATCTGAAAGAACAAAAGGCTAGAATATGCTCGAATTAATGAAAAGAACTGCAAGGGAAGGTGGCCTAACTGTCCCAGATCTAAAACTGTATTATAAAGCAGCAATCATCAAAACTATTTGGTAATGGCTAAGAAAGAGTGGTGAATCAGTAGAATAGGTTAGGTACATGAGACACAGTAGACAATGAATATAATAATCTACCATTTGATAAATCCAAAGAATCCAGCTTCTAGGATAAGAACTCACTATTTGACAAAATCTACTGGGAAAATTGGAAAATAGCGTTGCAGAAAGTAGGCATAAACCAACATCTAACACTCTATACCAAGATAAGGTCATAATGGGTACAAGATTTAGAAATAAATGGTGAAACTTTAACCATATTAGGACAGCAAGGAATAGTTTACCTGTGAGATCTATGGAGAAGGGAAAAATTTATGACCAAAAAAGAGATAGAGAACATTTTGCAAAAAGGATAATTTTGATTAGATTTAATTAAAGGGCTGCACAAAGAAAGCCAATGTAACCAAGATTTGAAGGGAAGCAGAAAGCCAAAAAAGAATTTTTATAGCCAATATCTCTGATAGAGGCCTCATTTCTAAAATATATAGAGAACTAAGTAAAATCTATAGGAATATAAGCCATTCTCCAGATGAGAAATGATAAAAGGATATGAATAGGCAGTTTTCAGTTTAAGAAATTAAAGCTCTCTATAGTCATATAAAATATGTTCAGATTTAGATTCTCAAAATTTAGCTAATAGCTTATTAATGTTCAAAATCCTTAAGAGTCTGCCCAATATGACAGATGTTCTAATAAACCTTGTCTTTGGCTGAAAAAAAAGGCTTGGGTCAATTTTTTTCAGGCAGCACCCGTTGTTGTGATTTTGGGGTCCTAGCACCCCTAAACCTCATCATTTTGGTGGCCCATACAGGTAAACTACCTAACCCCAAGTTCTTCTGTAGCCAAGACTGGAAGGTGTGTAAGCCTCCTCCTCCTCCCCTCTTTCTTGTTCTGCAATTGGGTTTGCTCTACAAGCACCAAGGCTTGGAGGTACTTTCTGAGCAGAAAGTTATGATGAGGCTGGCTTATATTTGGCCTAATGCTCTCAGGCTCTTGGTCCACTGGATTGCTTCAAGGCCATGGACCTGGGTATACCTTCCGCAGCATAGAGGACAAGAACAGACACCATATCTGGAAGTGTATGTCCAGTTCTGTCAGTTTTCTGGGCATTAGGGAAATGAGTAAAACTGAAGTTGCTTTTTGGTTCCCTGAGGCTTACTTACTCCCTTCCCTCTACACCCCTGAATTCTCCTTCCTGGGGGTTACAGGGGAAAGTTAGAACAGCTAAAAATATCTTGGCAGATTGGGGAGGTTTTGTGATTGATCATTAAGGAGTTTGGAACTCCTCCTTACAACCCCAATCTCTCTTTTCTCCCACTCCCTTTGCTTGAGTCAAGACGGTATATTCTAACCTCTCATAAAAGAAGAGAGTTCCACCCTTTACCCCCCACCTTTGATTTTACCCTCCCCCACCTGGGAAAGGAAGGAGGGTGAGGAGTAGCAGCTACAGTGTGGCCCCCTGGCAATGGCCTTGGGCCCTGGAACAACCTTTGCCTGGAAGCATCATCCAAGTTCAGCACATCCTTCTCAAGATAAAGAAGCTGACCTCTGAACTTGGGTAACCATGCTCTTTTAAATTTGCAGTTTTAACTATTAATGATGAGATGTTGATTCTCTGTGTAAAGTAATTTGGAAATGCATTTAACAAAATTGAAGTCACTTGATTGGTAATGGGTTTGTCTAAAGTTTCAAATTGTTGAACTTTTCTTATCAGTTTTGCAAAGCAACTTTTCATAATTTGGTTACTGCTAAAATAATTTGGTTATTGTTGGTTATTGTTTTACTGTGTAAAGTAGCCAAAAAGCTTGTTTAAATTATGTATGGCTTGCTGAGAATTTTTAAGTGTATAGAAATCTCTAATGATTGGCTTTTTACACCAGGAAATTTTAAATTTGAGATGTAAATCCTGGAAAAGTTTTTTTTTTCTAAGCTATGATTAGTGAAACTTGATGTATGAAGTAAAAGCTCATAGGATTTTATTTTGAGTTTTCTGAGGGATCATAATAATCCATTGATAATCAATAATCCACAATCTAAGAGAAATGCCAGAAGCTACTCAGAGAATGTGATCCTGTTGGGAAGTAATTTTAGCCTCAGTCTAAGATGGGATCCTCCTGGCTCAGTTCCCCAGTGATGTTCCTTTGAAAAGGAATGTTACCCAGCTGAGTCTACCTATTAGGCAAATTTGATACTGTATGTTTGGAAAACTGAATTATCTGAATCCAAACAGAGCTAAGGATGTTTTATTCTCTCCAAGTTGGGCTCTAAATCTAGTTCCTGCTTTATATCTGGGCCCTGCAGTCTTTTCTGTCAGATTTGTGTCTTCCAGTATACAGGCCATTCACCTCTAGTTGGTAGGAAACAGTGAGTACCAACCAATGTCCCCCCATTGCTCCCTGGATGCAGCCTGTGCTCAGTTCCAGTCAACCTACTCTTTGGAACCCCCTCGAGACAGGAACAGCTCTATGCCCTTTGCCAGCAGGAAGCCATTTCAGAAGCCAAGACCTTTGTCCCTTACCCCAAAATAATTTGGGTCCAATTTATTTGAGGGGGTAATGATAAGGGTAGGATCTAGACCCCCAAAAAGAAAAAGCTTAGACTTTCCCACTTGGCCAAATCTCTGGCACTCCCCTGAAGCTATAATCCCATCAACTTGACTTTCATTGTGGCTATACCCAATCTCTGCTACCCAACGTCTGTTGGCCCCAGGCCATTTCCCACACTTAATCCTAGCTGGGGATCCATTGTCCAGGTCTCAGGAGTTCTGTTCATCCCAGTTTATGGGCCACTCCCATTCACATCTTTCTTAGACCTCCAGTCACCTCAAACTACTTGGCCACTCCTGGGTCCCTCCTGCAGTCTTTCTGTATATAAAATCCACCTTGTCTCCATTAAGATGCTTAGATTCTTAAAATCTAGCAAATAGCTTATTGATGTTCAGACTCCTTAAGAGTCTTCTCAATATGACAGATATTCTAATAAACCTTGTCTTTGGCTCAAAATAAAATGAAATAAAATATGTTCTAAGTTACTATTAGTTGGACAAATACAAATTAAAACAACTCTGAGGTACCACCTTACACTTATCAGGAAAATGACAAATGTTGGAGAAGATGTGAGAAAATTGGAACACCAATGCATAGTTTGTGGAATTGTGAACTGATGCAACCATTCTGGACAGCAGTTTAGAACTATGCCCAAAGTGCTATAAAAATGTGCATAACCTTTGAACTAGCAGTAGTACCTCTAGGGCTTTTTCCCAAATAGATCATAAAAATGGGAAAAACACCCACATGTACAAAAAAAAAAATAGCAGCTCTTTCTGTGGTCGCAAAGAATTGGAAATTGAGGGGATGCTCATCAATTAGGGAAAGGCTAAACAAGTTGTGTTATGTGAATGTAATGTAATGAATGAATGAATGAAATACTATTGTTCTGTAAGAAATTGTGAGCAGGCAGAAAGAGAACTGAAAGTGAACTGATGCTGAGTAAAGCAAGCAGAACCAGGAGATTGTTGTACACAGTAACAGCCACATTGTGCAATGACTGACTTTGATTAACTCTGCTCTTCTCAGCAATGCGGTGATCTAAGACAATTTCAAAAGAATCATAATGGAAAATGTCATCCACATCCAGAGAAAGAAGTATGGAGTCCGAACACAGATCAAAGCATTACTATTTTCTCTTTCTTTTTTTTTGTTCTTTCTCATGATTTTTTCCCCTTTTCTTCTGATTCTTCATAACATGGCTAATGTGTAAATATGTTTAATGTCATCATACATGTGTAGACTATATTAGATTATATGACATCTTGGGGAGAGGGAAGTGAAAGGAAAGAAGAAAAATTTAGGACCCACAATATTGTAAAAACAAATGTTGAAAACGAAAAATAAATAAATTTAGAAAAAAATAAATGGAAAAAGAAAGGATGGATCCCTTGTGATAAACTTATGGGAGGACTTAGGCTAATTTTTTCCACTTTATTTTTAAATTGTTACTAAATCGTAATTTTAGTCCATTTACTTCAATCAGTATATGTTGTTTATCAACACACATGATTTCATTATATTTGTATGAACACATTTTAGTGTCTGGAATTCCTGAGGAAATACAGAATGAATATTGCTTTACCACTCACCTCTCTATGTATGTGAAATTCTTATTCCCTTTTCCATTGAGAAACAATTTTACGTGGTTCTATTCATTAAACAACTTTCTTACCTGTCCATGTTAATATTTGATTTTTTTTCCCTTTCTAGGACAAATAATGCTTTTCTCTTTTGAGAATGACAATCTTTTGAAATCCTCCAAAGAGGTTAGTAGACAGTATTGCTTGGTATAGTTTTCAGTCATTAGAAAATAACAAAACTCCTCTTATTCAGAAATGTAAGGGGATAGAAGGATGTCCTTTAAATTTTAGAAGGTGCAGTTTAAAATCACTACACTTTGAAGTCCTAGCTTAGTAAATATTTGTCACATAGTTTTAATTATTATCGGCCTTCCTTTCCAACACCCTGACAAGTGCTACAAAACCTAGAAATTTCTTTCTTGTCTTGATTTTCTCATGCTGGCTCCCTATGACACCCTCCCATCACTGTACCATGAAGTGTTCCTCCTCATCCTTGTGCTTCAACTGAAGTATACTAGTATCTCAACTTAAAAGGAATACAAGTTATTTGGATAACTTATGTTAATGTGAATATGTATATTTTTGTTGTGGCCTTCTGGAGATAATGCTCTAAAAATCATTATTTTATCTCTTATGGACTTAATTTGCCTACATGTATCCCACAAGGAAGGCAAGTCTCACATTAGTTCTGCTACTCCCTTGTGTTTTCCAAAGGCTTTTTCTTGAAAGGTCTAGAATGTTTTGTGATGCTTAGAGATGATTTGACTTCTTTACTGAGTTGATAAAACATCAAGTTGAATGGTGGATGTAATTACTTTCTAAATAGGGAATTTGACTTTAAGAATCCATTCAGAATTGAGCCATCCAATCCATTGGAATAATACAGTTGACCTTTTTGTCCTGTGGAGCATTTTTAGGATTAACTATTTCCATATTGTGTAGAGAATAAAGAACACTTGCAACATTCAGTAAATGTGAAAAAATGTTAATATTTGTGTAGTATTTGAACTTATTGGACAAAAGAGGTTAAAAGTATAAAGAAATACTTTTTTTGAAAATCTTTAAGAATTTTCCTATGTTTTCTAAGGTCCTCTGTTAACATTTTTGTTACCTCTACCTTTTTAGCTCCAATGCCTTTAATCTTCAACTTCTTTCTCCTTCACCATGCTTCCACAGTCACAGTATAAAAAAAAATTCTTCTGCTAAACTTTCAGTCCTATAGATAGGTACTTAGGCTCCTAACAGTCCAAAACGTTAGTTGTGGCTATTAGTTCCTGTTTCCTAGTATCTTCATCTCTATGGTTATGTCTCTCAATCGCTTTACTTGTTTGATTTAGCATATCTTTTCATTTGCTGATTTTCTCTAGACCTTAGGCCCAAAGGGGCTGATTATATTGCATAGAGTTAATGACTTTAAGCCCACATGTGGCCATTTTTCATGAAAATCCAGAATATTGATAGGCTAAATGCTATACAAGGTAATTTTATGTAAACTAGTATCAAGATGAGATTTGCTAGTTTTAACAAACTACATATTCATGCAATGTGCTACTGCTTTTTTAGTGACCTGTTAGAATTCCATGGCCTTGCTCTTGTAGAGCTATACCTGTACATGCTTGCTGAGGATCCCAAGGGAAGTCACTTTTCTCATTATCACATGATTCTTGGCCTCCAAAAAGAAAGAGGATGGATCAATTTATTTTGAAGAATAGGTAAAAGGATTAACTTGATATGATTGGGCTAGGTTTTCCTATACATGTGGGAGTAAGACTAGTGCAAGTTTGGCAAGCCCTATAGACTTAATAATATAATCATAACTATAATCACAATAATAGCATTTATATAGTACTCTAAGTGTTACAAAGTACTTTATACCCATTATCTTAGTATCTTCAACAAATTAATAGCTTCTAAGACTTATGTGAATTGTGAGGTTTTACCTTATTAACCATATTTACTAGAGGGCAGATATGTGGTGAGGTATATAGAGCATTGTATCTGCAGTTAGAGAGACCTGAGTTCAAATACTGCCTCAGACACTTACTTCCTATGTGGCTCTAGGCAAAGCAGTTATTCACCATCTGTCTTCGTTTCTACAGTTGTGAAAACTGGTATAACTAAATCACCTATCTCTCAGGGTTGTTGAAAATATAAAATGAGATAATATTTATAAAGTGCTTAGTAAAAAGCACATAGTAGATTCTTGATAAATACATATTTCTTCATTAAAGGGAGGGCACAGACACCTCATGAATATAAATCTGTATAATTTCTAGCACTAGGTAGCAGCTCCTTAAGTTGTATTGCAGGTGAACTGCTGCCAATAGCACATTTCAATTCTTAGAGCCAAGGTTGAAGTTGCTCCCATCTTCCTGATTCAATAAATTCCATTTTCTCCCTATTTCTTCCAAGGGTATATGTAAAATTGGAGATATGTATCTCCTGACTGTGCATTTTCAATGTCTATTTTCCTGGAGTATGCCTGGAATCCTTTCCTTCCTCTGATTTTCTGGCTTTTCTGACTTTTCTGGCTTTTTAAAGTCATAGCTTTTATGACTTTCTTCAAGTCTCAGCTAAACTGCTACCTTCTGCAAACTTTTTCCAGTCCTCCTCAAAATTAGTGCTTTCCTTCTAAGATTACCTGCTATTTGTTATCTCTCTCTCTCTCTCTCTCTCTCTCTCTCTCTCTCTCTCTCTCTCTCTATATATATATATATATATATATATATACATATATATATATATATATACATATATATATATATATATATATCTGTCTGTCTGTCTGTCCATCTATCTATATATCATTTGTACATAGATGGTTGCATGTTAATTCTTTCATTAGGTTAGAGACTGTAGCTTAACAGTGCCTGATGAATAGAAAAGGCTTAATAAATGCTTACTGATTTGTCTTAATTTTAAAAATACTCCTCACCTGTGGCTTTGTAACTTTATGGGTCTTTTAATGAAGTGTTGTGACATCTTCAGAAAGTACTGGTACAATATGCTGGTAAGTGCTCTATATATTTATTTCATTTTTCCATTCACCATGCTATGTTAATCCATCTGCATTTTTTTCTTAAACTTAGCTCCTCTAGGATAAAAGCTCTTAACCTGGGAACCAAGGGTACTGTAGGTAGGTTTCAGGGAATTTATGAACTGTGTCAGGGAAAAATTGTATATTATTTTTAAAATTAACCTTTATTTGAAATCTAGTATTTCTCTCAATTATTAAGAAAATATTTACAGTGGTTCATAGATTTCACAAGACTGCTAAAGAGTCAATGATACAAAAACATTTAAGAAGCCCTGCTCTAAGAAAAACAAACAAAAGCAAACAAAAATCCCATATCAGTTGATTCCTCAGTTAAAACATTTCATTAAATTGTATGCCAAAATTAGATTAGATAATCTATCACCTACTTATTCATTGTGTTTTCTATGTGTATTATTAAATTAATTATTTGAGTCCTTCCATCAGACTGATTACTTTATCTCTACCTTTTTTCCTGGCAATAACCATTTGCTCTCATTTTCCCCTTAAACTAAAATCCACATCAATCCATCCTATTATTAAATACACAGAGAAGATATTCATTATCACCTTGAATATGCAGCTCCATATCAATGGATCAACTAATTCTGAATGGATTGAGTACGTGTGGCTTTGATCAAGGTCCATAGATGAATTGTATGTTTGAAAACTTGGAAAGCAGCAGTTGGATCAATTTAGACAATAATAAAAAAATATTTCAGTTATTATACTCCTTTGGAAATCAGTATCTCAAGTATTTTGAAAGCATTTCACCTTCTCACATTGTTATTTAATGATGTAAACATCCATTAAATTATTATGGCTTATAATAAATAATTATAATATAAATATACATGAATGCTATATCACATAGCAACATATATAGTATATACTATGCACCATTATCACATATACCATATAATAGGTATATTATATTATATTACATTATATATATTACTATATGTTACATTACACTTTAGTAAATGTGTTTTCATAGTCTTAGATATTTATATTGTTATGTATTACATATAAATTTTCACACTTTTATTAATTTACAATACTTATTTCTATTACATTTTATCCAAATATAATTCTATGAGCAAAGAATAAATTCATGTCTATAATATTTTCATATTTTATATAACAACATCAGATTAGGATTTAAATGACATCTCTTGGGTGTGTGTATGTGTATATGTGATTTCTTAGCTAGTTACTGGAATCTAAGGAATTATGAGCAATTGAAAAATAATATCATTTTTAAAATCATCAGTCATTGCAAGAGAAGATATGAAGACCATTGAATTTTACTCAAAACAATATAAAACCATGATTAAATCTGTCAAGAGACTGATAAATATGTTAATGGTTAAAAGTATGTGAGAAACACGAATAGTGGGCCTTGGAGAAGATTATGACAACAGCAACAGCTTTGGGAGCTGTCCAACCAGAAATGTTAAGGGGGTCAAACAAATGGTGAGAAAGTGATTAGAGGGGACACTTCACAGGCACTGAGTGCAGCTGATGCTGACTGGTAACTCTATTACCCATCAACAATTCTGGATCACAGTTCCAGGGCAGAGAGGAGAACTTAAGAAACATCACAAGGGAGCAGGGGCCCTAGTAATACTTCTAGGGTCAAAAGGACTGCTAGCATTTGTGGCAACAGCTGAGTAAGGGCCCTTCATGGGTAAAGGCCAGAGTGCAGAACAAAAGAGCAGTGACTCTACCTTTGCCAGGATCATACCAACTTGGAAGTAAGAAAAACTTGTATATCCCCAGAATTAGCTCTGAAAACAGTAGCACTAAACAACCTTATGGCTGCCACAGTGCCTACCTTCACCTAGATAAATAGGGCCCAACTTTAGCATAAAGTGCAAAGTAAAGAAATAGGAAACAACAACAAATGGACCATAAAAAGCTATCATGGAGGCAGGGAAGACTAAAATATGCACTTAGAAGAAAATAATGATATGAAAATTTACAAGAAAAGCCTGAAAGAAAAATGCTAAATGGACCCAAGAATTGCTATAAAAGTTGAGACAAAGAAAGAGAGAGAGAGAGAGAGAGAGAGAGAGAGAGAGAGAGAGAGAGAGAGAGAGAGAGAGATGGAATGGGAAGAAATTCACATTTACTTATCATAACTGCGAATGTGATGTGATTACGTTGTTCTAACATAGAGAACAGAAGTATATAACAGAATATATTGGAAGCCAGAATCTAAAAATTTGTTGTTTATAAGAAACCACTGGGAACATAAGGAAACACATAGAGTTGAAACAAAAAACTGGAGCAGTCTATTATGTTTCAGCTGAAGTAAAGAGGACAGGAGTGTTAATCACACTAAGTAAAAGCAAAAGTAGATGTAATTGACAGAGATAACCCAGAAAACTACATTTTGCTAAAAGGTACCATAGATAATAAAGTAATATCAAGAATTTTACAGAAAGTTTCTCTGATAAAGGCCTCATTTATCAAATATATAGAGAGCTAAGTCAAATTTGTAAAAATAAGCATTTTCCAATGATCAATTACCAAATTATATAAACAGGCAGTTTTCAATAGAAAAAATCAAAGCTATATGTAGTCACAGGGGGAAAAAACCCAATCTAAATCAGTATTGATTAGACAAATGCAAATTAAAATAGCTCTGAGGTATCACCTCACACCTAAAAGAAATGTAAATAGCTGAAAGGGATTAGGGAAAATGGGTACATTAATGAACTATCAGTGGAGTAGTGAACTGGTCCAACCAATCTGGAGAACAGTCTGCAGCTATGGGGTGAAAGGGCTACAAAACTTCACATACCTTTTGTTCCAGCAATACCAAAAGTAGGTCAGTACCCCAAAGACATCAGAGAAAAAGGAAAAGGGTGGCAGGTAGGTGGCACAGTGGATAAAGAACTGGCCCTGGGTTCAGGAGGACCTGAGTTCAAATTCAGCCTCAGATACATTACACTTACTAGCTGTGTGATCCTGGGCAAGTTACTTAACCCCATTGCCTAGCCAAAAACCAAACCAAAACAAAACAAAACAAAAAATGAAAAAGAAAAAGGAAAAGGACTTATATGCATAAAATATTTATAGCTGCTCCTTTTGTGGTGGCAAAAATGAAGGAAACTGAGGGGATGATCATCAATTGAGGAATGGCTAAACAAGTTGTAGAATATGATTGTGATGGAGTGCTATTATGCTGTTGGAAATGATGAAGGGAGTGGTTTCAGAAAATAAACAAATAAAGAACACAGAAAGACCTATATGAACTGATGCAAAGTGAAGTGAGAAGAACCAGGAGGTCATAGTGCATAGTAACAGTAATGTAATGATGATCAACTGAGAGCATTGGTACTGTAGTCAATGCAGTGATCTAAGATAATTCCAGTGGAATCAGGATAAAAAAAAATGGGGTCCACATCCAGAAAGAGAACTGATAAACACTGAGTACAAACTGAAGTATAATTTTCTTCCTTTTCTTCTTCTTTTTTGTGATATGGCTAACATGAAAATGCTTTGTATGATTTTACACATGTAATTGATATTGTATTGTTAGTCTTGTCAGTGGGTGTGGAAGGTATGGAGAGGAGAGAGAGAATCTGAAATTCAAAATTTAAACAGGAATGTTTAAAATAAAAAATATTAACATAAACACATATTATATCTTTTTAGCCCAAATAGTATTCCTTTCAAAAGGATATAATAAAGTCCTTTATTAAAAAATATACTTCTTTGAAGACAATTAGAAAATATTCTAATAGTTCTGTCCTTTCTTCTCTTTTTACTTTTTTATTTTATTAAGTAACTGTAATCTCTGTTCTGTTGAATACATTTAAACTGACAAAGCAATGCTTGCCCAAATTAAGAAATGGTCTGAATACTATTTATTTTACTTCTGCTTGAAATGAATCAGTTTTTTTTACTGTTTATTTGAGATAAAGGAGATTGAGTATATATTTTCAGATATTTATGCAACAGAGAACTCACATACATAATTAAACAAATCTAATCATGTTAATGTTTCAACAAAATGTTTGGATAAGTCGAAGTATCAAAAATATCATGTGGTTTTTTTTGAGATTTCCAACCTGTTGTGAATAATTTATTAAAACTAATATAAGTAATACAAATTTCCTTGCATGTAACATTCTTTATTAGTAGATTTTAATAATTTTAACATATGAAATGAAAAGTACTATGATTTTTTAAAAAATTCTTCATTGAACAAATGTTAACTAAAATATGAAGAGTTCAGCATCTTTCCAAAGGCAAAATGGAAAACCAGCAGTACAATTTGGGATACATTTGAACAGCAATATCTTCCATTTAAGTCCCTTTTTTTAAATTATTTTTGTTAATGTTGAACACTATTTTTAAATTAAAACTTTCATTATTGTAGTTTTTTTTCTTAGTAACATACCAAATTTTCAAAACATTATAGACACACTAGGTCTAAAAGTTAAAAGAGGTCTGAGATGATATCTATTTCATTTATTACCAAAGAATCCCAACTATAAAATTCATTACAAGTAGTAATAAAGCCAGTTATCCAACCTTTGACTGAAGACCTGTAAGAAGTGGGAGAACTAAAGAAGAAACTCACTTTTCTTTGAAATAGTTCTAAGTGCTTAGGTGTTTTATATATATATATATACACATATATATATATGTGTGTGTATATATATATATTTATATACGTATATATATACGTATATATATATACGTATATATATATACATGTATATACATATATGTATATATATATATATATATTTACTTATTTTCAGTTTTAAATATTTACTTTCACAAGATTTTGAGTTCCAAATTTTCACCCCAACTACCCCTACCCCACCCCAAGATGGAGTGCATTCTGAATATCCCTTCCCCTACTCTGACCTCTCTTCTATCTCTTCCCCCCTTCTCTTATCCCCTTCCCCTTCTATTTTCCTATAAGGCAGGACAGACTTCTGTACGCCATTTCCTGTATTTCTTATTTCCCAGTAGCATGTAAAAACATTTTTAAAAATGTGTTTTTAAAGCTTTACATTTCAAATCTTCTCCCTTCCTCCCTCCTCACCTACCCTCATTGAAAACACAAGCAACTCAATAGAGGTTCTAGATGTGCAGTTATGCAAAATACTTCCATAGTAGACATGTTATGAAAAACTAACTCTATTTCCCTTAATCCTATCCTGCCCTCCCATTTATTCTATTCTTTCTTTTGATCCTGTTCCTCCTGAGAAGTATTTGCTTCTGATTACCCCCTTTACCAATCTGCCCTCCTCTCTATCATCCCCTGTTCTTTTGTCCCCTTCTCCCCCTATTTTGCCATAGGGTGAGACAGATTTCCTTACCCAATGGAATGTGTATGTTACTCCCTCCTTAAGCCAAATCCTATGAGAATAAGATTCACTCATTCCCTCTCACCTTCCCCGATTTCCCCTCCACTGTAAGAACATTTTCTTTTCTGTTTTTTTTTGTGAGATAATTTACCCATTCTACCTCTCCCTTTCTTCTTCTCCAAATATAATCCTCTCTCATCCCTTAATTTTATTCTCCAGATATGACCTCTTAATCTTCAACTCACCCTGTGCCCTCTATCTCTCTATCTATCTATCTATTATCTCTATCTATCTATCTATCTATCTATCTATCTATCTATCTATCTATCTACCTATCCATACATATAATTATTTTCCTCCAAATACTCTAATACAGACAAAGGTCTCATGAGTTATAAATATCATCTTTTCATGCAGGAATGTAAACAGTTCAACCTTAATAAGTCTCTTATGATTTCTCTTTCCTGTTTACCTCTTCATGTTCCACTTGAGTCTTGTATTTGAAAGTCAAATTTTCTATTCAGCTCTGGTCTTTTCATCAAGAATGCTTGAAAGTCCTCTATTTCACTGAATGACCATTTTTTCCCCTGAAGGATTATACTCAGTTTTGCTGGGTAGGTGATTCTTGGTTGTAATCCTATCTCCTTTGTCCTCCAGAATATATTCCATGCCCTCGTCCTTTAATGTAGAAGCTGCTAAATCTGTGTTATCCTGATTGTGTTTCCACAGTACTTGAATTGTTTCTTTCTGGCAGCTTGTAATATTTTCTCCTTGACCTGGGAACTCTGGAATTTGGCTACAATATTCCTAGGAGTTTTCCTTTGGGGATCTCTTTCAGGAGATCAGTGGATTCTTTCAATTTCTATTTTGCCATCTGGTTCTAGTATATCAGGGCAGTTTTCCTTGATAATTTCTTGAAAGATGATGTCTAGGCTCTTTTTTTGATCATGGCTTTCAGATAGTCCAATAATTTTTAAATTCTCTCTCCTGGATCTATTTTCCAGGTCAGTTGTTTTTCCAATGAGATATTTCACATTCTCTTCTATTTTTTCATTCTTTTGGATTTGTTTTGCAGTGTCTTGATTTCTCATAAAGTCACTAGCCCCCAATTCCTCTATTCTAATTTTTAAGGAAGTATTTTCTTCAGTAATCTTTTGGACTTCCTTTTCCATTTGGCAATTTTTCTTTTTAGGGCATTCTTCTCCTCATTGGCTTTTTGGACCTCTTTTGCCATTTGGGTTAGGCTATTTTTTAAGGTGTTATTTTCTTCAGTATTTTTTTGGGTCTCCTTTAGCAAGCTGTTGACTTGTTTTTCATGATTTTCTTGAATCACTCTCATTTCTCTTCCCTCTTTCTCCTCTACTTCTCTTACTTGCTTCTGAAAATCCCTTTTGAGCTCTTCCAAGGCCTTGGATTGATTCATATTTTTCTTGGTGGCTTTGGATGTAGGAGCTCTGACTTCATTGTCTTCTTCTGGTTGTATACTTTGATGTTCTTTTTCGCCAAAGCAAGATTATATAGTCTGACTCTTTTTGTGCTGCTTGCTCATGATCCCAGACAATTATTTGAGTTTTAAGCTCTTTGTTAAGGTAAGAGTCTGCTTCCAATATGGAGAATGTACTGTCCTAAGCTTATGGTGTTTATATAGCTGTTTTCAGACATACTTGTAGGGACCTGTACATTTTCAGTTCTTGCAAGGTGGTATGATAAGGGGTGAGTTGTTTACTCCTTTCCTGGACTGTGCTCTGGTCTATTAGTGACCACATCACTCCTTTATGTCCTGCAACTGTGAGGAAGGTTTCCTGTTCACAGCCACTGCAAGCTCCATCGTGCCAGTGCTCCTTCTCACCCCAGGACCTCCGTCCAGAACTGTGACCCAGATCCAAGCACGGGCAAAGCAAGAGATTCCTGCCTCAGCACCAGCAGAGAGATGCCTGCAATCCCTCTCTGATCAGCCACTCAATTCCCCCTCAATCTGTGGGCCAGAAGCTGGGGAAGCAGCTGCTCACCCCAGGGCCATGCTCTTGGGGAATGGAGCTGAGACCCCACCTTCCTCTCTCAGCACCCCAGAAACAGTCTTTTCCCATTGACCTTCTAAGTTGCCTTTGGCATTTGTGGATTGAGGATTCTGGAAACCACCACAGCTGCCAGCAATTCAGTCCTCTGAGGCCTGCTCCAGGTTTGCTGCAGCCTGCGTGCCCACTCCATTCTGTGCTCTGCTTGCAGCCCGGTGAGATATACCTTTGTGATCAATCATCCAGGTTGTCTTGGGCTGGAAATTTGTTTCACTCTTTAATTTTGTGGGTTAAGCTGCCCTAGAATTTGTTTAGAGCTATTTTTATAGGTATTTGGAGTGGTTTGGGGGAGAGCTGAAGCAAGTTGCTGCTTACACTCTGCCATCTTGGCTCCTCCCCCCCCGTTTTGTTTTTTTTTAATGTGTTTGTCTTATCAATGTAGAATAGCAGATCCATCTTGGCTCCTTCCCTCTCCCTTACATAAGCTTGGTAGGTACCAAACATTTAAAGAACAATCAATTCCAAAACTATATAAACAATTTGGAAAACTAGGCAAAAAATGAATCATACCAAATTCTTTTTATGACACAAATATGTTGCTTATGCCTAAATCAGGAAGAGACAAAACAGAAAAAGGAAAGTTGTAGACCAATTTCCCTAATTAATATTGATGCGAAAATTTTCTGTAAAATATTAGGAATGGTATTAAAGCAATTTATCATGGATGGATCATGACATACTATGTCCAGGTGGTATTTATACCAGGAACGCAGGGTTGGTTAAATATTAGGAAAATTATTAGTGTAATTGGCCATATCAACAACCAAAAAAAAACTGTTAATAGAAATCATATTATTGTCTCAATAGATGAAAAAATTATTTTGACAAAATACAGCACCAATTTCTATTGAAGAAACTAGAGGCCATAGGAATAAATGGAGTTTTCTTTAAAATGATAAGTTGCATCTATGTAAAATCATCAGCAAGGCTCAGATTCTTAGAATGTAGCCACAGCTCAGATTTTTACAATCCAGCCAATAGCTCAGATGCTTAGATCCTTTAAGAGTCCGGATAATATAGTGGATCTTAATAAACCTTGTATTTAGCTGAAAGAAGACTTGGGTCGAATTATTTTTGGCAGGACCTGTGTATTGTGATTTTGGGGTCCCAGCACCCCTAAACTTCTAAACATCAAATTTTGATGGCCCATTTGGGGAAACTGCCCAACCCCAAGTTCTTCTCCAGCAAGACTAGAAGGTATATAAGCCTTCCCCCTCCCTTTCTTGGTCTATGGTTGGGGTTGCTTTCCAAGCACCAAGGCTTGGAGGGGCTTTTCAGGCAAACAGTTATGAGGCTGTCTTGCACTCAGCCTGACTTTCTCGGGATCTTGGTCCACTGGGTCAGTTCAGGGTCATGGACCTGGGTACACCTTCCACACTGTAGAGGACAAGGGCAGACACCCTCTGTGGAAGTTTATGCCCAATTCTGTCCATTCTCTGGCAGTAGGGAAATGGGTAAAACTGAATTTGCTTATTGGTTCCCTGAGGCTTACTTACTCCATTCCCTGTACACCCCTGAATTCTCCTTCCTGGGGTTACAAGGGAAAGTTAGAATAGCTAAAAATATCTTGGCAGATTCTAGAGGTTTTGTGATTGATCATTAAAGAGTTTAGAACTTCTCCTCACAACCCTCATCACTCTTTTCTCCCACTCCCTCTGCTTGAGTCAAGAGGGTATCTATTAATCCCTCTTATAGGAAAACAGAGTTTCACCCTTTACCCCTCACCTTTTTTACTTTCCCCCACCTGGGAAAGGAAGGAGGGGGGAGGGACAGAAGCTACAATGTGGGCCCCCTGGCAATGGCCTTGGGCCCTGGGGCAAACTTTGCCTGGAAGGGTCACCCAGCTTCAGCAAGGTAAAAGTAAAGAAGCTGACCTCTGAACTTGGGTAAGCAAGGTCATTTAAATTTGTAGTTTTAATTGTTAAAGATGAGATGTTGATTCTCCCTGTAAAGTAATTTGGAAATGCATTTAACAAAACTGTAGTCACTTGATTGGTAATGGGTTTGTTTCAAGTTTCAAATTGTTGAACTTTTTGCATCAGTTATGTAATGCAACTTTTCATAATTTGGTTACTCCTAAAATAATTTGGCTGTCATTCATTATTGTTTTAATGTATAAAGTAACCAAACAGCTTGTTTGAGTTATATGTGGCTTGCTGAGAATTTGCAAATGTATAGAAATCCCTAATGATTTGCTTTTTACACCAAGACAAACTTAAATTTGAGATGTAAATCCCGGAAAAGTCTTTTTTTTTTTATAAGCTATGATCAGTGAAACTTGTTGTTTGAAGTAAAACTCATAGGATTTTATTTTGAGTTTTCTGTGGGATCATAATAATCCATCGATAATCACTAATCCATCGTCTGAGAGAAATGCCACAAACTACTCAGAGAATGTGATCCTGGTGGGAAGTTAGCATTGGGAAAAGCTGAGAGGACAATTTTAGCCTCAGTCTAAGATGGCATCCAGTTCAGTTTCCCCATTATGTTCCATTCAAAAGGAATGTTACCCAACTGGCTCTTCTTGAGTCTGTCTATGATACTGCATGTTTGGAAAACTGAATTATCTGAATCCAAACAGAGCTAAGGATGTTTTATCCTGCCATATCTGGGCCCTTCAGTTTTTCTGTACATATTTATGTTTTCCAGATTACAGGCCATTTACCCACAGGTCGCAGCAAATAGCAGGTACCAGCCAGCATCCCCTCCACCCCCCACCATTCCCTGGATGCAGCCTGTGCTAGGTTTCAGTTAATCTCCTCTTTAGGACCTCCTAGAGGCAGGGACAGCTCTATGCCCCTTGCCAGAAGGAAGCAGGTTCAAAAGCCAAGACCTTCACCCCTTACCCCAAAAGAATTTGGGTCCCATTTGTCTGAGGGGGAGAATGATGAGGATGGGAGCTAGACCCCAAAAAGGAAAAACTCTGGACTTTCTCACATGGCCAAATCTCTGGCTCTTGCCTGAGGCTGTAATCCCATCAACTGGCCTTTCACTGGGGCTACACCCAATCTCACAATTCTGTTACCTTTAACCTAGCCTAGCCCTCTATTGTTTTACATCTCTATGGCGCCAGGCCATTTTACTCCCTTAATCCTTGCTAGGCTCCATTCCTCCTTGGCCATGTGGTCCAGGTCCCTAGCGTTCTATTACCTCACTGTCTCTGCAAACTACTTGGTCACTCCTAGATCCCTCCTACAGTCTTTCTGTATATAAGGTCCATTTTGTCTCCATTAAGCTGCTCAGATTTTCACAATCTAGCCAATAGCTCGTAGATGCTCAGACTGCTTTTGAGTCTGGCTAATATGGCAGATCTTTAATAAACCTTATCTTTGGCTGAAAAACAAAATCATCAGCAAGTATCATATGTAATGGGGATAAGCTAGATGCATTCCCAGTAAGATCAGGGGTGAAACAAAGGTGCTTATTATCACCAGTATTATTCGATATGTACTGGAAAATGTTAGCTTTAGAAATAAGAGAAGAAAAATTAGAAAGGATTAGAATAGACCATGAGGAAATAAAACTATCCTTCTTTGTAGATGATATTATGTTATATTTAGAATATCCTAGAGAATCAACTAAACATATATCAATTGCGCATGGATAGTCCAAGCTAATATAATAAAAATATCAAATCTACCTAAATTAACTTACTTATTCAGTGCCATACCAATCAAATTACCAAAAATATTTTCTAGAACTAGAAATTTTTTTTAAAAAATCCTTCTAGAAGAACAAAAGTTCCAGAATATTAAGGGAATTAATGAAAAAAAAATGCAAAAGCATGTGGCTTGGTTGTTACAGATCTAAAATTATATTATAAAGTAGCAATCATCAAAACTATTTTGGACTGGCTAAGAAATAGAGTGGTAGGTAAGTGGGAAATGTTAGGTATACAAGACACAGTAGTTAAGGGCTATGGTATTCTACTGTTTGATAAACCCAAAGATTCCAGCTTCTGAGATGAGAACTCACCATTTGACAAAAATTATTAGGGAAACTGGAAAATAGTATGGCAGGAACTAGGCATAGACCAACATCTTACACCCTATACCAAGATAAAATCAAAATAGGCACATGATTTAGAGATAAAGATTGATACCATATGCAAATTAAGAAAGTAAGGCATAGTTTACCTGTCAGATCTATGGAGAAAGGAAGAATTTATGACCAAACAAGAGATAAAGATTATTTTGAAATACAAAATGGATCATTTTATTACATTAAATTAAACCAAAATTGCATAAACAAAACAAATGCAACCGAAATTAGAAGGAAAGAAAAAAGCTGGAAAACATTTTTATAAGTGTTTCTGATAAAAGCCTCATATCTCAAATATATAAAGAACTGAGTGCAATTTACAAGAAAACAAGCTTTTCTCCAATTGATAAATGGTCAAAGATTATGAACAGGTAGGTCTCAGATGAAAAAATTAAAGCTATCTATAGTCATATGAAAAAATGTTCTAAGCCATTATTGATTAGAGAAATGCAAATGAAAACAACTCTGAAGTACCACATCACACCTATCAAATTAAGTAATATGACAGAAAAGGAAAATGACAAATGTAAGAGAAGATATGGAAAAATTGAGGCACTAATGGATTATTGGTGGAGTTGTAAACTGGTCCAACCATTCTGAAGAGAAATTTGAAACTAGGCCCAATGAACAAACCTTGCATACCCTTGGATTCAGCAATAGCACTAGTAGGTCCGTATCCCACACAGATCTTAAAAAGGGGGAAAAGACCCATATGTATGAAAATATTAATGGCAGCTCTTTTTGTTGGCAAAGAGTTAGAAATTGAGAGGAGACCCATTAATTGCGGAATGGCTGAACAATTTGTAGTATTCAATTATAATAGAATAGTATTGTGCTAATCAAAATGATGAGCAAGTGGACTTCGAAAAACCTGTAAACACTTGTATGGACTGATGCTGAGTGAAATGAGCAGAAACAGGAGAACATTGTACACAGTAACAGTCATATTACACGATGACTGACATTGATAGACTTAGCCTTTCTCAGCAATGCAAGAGTCTCATAATAAAAAATGCTATCCACATACAGAAAAAGAACTATGGAGTTTGAATGCAGATCAAGCAAACTATTTTATGTTTTTTTTTAGTTTTGCTTTTTTCTTTCTTTCTTGTGATTTTTTTCCTTGTTGTAAGTCTTCTTTCACAACATGACTTATGCAGAAATATGTTTAACATGACTATACATGTATAACCTGTATCAGGTTGCTTGCTGTCCCTTGTGGAAAGGGGGGAAAGGAAGGAAAGGAGAGAAAAATGGAGCTCAAAATCTTATAAAAATGAATGCTGAAAACTGTCTTTACATGTAATTGTAAAACATAAAATACTATGGGGAAAAAAAAGGAAAGGGTTGTTTAGGTTGAGGGATTTTTTCAACTGTTTATAACAAAAAGAAACAAAAAACAAAACAGCAGTGTTAGGTTCTAGATGGAGGACAGGCAAATGACAGGTGTACTTGTCCACAATAACAGGTGACACGGAGAAGGGATAAAGTAGAAGTCAAGTGGCTCAAGAGAAACTGCATTAAGCAATGATAATTGTAGTGATAGCAATTTTAAACAGGAAAAACTCTGTGGCCCACTCACAAATTGCATCCCTTTGCCTATGTTATGATGTTAAGGAAATGTTCTATTGTCCCAGCACTGGTAACCTTTTTGCAACTTAAAAAAAACTGAACAACACCAAACAAAAAAGTTTTTATTGTTGTCTTCATCCTTTTTAGACAGTCTTAGATAATTCTGAATTTTAGGTTTCCCTATATTATTCTTAGGAAAAAAAAACATGCTATTCTCTTTCATCCTTTTCTAATTTATTTCATCTTTGTCTTCTATGTAACATAAAAATAAGTAAATGAAGGAATAAAAGATAAGTGAATAGAAAAAATGGATGAATGAATAAAGATAAATAAATCTAAATAGATGAGCTCATCATGATACAGATTAGTCTTTTGAGACAAACCATCCAGCTGGTGAATTAGGCAGAGTGGTGGGATAGAAGTTCAAAAGACCTGTATTCAAATGGTATCTCACCCACTTACCAGCTCTGTGACCCTGGGCAAGCAAGCCACCTCTCTTTTTGTCTAGGGTTCCTCAAACATAAAATTGGGATAATAATTTCACTTACCTTTCAGGATTGTCGTGAATATCAAATAAATTAATACTTTTAATGCACTAAATACTTTTCCTGGCACCTACTAGATAATTAATAAATGATTGTTTCATTTCTTCTTTTGTTAGATAATTATCCCATTTTCCCTTTATTCTTTTTTTTTCTTTTGGTGAGGCAAGCAGGATTAAGGGACTTGCCCAGGGTCACACACCTAGTAAGTGTCAATTCAAGTTCACCTGACTCCAACGTCAGAGCTCTATCCACTGTGCCACTTAGCTATCCCTATTTTTTTTTATTTGTGTCACAGAATTATGTTTTGGAAATCTTCATTGCAATTTTTTTTTCACTGTCTTCAAAATTGATCTTGAGATCTTGTCTATTTTTACTGACTTTTTCTTTTCATTTAAATAAATGCTAATTGATCAAGCCATAAACATTCATTAAATGCCCATTGTGATGCAGAATTATTTTCATTGCAACTAGTTCCAACTGACACACCCTAATATAAAGAACTTGCCCTTGTGACAAAGAAGTACTAGTAAGCAGGAAAAAAACTAATACAGTGATCACATCTGAAAGCATATAATTCCTTCTGCACTTGTAATCCATGAAATCTCTGATGGGCAGAAGGAACCTTACTTTTCTTTTGTTCCTCACAAGTAGAGACTGTACTGATCAAAGTTCTGATGTCTTTCAGTGTGTTTTGCTTTATGTTACTGAGGTTGTTGTATAAAATGTTATTCTTGTTCTGTTTGCTTTGCTTTTCCTAAGATGATAAGATTCTCCCCACAAGTGTAATACCAGGTCCAGGTTTATTCCAAATGTGAGCTCAGTATGTGGAGTGACAGAATCAATGGGGCAAAGTATCTTTTCAAGTGCTTTTAATTATACTCAGGTTATAAAGGCATAGATATCAAAATTGTCCAGTGGACTCAACGAGGTCAATAATAACACATGGGCTAATAAATAATCGTCAAATGTGAACACCTACTCTTTCTTCCTGGTTCCATATTACATAGATCCTCACCTCAAAAAAATAGCAATTTCCCATCATCAGTCTCCAAGAGTAAAGAGTCTATATTTATTTAAAATTCTTAAAGAAACATAGTCTAATTAGCTTATTTGGGGCCAAGACCTTGACAAAACCAAAAACAAGAAATATAATTTATTTCTAGGTTGTTCAGTGGAGAGTCTGTGGCTCCTGGACTGAGAAAGAGTTGAGTTTAAATGCAGCTTCAGATACAAACTATCCTTGTAACCCTGGACAAGACACTTAAACTCCTTGAGCCTCAGTTTCCTCATCTGTAAAATGGGAATAAAAATAGTATCTACCTCACAGTGTTTTTGTGGGGATTACATGACATACTAATTGTGAAGTGCTTTACACAGTGCCTGACACATATTCATATGTTTCATGATTTTTCCGTCATATTTGACTCTTCTCATGATCTTGCCTGGTACCGAATATGTGCTTATTAAGTACTTGATCCTTTTCCCTCCATTCTTGCTCCTCACCCTTTTTTTTAACTGTGCAATAATATTCCGTATTATTAAAAAACCACCCTAGTTTATGTGCAACTAGTTTTTGCTACCATAAATATCTTACTATAGTTATGTTTCTCTATATATAGACCATTTCCTCTGTTTTTGGCCTTCAAAAAGTATATACCAAGTAGTGGTATAAAGAATCATTGAGCCATTAAACAGTTTTTCTGGACTTAATTCCATTTTTTTCCTGTACAGTTAGATCAATGCTCAGCTCCATCAACTAAGTATTCATTACTATTTTTGTCTTTTCATATGTCCAACAACATTGACTATTTTGATATTTTATTATCTTTGACAATTCAATTCTTGTGATACGACACTTTTTGTTTGAATTTTGCCTAAGAATTAGTGACTTGCAACACTTTTCATGTGTTTGTTAATTATTTATAATTACTCCTTTTTTCATATCATTTGATTACTTGGGGAATGACTTTTGATTCTATCTAGCAATCTATCATCTATCTATCATTCTAATATATGTATATATACATACATATACATATATATAAAATAGTAATCATACTTATATATATATACATATACATATATATATTTGATGCCATTTTAGCAATTTAATTAACAAAATTAGCAAAATTTAAAAATTTTCCTTTTTGTCTGAATTGTATTGATTTATTTTTCCTTCAAAAATTTTACAATGTCACACAAATAAAATTGTTATTTCATCTGTTCTTATTTCTTATATCTCAAGTTCAATTAAGTCTTCACCTATAGTGAGAGATACTCCCATCTATTTTTCTCAATTAAAAAAAAAAGATGTGACATTTTATTTTTATATCAGGAATACACTTGGAACATAATGTGGTATATGCTGTAAGGTACTGGTCCAAACTTAGCATTTGCAAGTTTTGTTTTTCTGGTATTACTAGAACTCCTCTTGAATAGGTAGCCTTTCCCTAATATTTTGTTCTTAGATTTACTGAACACTAGATAATTAAACTCATTTTTTTCTCATTCTTGCTTATCTATTTTTTCTATCAATCTATTTTTAATAATTATCATACAATTCTGATGATAACTTCTTTTTAATATAATTTAAGGATTAGAATCATCCCTTCATTTCATTATTTTCCTTGAGATGTTAAACGTTCTGTTTCTTCAAATGAATTTTGTTTTAATTTTGTCTTCCTCTTGATTAGTTTTATTGCAGTAACATTAAATCTCTAATTTAATTATTTAGATAAATTTTAATTTTTTAAAAAAAAAATCTATACTCTTTGGATCAAAATACCAAGGATATCAAAGATAGAAAGATCTTATAAACTCCAAAATATTTATTGCAGTATCTCTAGTACTAACAAAGAACTGGAAATAAAGTAGATTTCATTGGTTGGAGGTATAGATAAATAAGTTGTGGTATATGAATATAATGGAATATTACTGCATCATGAGAAAAAATATGACAGAGTTCCCTATATATGTCTAGGTCACATACCATAGTTAGAAGGATGTAAGTGAATTTATTCAAAATGTATAAAACTGAAACGGGAGCAACATATAAACAATAACAACTATTGGAACTGAATGTTATTAATTGGTAATTTTATTGACTAAACTTGATCCCCCTGAAAAGGGATCTGAGTAAAAAACCCTCCCTTCTTTGAAGAGTTGGGAAATAGGAGATAAGAAGCACTATCTATTGTTAGAATTCATTGTGTTGGTCAGTTTTTCTGAGCTGCTTTTCAAAAAAAAAATTTTTAACAATTTTTCTGTTATAAGAAATGAATTTCTCTGTAAGAGATGAGGGAGAAATGAAGAGAACAATATAAAATTAGCAAATATTTTGTCATATAAATGTTTATCGAACATTTTCTAACACATTGGTTCTAATATTTATTTATTTTAACTTATTTAGGTTATCTTTCTATTTTTTTCTCTCACTGGGTTTTGTTATTGGCATTATGACAGGACTGATATCTACCAGAGTTCCTCAATGCTTCTACATATATTAGGCTACAATTTCCTTAAAAAGGCAAGCTAACTAAGACTTTATTGGTCCAGGATTGGGACAAGGCCTTAGATGTGCCTCGCTTTAAGCAACTCACTAGTAGCTTCTTGGTCACATAGGGGCATAGGAAATCCATTGGTAAGTGGTCAGTGTAATTCAGACTTGGAAGATGTGAAAAAAATACAAGTCACCTCTGTCTGCCCTGCTAAATGTATGACTTTCCACATGGAGATATGAATGTAGAGGAGGCACATCTATAGAAGCTAAGTGCTGCTATATCATTGTTGCATATCCTTTTCATGTTAGGGTTAACTTAATCTCCTTTTATCAGTTACTCAATGACTGATGTGCCTCATTTACTGCCAACACAGAACCTGAATTGATAGAAAGCTTGTAAGCATACCCCTAATGAATGTGTAAAAATATTGGTAGTTTTCCAATCTGCTACTTTACTGAAGCTGTGTTGTCTTAAGGTATATGCCATCAAATTTCTGAATTAGATGATAACCATTTTATACTCTGTCCTGGTCAAAGCATATCTAGAATATTGGGTCTAGTTACTGGCATCCCAATTAGTAAGGGGGATTCATAAGCTGAAACATGCACAAAGAAGTGAAGTCAAAATTTCGAGGGGACCAAAACACTAGGCTTTTCTCTACAAGGATTTGTTGAAAGAACTGGAAAAGATAAGATTTGGGGGACATGTGATAATAGTACTCAAGAATTTCAAGGGCAGCCATGTGGAAGTGGGATTAAACTTGTTCTGTTCAGCTCTGCACAGTCTTTGCATCAACAAGTCACTTTCTGCGAGTTAAATAATCCTTTACCCTCATATTCAAAAGTCAGGAAAGACATAGACTGATCCAGTCTATGGAAAGTATACAGCCAATGGAAAAGAGGCATCCTCTTATTCATGTGGTAAGCCAATGTTGAATGTCTACAGACCTGTGTGTGTGTATACATGCATATGTGCATATGTGTATATATATATATATATATATATATAATATATATATATATATATATATTATATAATATATATATATATATATATACACAAACACACACGTGTGTGTGTGTAAATATATACAAACACACACATATGTGTATGTGCATAGTCTGAATACACTATTGCAAAATAGCATAATGGATTAAAGATCAACCTCATAGTAGAGAAGACCTCCCGATTTTAAATCCTGCTTGTAACACATATTAGTTGTGTTACCCTGGTCAAGTCATTCAGCTTCTCTTGGTCATAGCCAAATATCTATCACTATAACTTACAGAAGAATAATTGGTATAACTGGAAGGACCTTCTACACTAAGAGTTCTCTGTACCTATGAAATCACCCTCTCATGGGGAAAATGCTTTTAGAAGCATAAATTTACAGAAAATTATTTTGTGTATATTCTGTGTTCCTTAGAGAAGATAATAGATATACTGGAAATCTTTTTTATCATGTTAGCAGGTTATTTTTAATCAAGAATTTCCATATAATCAAGAATTTCCATATAAGTTCATGTGTTCCTTGATTATATAAAATGATAAGGGTGAAATACAGAATGCATGTAGAATTTAATATTCAAAAATATTTTCTCTCATTATTTGCATGTTTAACACATTATGAAAAAAGAAGGAAAACCACGTACTCGTGTATTCTAGAACACTTCTATTTTTCTTTTCTTTTTCTAGTTCCCTATTCTTTAAAAATGCAAAAAAAACCAAACAAACAAAAAAAAAAGGCACTTGATATCTTTCCTTCCCTCTGAGGAGGCAGCAGTTTTGATGGTGATGTATGCTGCAAATATTTCTATATAGATGGAGGAGAACTAGATACACTTTGAGAAATGGTAAAAACTGAAAATCAAATGCATGGAACTTGGAGGGAAATAGATGATGTGTAATACAGCGAGAATGTTGGACAAGGTTTATAAAGTGTAGTCACATAATTTGTTCTCTGTTCTATGGCTGCCTGAACTTAATAATAGCACTTAAACACAATGCAATGACATCAAAGCTTGGAGGGATCTTACAGGTCATTGATTTCAACTTCCTCATTTTACACATGAGGAAATCTGGATACTTCCAGAAAGGTGAAATGATTTGCCCTAGTTCACATAGATCAGTAAATGTCAGAGCCTGAATTTTACCCCAAGCCATCTGCTTCCAAATTATTCAGTGTTCTTTCTAACATAGTGCTGACTGAGGTGAAATGATAAAGTTGTTCGCATTTATATAGTTTTGTATGTTTGTCAACTGTTGTTTTTGTTCTTAAGTTACTCATCCACCACACAGACATGCTAATGATTTATTGTTGTTATCACATCTATTTTGTATGAATGGGCAATATTATATATACAATCAGTGTCTGTAACAGAGGACATGGGATAGTGCTTTCTATGATTTACACTATACATAATACATACATACATACATACATACACATATAGATATATGTATTTATGTATGTGTATATGTGTATATATGCATATATATACACTCACACATATATGTACATATATATATATATATACAGAAACACACACACACACACATATATATGTGTATATACACACACACACACACACACACACACACATATCTTTGCCTTCAAAATCTAATAAATATAATGCTTTGCCAGTAGCACAATCTCAATTTGAAAAGTGATGATAATGTGAACCAGTGTGATACAGTAGAAATGACAGAGGATTTGGATTCAGATGATCTAGGTTTCAATCCTTATTTAACCAGTTTTTCCCTGTGTAGCCTCAGCTAAGCTACTTCTCTCTGGAAGTTAGATTTCTAAAGTCTTCTAACTGCTGTGATCAAGAATCAGGCAATCAATCAAAAACCCTTCATTAAATGCCTACTATGTGTTAGATATTTAATGATGAACTGTTACTATTGCTATTGACAAAATGAGCTGAGTATTAAGAGAATTGCAGTGGTTGCATTGACACCTCCCCCAAATAATCAATGTGTAATATACTATATTGTCTGATTTCCCCAAAATTATTATCTTTTCTATTTTGTTTGAAGAACTTTGATCAAGTTTAATTCAAATTTAAATAGTGTTGTTATGTTTGTTATAAGCATATGACTAGCATCTGTGTTAATCATATGGAAAATAATCAGTTATTTTTGGAGGTGAAATAGCTTTGAAATAACTCCAGGGTGATTGTTATAAATTTAATTTGTGCTTTAATCTTAAATAACTAGTGGTTAGCTTGTAATGTATTCTTTTTCTCTTGTGCTTCAAAGATAGTGAAATGACAATTTTAGGTTATAAATTTACAGTATTTCATTATTAAATTTGAAAATATAGATTATATATGAATGTTATAACACGTAAGTGGAAAGTCTGAAGTTTTATCAAATGTATGCAAATCTACTACCTATGAGATTTAACAGCATGGAAGAGGAGTGAAGTAAATGTTACATTCAATGATGGAATGAAGTAATATTAGGGCTTCAAAAATGGGATATGTAGACTGATTTTAGAGACTGATTTTTGGTTTGTTTGTTTTGTACTCCTGGTGAATGGTGCAGTACATTCTATATATAAGACAATTAATATATGTTTAAATCTTTTCCTCTAAGTAAATGTGTATGATAAGAATTCAACTGAATTCAATTGAATGATTATTAAGTTCTTAGTATATTTAAAGTCCTGAGCTAGGTGCTAATGATACAAAGAGGAAAAACAACAAAAACAATTTGAGGCACGTTTTGAGGATCAAAATGAGATATTATTAAAGCCCTTATCACAGTGCCTGGGACATTGTAGGTATTATATAATTGCTTATTCAATTCCCTTCCCTTTGCCTGGATGCATGTGAGTAGGCTTTACCGAATCAAGAAACATTGTGTTGCTTGTCACTGTGCTGTACTTACCAATCTGTATTCCTCTTGCACTTTTGGAAGAAAGAGTCAGATTCATGGCCTAAAATGTAATGAGAAAGCCATTTGATCCAGTGGGAAAGGGAGATTTAGATGAGGAGAATCCTTCCTTCTCTTTATTTGATTTGAATATTTCCATTGTTGTTCAGTCATGTCTGACTATTTGTGACCCTATTTAGGGTTTTCTTTGCAAAATTACTGGAGTAGTTTGCCATTTCCTTCTCCAGCTCATTTCACACTTGAGGAAATTAAGGTAAACAGGGTTAAGTGACTTGCTCAGGGTCACATTGGCAGTAAGTGACTACAGCCATATTTGAACTCAGGAAAATGAGTCTTCCTGACTCCAGGCCTGGCAGTGCATCTACTGTGCCACCTACCTGCCCTTTAAATATTTTGTGAAGTTCTAAAAATTTATTGAGGCTGGCTTCTCCCTAATTGAAAAAAAAAAGGCATTTGAAATAAAATCCAGTAATGTAAGAGTTGATAACATGGTGTGAACAGTCAATGGTTCATTGGATTCAGAGTCACAGAGATTGCATTCAAATCATGGTTTTCCCATTTACTAACTTTGTGACTGTGGATATAATCACTTAAGCTCCCAGAGCCTCTATGAAATGAAACTAGATTCATTTTTTTTCATTTTGAGATCCTTTCTAATTCAATTGCTCATCCAATGAGCCTATGGCTAAGGAAGACATTTCTTTAGCAAATTTGGGGAATATTTGACTTTCAACAATCAATCTATCGATATTTATTAAGTGCCTACCATATGCGACATATTGTGCCAAGTGCTGAGGATACAAAAACAAAAATCTCTGCCATGAGGGTGCTCACAACCTAATGAATTTAACCTAGAAATTAACCAACACTTAACTAGAGCTAGAGGAACAGAATTGTTTTCTTTCTGTTGCCTATAAGAAAATGAAGTTAAAGTTAAAGGGATGAATGAAGGGGTAATCAGCACTTGTCATGAGTGCATTTTTAAGCTGTATATAGAACTTTGGAAGAATTTTTCTGCATGCAATAAAACTGAACCTTGACAGATAACATGCTTTCTAAGATTTTTTTTTTACATCAGCTCTTCATCTGCAGCTAATTTATCAAAAGAACAACAATATTATTTGGTCCCCTAGTATTTTCACAACACTACGTGCCTGCTCTGGGCAGACTGTTGGTCTGTGTGGAACTAGAGAGGATGCTAAAGATAAGTAAGAAGGTTCGTAAGTTCTTTGTTATCAGAGATTGTGTTTTCTTTGTTTTTTTGGGGGGTGGATTTTGGTATCACTATTAACTAAAATAATCCCTTTCACATAGTACACCATTAGAAAATGCACCAATTTATTATACTGGGAAGCACAGGGGGTGTTATAAAAGGGAGTGTCATTTCTCATTGTAATAGGGAGAAGGCTAATGTGAGTATAATTGGAAAATTTGTTTTGGGAATGGTAGGACAGAAAAAGAGAAACAAGTGATTATCAAATTTTGACTAAAAGTGGCATAAGATTGTTTTTTTTTCTTATGTGAAAATTCAAAGTCTTACTATAGTTTTGTAATTTCTTATTACTTCAATAAGTTCAAACATACATGATTGAGTCAGTGTGGATACTCTTTCAACCTATAAAAATGGTAATCCCTATTTAGTGAATGGCTTTCAGAGTTGGAATAACCTAAAATTTTTCAAAATTCCATGATTCTCCAGTGAATCACAACGCCTCTCAACCCCTTTAATCAACATTCATTTCCGATATATTTTCCTTTATACTTCTTCTGATACATTGAGGAAATTAAGCTTTCAAAATTCAAAGTAGTTTTTGTGTGTATGTGTGTTTATTTTCTCTTCTCCAAATAACTAGACAAGCATTTATAAGAGGAGCATTACTTTAGGTAAAAATATTCCAAATGAAATAGCCATATTTCATCCTGTCATTCAATTAAATGAAACTTAAGCACAAAGCATATACTTACATTAAAAGTAAAAAGTGAAAAAAGAAAATTATTGAAGGATATTTAGCACAATTGATCTTGGAGTTTGCCATTTTTCCTTAGACTTGCTTTGAAAACACTTGTAAATCTTAATATTCATATATATATATATATATATATATATATATATATATTATATATATATATATAATATATAATTTGATATCATGAGGAATAAAAAGGTCATGTTACATTAAAATTAATTTCAAAATGTCAAATATGCTGTTTATGATTGCAAGATTGCAAGTTCAACATTCTTTATGAAAATCTTATTTCAGAGAGGTTTTATTTTGCATGCCATTTTCATCTGAAGAATTTTAACAAAAGAATTTTAACAAAAATTTAACAAAAGATTAACTTAAAAAAAAGGAAATTCATTCTTCCTTTTTTTTCCCTTTTAATTGTTTACTTTTTAGTTTTAGGTTTCAACATTCACTTCCATAAGATTTTGAGTTCCAAATTTTCTCCCCATCTCATCCCTCCCTCCACCCCAGGATGCTGTGCATTCTGAATACCCCTTCTTCTAATATGCCAACCTTTCTATCTCCTCTTCTCTTTTAATATCCCTTCCCCCTTCTATTTCCCTGTAGGGCAGGATAGATGTCTATACCCCATTGCCTACTTATCTCATTTCTCAGTTGCATGTGAAAAGAATTTTAAATATTTGTTTTTAAAACTTTGGGTTCCAAATTTTCTCCTTTCCTCCCTCCCTCCCTCCCTCCCCACACATCCTCATTGAGAAGGAAAGCAACTTGACACAGGTTATACATGCGTAGTCATGCAAAACACTTCCATCATAGTCATGTTGTGAAAAACTTATATTTCCCTTCATCCTATCCCACCCCCCCATTTATTCTATTCTCTCTTTTGACACTGTCCCTCCTTAGAACTGTTTAGTTCAGATTAGCCTCTCCTCCAATTTGCCCTCCCCCTACTTTCTTATCCCCTTCCCCTCACATTTTCCTGTATGGTAAGATAGATTTTCATACCCAACTGAGTGTGTATAGCATTCCCTCCTCAAGCAAAATAGAATGAGAAAAAGATTCACTTATTACCTCTCACCTTCCCCTACATCTCCTCCACTATAAAAGCTCTTCCTTGTCTGTTTTATGGGAGATAATTTACCCCATTCTACCTCTCCCTTTCTCCTCCCAGTATAATCCTCTCTCAACCCTTGAAGTTTTCAAATAATAATAATAGTCAATAACAGTCAAAATTTTTATTCAACTCTGGTCTTCTCCTTAAGAATGCATGAAAGTCCTCTATTTCACTGAGTGTCCATGTTTTTTTTTTTCCCTGAAGGATTATACTCAGTCTTGCTAATTAGATAATTCTTGGTTGTAATCCTATCTCCTTTGACCTCCAAAATATTATATTCCAAGACCTCTGGTCCTTTAATGTAGAAGCTGCTAAATCTTGTGTTATCTTGATTGTGTTTCCACAATACTTGAAATGTTTCTTTCTGGCTGCTTGCATTAATTTTTCCTTGACCTGGGAACTCTGGAATTTGGCTACAATATTCCTAGGAGTTTTCCTTTGGGGATCTTTTTTCAGAAAGTAATTGGTGGATTCTTTCAATTTTTATTTTACCCTCTGGTTCTAGAATATCAGGACAGTATTCCCGGATAATTTCTTGAAAGATGATGTCTAGGTTCTTTTTTTGATCATGGCTTTCAGATAGTCCAATATCTTTTTCTCCTCCTTCCTTCCCACCACCCTCCCCAAAAAGGTGCACAATCTGATATAGGCTATATGTTTACATTCCTACTAAATATATTTTCACACTAGTGAAGTTGTAAGTAAAAATTAAAGCAATAGGAGGAACCATCAGAAAGAGGAAACAAAATTCAACAGAAGAGAAAAAAAAGGTAGTGATTCAACTTTTGCAGTTATGATTACTATCTGTGTCTTTTTCTCCATCCTTTTTCCCCCCGGTTTATGCTTTTCTTTCTTCTCTCTCCCTTCCCCCTCTCACCAGTACTTTGCTTTTGACCACCTCCTTCTTCAGTCTCTCCTCCCTTCTATTTCACCTTCTTCTCTCTTCCCCTTCATCCCCTTCCATCCCCCCTCCACTTTCTTTCCCCCTTTCCCTCCTACTTCCCCTAAGGCAAATTAGATTTCCATACCTAACTGATTATTTCATTCCCTTTCTGAGCCAAATCTGATGAGAGTAAGGTTCAAGCAATGCTCAACCCCCTCCCTTCTTTCCCTTTGCTGTAATAGGATTTTGTGTCTTTTCCTGTAATGTAATTTACCTTTGTCTGCCTCCTCCTTTCTCAGTACATTTTCTAAGGTCACACTAACCCACTTACTTGGATCCATTTAACCCACTTGATTAGATTATTTTTTATCATTACATCAAAGTCAACTAGTATCCATTCCCTTTGTGCATACTCCTTTAACATGGTGTAATAACAGTACAATTCTCAAAGAGTTTCAAGTGTCATCTTCTCTTGTAGGGATGTAAACAGTCTGCCCTTATTAACAACACTTTGTATCTTTCTGTCCCATTTACCTTTTTATGTATTTCTTGAATCTTGTACTTGAAGATCAAATTTTTTATTGAGCTGTGGTCTTTTTATCAGGAAGATTTGGAAGTCCCCTATTTCGTTGAATATCCATCTCCTCCCTTGAAAAATCATGGTCATTTTTGCAGGGTAGTTCATCCTTGGCTTCGATCCAAGCTCCTTTGCCTTACAGAAAATCATGTTCCCTGCCCTGCGTTCTTTTAATATACAAGCTGCAAGGTCCTGTGTAATCCTGACTGTGGTTCCATGATATTTAAATTGTTTCTTTCTGGCTGCTTGCAGCACCTTCTCTTTCATCTGTTAATTTTGGGATTTTGCTTTTATATGCCTTGGGATGTCAACTTGGCATCTTTTTCAGGTGGTGAGCAGTGGATTCTTTCTATGGTTATTTTCCCTTCTGGTTCTAGTACTTCCGGGCAGTTTTCCTTTATGATTTCCTGAAAGATACTCTCCAGGCTTTTTTTTTTAATCATGATTTTCAGGTAGTCCAATGATTTTTAAATTGTCTCTCCTGGATTGATTTTCCAGATGGGTTGTTTTACCAATGTGGTATTTTAAGTTTTCATCCATTTTTTCAATTTTGTTTCTGTTTGACTGATTCTTGCTCTCTCATAGAATCATTAGTTTCCATTTCTCCAGTTCTAGTTTTTTACAGATTGTTTTCTTCTGTTAGTTTTTGTACTTCCTTCTTCAATTTCCAATTGTATTTTTAAGGGATTTGTTTCCTTCACTGTACTTTTTTTCCAGTTTGCCAATTGTGTTTTTTAAGGACTTGTTTTCTTCAGTGCATTTTTTTCCATATTGGCCAATTGTATTTTTTAAGGACTCTTCTACCTCTCTCATTAGACTTTTAAAATCCTTCTTGAGCACTCCTAAGAAGGCTTTTTGGGCTTCAGACCAGTTCAGATTCCCTTCTGATGTTGCAAATGTGGGTTTGTTGACAATGTTGTCCTCTTCAGAATTTCTGTCTTGATCTCCACTTTTCTCATAATGTGAATCTATGGTATGTTTCTTTTTTACTCATGGTTTCTTTATTCCCTGGCCATTAAAGAGATTGAGCTCTCCTGCTGGGGAACAGAGGGCACTGACCCAAGCTTCTTGTGTTGGGAGCCTAGGTCTTGGTCACTGGCTTTGTTTGCTGGGGCATCTTATGTTGGCAATTTAAGGCTGTAGATTTTTGGCAGCTTACCTTGTGTTAGGCTGCAATCAGCAAGGCTGGAACTTTCAGGCAATTCTAGGCTGCCTGCTTTTCCTTTCCTTTAGCTTTCTTGAGCTCCTTTTAGATGGGTGCTGCAGGGTGTTTATCTAGCTGGGGTCCCTTGCAATGCTGCCTCCCTCATTTCTGTTAATTCTGGGAGATTCCTTTGTGGTAGAGTGCCGAGGCACCTGGTGGTTATCTGGGCTGGTTTCGACCGGTTCCCCTGCCCTCACTGAGGCACTCAGAGGTTCAGGTGTTGGTGTTTGTCTGCTGTACCACCTGCACTTCAGGATCTCCTCCTGGTTGACAGTTGCAGGTGTTAGTTTGGAATCAGCAAGGCTGGGACTTTAGGAAGACTCTAGGTCATTTTCTTCAGCTTATTTCAGATGAATGCTGCAGGGTGCTTATCTGCCTGGGGCCCTTTGTAGTGCTGCTTCCCTTATTTTCACTGAGGCACTGGGAGACCAGTTTTCTGGGTTGCTGCACTGCTGTTCCCCTTCTTTCTTCTAGTTCAGTTGTTCTGGGTTTTATTTTTTCTAGGGTGATATTTTCTGGGTTTTCTAAGGTTGATAGGGGAGGGTGAGAGAGACTACTTCTTCACTCCACCACCTTGGCTCCGAGAAGCAGAAGTCCCATGGTCCAATAATTTTTAAATTGTCTCACCTGGATCTATTTTCTAGCTCTGTTGTTTCTCCAATGAAATATTTCACATTGTCTTCTATTTTTTCATTCTTTTGATTTTGTTTTGCAATGTGTTGATTACTAGCTTCCATTTGATCCATAATAAATTTTTAGGAATTATTTCCTTCAGTGAGCTTTTGGACTTCCTTTTCCATTTGGCCAATTCTTCTTTTTAAGACATTCTTCTCCTTCTTTGCTTTTTTAACCTTTTTTGCCATTTGGGTTAGTCTATTTTTTAAGGTCTTATTTGTACAGTATTTTTTTTTGGGGGGTGTCTTCTTTAGCAAGCTGTTGACTTGTTTTGTTCATGATACTCTTCCATAACTCTCATTTATCTTCCCAGTTTTTCCTCTACTTCTCTTACTTCCTTCTCAAAATCCTTTTTGAGCTCTTCCATGGTCTGGGATTGACTCATGTTTTTCTTGGAGGCTTTGGATGTAGGAGCTTTGACTTTCTTATCTTCTTCTGGTTGTCTGTTTTCATCTTCTTTGTTACCAAAGAAAGATTCTGTGGTCTGACTTTTATTGCACCTTTGTTTGCTCATGATGCCAGCAGATTACTTGAGTTATAAACTCTTGGTTAAGGTAAAGGTCTGCTTCCACTGTGGAAAATGTACAATCTCAAGCTTTGGGAGTTTTGTGCAGCTGTTTTCAGAGATAATTCTAGGGACCTGTAAATTTTCAATTCTTCCTAGGTGGTATGATCAAGGGAAAGTTGTTTACTCTTTTCCTGGCCTGTGCTCTGGTCTGTGAGGGACCACAAGCACTCTCTTCTGCTTTGAAACTGTGAGGAGAATTCCTTCTATACTGCCACTACAAGCTCCACCATGGCAGCTCTCCTCCTTGCCCCAGGACCATCTCCTAGAACTGTGATCCGGATCCAAGTATTGGCAAAGTGAGATATTCCTGCCTCAGCACCAGCAAAGAGATCTCTATAACCCCTTCTGATGAGCCACTTCATTTCCCCTCATCTGTGAGCAGAGAGCTCCAGAAGCAGCCATCTCCCCGGGGCTGTGCTGGCTCTGGTGCTGGGATTACATTTCTCTCTCATCAAGGTCACAGACCTTTCCTATTGACCTTTTAAGTTGTCTTTGGTACTTGTGGGTTAAGAAGTCTGGAAACCACCATAGCTGTCTGTGATTCAGTCCCCTGGGGCCTGTTCCAGGTTTGCTGAGACCTGGGATTTCCCTACACACCCAAGCTGAACTTGGTTCCTTTCCCAGTCTGGTGCAATAGACCTTCCGCCTCATCCATCCAAGTTGTCTTGGGCTGGAAGTTTGTTTTACTCTGTCTTTTTGTGGGTTCTCCTGCTGTAGAATTTGTTGAGAGCCATTTTTAAAGGTATTTGGAGGGCTTTTGCAGGAGAGGTCCAGCAAGTTACTGCTTTCACTCCATTATCTTGGTTCTGCCCCCCCATTCTTTCAATAAATGTATTAAAGTGTATAATATGTAACAGTGCCTAATGAATAATGCCTACAGTTTTGATAAGAAAAAAATATTTTGCAATTGTTACGATATTTTCAAAATTTATAAAATACCAATTCCCCGTTCCTTCACCCACCACCCTTCCCACTTCATGTCTAACATCACAACCTCAGACACTGAAGCGGTTACAATGATTTTGAGAGACAATTTCTGTGTAGAAACACTTCAAAGAAAGTCTGGATCAGATGTAAGAGAGCCAACATGAATCATAGGTCATAGCAACAAAACAGTCAAAAAGGTATATTGATCTCTCAGATATAGATGAGGAACAGAAAAGTGAAGCTGCACAACTATTTAAATGGCTATAAACTCTGAGGCAAAATAATGTCTCTGTGTATATGTAAAATTTTGAGTTAAACATTACAAAAACAGTGGTTGACAAATGATAGCAATAGAAGACTGGATTTTATCAGGAAAAGAGAGAAAATTGATTCTCTGAGTACAAAAAAGGGTTTCTATGCTACAGATATTGTGGATCAATAAAGGGATGCTTCGGCAATTGATTGTCTATGTTAGATGTGAGATACTGAGTAGTCAATGAAAATACCAAGATTTTAAACATAGGAGATTTGAAGAATGGTGGTGCCTTCATTAGAAATTGGAAGGATAATTGGATTTATGGTCAAAGATAATGAATTTTGCTTTGGCTGTTTTGAGTTTGATATGATGTTAGGATAATATTAAATAGTAACAAAACTCATTCCAAGTGCAATGAACAATATTGTGGTGACTTTCTTAAAGATGATACACACATATCCATGTATATTAAATCAAATGGCAATTAACATTTGCTACACATGCAATCATTAGTTAGCATTTCAATTTTTTGTGGTAAATGTTTATGGGAATTTACATTTTGTGCTTAACATAATTTGTGACTCAATTTTTTTTGGAAAGAATGATTAATTTTAAAAGAATCAATAAACTGAAGGAGTGCACTACATCACTGTTGATGGTTCAGTTCTAACATTGGGTGACTTTATGATTGAAGAACTATTTAGTGATACAGTAACAAATCTTAAATAACCAATATAATAAAAGTATGACATCATTATTAGTAACAAAGAATTGACAGCCTGATGAGATAGACCTAACTTGTAAATTCACAGGTGAAAAATAGGAAAAACCAACATAATATCATTTACAGATGAATTTGATAGAAACTGAATACATTTCTACTGAAGGGATACAGAACAAAAGAATGATTATAACAAGTAGCCTGATAAAGGAAGGCTCCCTGGAGAGATGAGTTAGCCTAAAGTGTTGAAAAATCAAAAGGCAAAGAATAATTGAGAAATTAACATAATGATTTATTTGGCTGGAACGTGCATATGGTATTTTGTTTGGCATCCACCGCAAATGCTGATTGAGATAAGCATTTGCTAATGCAATATGCGCATGGATTATTATTAACTATATTGTAAGTGATGAATCTGAACTTGCATGTGAGATATCTCAGTTTCCAAATTTGTCAAATTGCATGATTCAGAGCAGTACTGTGTAGTAGCAATTGCTGTTAGAAATTTAAAAAAATGGCTTCATAATGCCAAAACAAATCTAACGTTTCTGTGGCTGATTTTAATGAAGCAGAACGTTTTCCAGACTTCACCACAATCACATATTAAATAGTTTTTGAAATATATGAACACCTAACAGAAATTATACTGAATACAAGTAGATAAAAATCTCATTTGCCTCAAGCAATAATGTAAGATTGAATCAAATACCCCACTTTCTTTTGCTTTTGCCTTTTTAAAAGTAAATCAAACTAGTATCAGATCTCAGTAAAAGAAAAGAATAGAAAATCCATAAGAAGTTATACCTAAAGCATAAAAATATTAAAAGTAAGAAATTCACAGATTAATTCCTTAAGCTAATTTTGTTGCAGAATTATCCATATCAGTTGTAAAGGATATATGACATAGTAAAGCAAAGACATTGATAAAGTATCAGATGGTAGCAGTGGTTTCAATATAACATAGATACACAATTATTTAGTATTCTCATATTTTTCTCAGTTAAATCAAGTTAAAGTTTAACATAGCTTTTGCTTTGAATTAAATAACATTTCATTAAGATAAATATTATAATGACACAAAATTCTTTATAGAAATCTGACATTTTCTTGCCTCTACCAAAGATAAACACAGTTTCATTGTAGGTCTCTCTCTCTCTCTCTCTCTCTCTCTCTCTCTCTCTCTCTCTCTCTCTCTATATATATATATATATATATATATATATATATATATATATATATACACACACACATACAAATATAAATACATATAAATACACACACGTGTGTGTGTATACATAATTAAAAATTATTTTTTTTTCTTTTTACGCTGCTTTCATTTATATCACTGGTAGTATTGGAATATATTATGTATTAATCCTGCTTTTGCAGGGGAATGAGAAGTGCTCTGCACCTCTTTTTTCCCACAATGGTTTGCTATTAAAAGTGATGTTGTTTTAAATATTCTGGTGACAAATGGTATCTTTTCGGTTAATGTCAGTATTGTAGTATAAATTCTGTAGCGAGGTTGGTGGTATGTGGGGTATGAAGTTGTTAATTACTTTTTTTCATAATTCCAAAGAGTTTCCCAGAATTAGTTGGCAAATCATAGCTCTATGATCAGTGTCCACTGTGTTTATTTTCCCACAGTCCCTCTTATGCTGATTATTTTGATCTTTTGCCTGTTTTTCTATCAATTTGATGCATGTAAAGTGACAACCTAATAGTTCTTTTAATTTTTTCTTCTTTTACTGTGAGTGATTTGGGACATTTTATATGCACATTTTTAGTTATTGTTTCTTTTTTTAAAATATGTTTTCCATACTTTTTAACCACATATGTATTGCAAGTTGGTTTATTCTGAAAGATTAAAGTCACTTTCTTATACATTTGTTTGAATATGTTTCATGCAAACATTTTATAAATTAACTTTTTTTCATTTTTCTGGGTGCCTAATTTTCATATTTATTTCATTTGTCAAATTAGAATTAAATGTGGAATTTCATATAAAATGCTAGTCTGAGTATATTTTTGATAAACTAGTTTCCTAGCTCCTGTCAAATAGAGTATGTTGACCATAATTGTGCATCTGCACTGCTCTCTTTGTCTTGTTTCTACATGCTACTTATTTGGTTATTTCCATCAATCCACAGTTTAAACAGGACTAAATGTTTTTGGTAATTAGTTACTTAATATCATGTCTATCATTTCACTATTTCTGTTAATTAAAGAACCCATAGGAATTGACATGGATGTTACTAAGCATAGAGAAAAAGGAAGTGAAGGAGGGAGGAAGGGAGGGAGAGAAGGAGACAGATTTATTTTATTTAAAATTATTGATGTATTATAATATGATATTTGTACTTTAAAAATTGTTCTCAATTCAATAAAGATTCCCTTTGATAATTTGGTTGGTATGATAGTAAGTTCTATATTAATGTAGCTAATGACACCAGTTTTGTTTTGTTTTGTTTTGTTTTTTATATATATTGACATGGCACATCCATAAGTACTATTTCTCTATTTAAGTCTTATTTTATTTGGGCAAAGACTTGCCTAGCTTCATGTATATAAATAAAATATGTTCCGGTTGCTTAGTTTCCAAATGTTTGATGCATTTTGTAGTTATTTTAAATGAAATAAGACGAAGTGTGGCAAAAAAAAAGAATAAAGAGCAGTCAATTACCAAGTCTTTTCCATTCCTTCTTTACCTTTGTCTTATTTCCAACATCCTTTCCTTCCTCTCTTCTCAATATAAAAATCCTTATTAGCACCCATAAAACTGCAATAGCTCCCTAACAGATTTTCCAATCAGTATTTCTGTACATATAATTCAGTAATTCAACTGCTGTCATATTAAACATTTTTATACATAGATCAATTTGTATCACTTTTCTTTCCAAAAATCTCCAGTAATTCCCTGTTGCTTACAGGGTAGATTTCAAATTTCCTAGGCTGACTTTGATAGTTTCTTTAATCTGGCACTGCTCTGCCTTTCTGACCTTATTTCATAGAATGTCTTCCATTTATTCTCTTCTCTAGCCAAAATGGACTATTCCCTAGGTCCTGAGTGTACCTTCTTTTTTTCCTTGACTTTCTACTATTGCTCACATCGTCTCCTACCAACATAATTATCTTTCCTTCTCCTTTAACTGTTAAATTACTACTTGTCTTTTAAAGCCCAATTCCATTGCTATCTTCTCCAGAGTGTTCTCATCTATAGTGCTCTTCAATCTTTGAACCTCATATGGCACTTTGCTTTGAACCACTATCAGGCATTTATCATGGAGCATTTATATTATAATAATCTGAATATGTGTCATATAAACCTTCTAAACTACAAACTTCACGTAGAAGGGGATCTATATTTTATTTATATTTTATACTTTTCTTGACATTTCATATAGCATTCAGCATCAAGTAGACATTGAATTTGTTTAATTCAATTGAACCTTTTTGTCTCTAGAGATATAATAATTCATTCTATAGGGCTTGTTCTCTAGTGCTATTACTCTTCAACACAAAATCTGAATGTATATCTATTTATAACTAAAACATGTAGGTTTTCAACTTTTTTTGTGTGATTCTGAGCTGTCGTTCAAGATTTTAGGTACATAACCCCAATTGTTGAGCATAATTCAAACTAAGAAGTTCTCAATTTAATTATGTAGATCAGTTGTTGTTATTGTTCATTCATGTCTGAATCTTTACGTCTCCATATTGGGGGGGGTTGTTCTTCACAAAGACACTGGAGTGGTTTATCATTTCCTTCTCTAGTGAATTAAAACAAACAGTAGTCAAGTGGCTTTCTCAGGGTCACACAGATATTGAGTGTCTGAGATCAAATTTCAACTCAGGTCTTCTTGACTGCTGGCACAGAACTCTATTTATTGAGCCACTTAGTTACCTCAGTGGGGTTATGCTAAATTACATGACTTAGGGGGCTAATGCTTTAATCATACAATTAATTATGTACTCCATGTTTAACACTGAATCATTGATACGATAGCATATATCAATTGCATACCTTTATCAGATGAGGGTCCTGATTTGCTTGTAGCTATGAAACACAGAACAAAATTAAAAGTAGGGCACATTAGATTTGTTACAAGAAATGGTTAATTAGATAACTATTTCTTATATCACTCTCCTGTAGAATTAAAAAAAAATAGTAACTAAATGCTTACATGTATATTCAAAGGATAATTCCACTCAAACATTTATATATTGTTATGTGAACCCATCATGTATAAAATTCTGGAAAAAAAGAAAAAAACAGGTTTTCACATGTACTAGATAACTAAAAGATTTCAATCATCATTGTTGCTTTGTCTAACTGTATGTATATGCACATATATGTATATATATTAACTCTACATCAGTCCAATTAACTACACACACATATACATATGCATGTACATATATGCATACAATTTCTAAGCATTAACAACACCACAGATATCTAGTTACTGGAGCTAATATGGACTTAGTGTGATTTCTTTGAAAAATGTTCCAAGTTGAAATTTTTACATCTTTTCCAGGCATATTTTATTTCAGACAATGAATAGACATTGGCACTATATTCTTGCTGCTACTAATAAAAAAATCCATTATCTCCAGTTGATTTGATCTCCAAAAGTAATACTTTCCACTTTGATTTTTCAAAAATTCTCTATAAATGAATCCATCTAAGGCAGTCAACAGCTTTAACTCCTTAATAATTTTCTCTGCCTTCATTGGCAAACTTCATATAAAGTGTTTCTCTGGTCCAGCATATCAAATCTGAAAATTCAGTGTTGATTGCCTCACAGGAATGCTTGATTAGCACAATTTAGACATCGTAGCCTTTGAAATACAATGCGTCACAATCAAAAGCTAACATCTTAGAATACTGCCATTTTCTAGTCTTTTCTTTGTATTCCTGAAATAATATATCAAAGAACACTTTCTAGTCTAAATTTAAAATAAGTGTGAGGACCCATTTCATACCTCAGCAGTGTATGGTAGTGATCCTGAATTTCTTTAATATTTTACCAAGTAAGCTAGATTAGTAAAAGATGCTTCCATCTTCAAAAAAAAATATTCAAGGATAAGTCTAGTTTTTAAGAACAAATTGGAGAAAACATAATCAAAAAGTTGGGTAACACATATTTAACCTTTTCATATAGTAGAAGTAGTGAAGAACACAGGGCCAAATGTACATTATTAAAGAGCACTCATACAGATGAAAATTTCAGAACACTCTAATACTCAATTAAATTTTAAGGCATCAAAGAAAACATGAATTCTGCATATATGTGTACAAATTTAGAGGTATGCTAGTGTCAGTTCAAACTCAAACATGAGAAGTAACTGTTAAATTATCAGTGTGAACACATACATTAGAGATCTGAAAATGCTATAAAACAGGGCTTGATTTATAATTTTATTGACTGTTCAGATTAAAAATGTATAAATAATGTAAATTAAACTTAAAAAGTTTGTTATCTATATTTTTGAGAGTTGATCATTAAACATATGTATGTGTTTATACATGCATATATGAATGCATACATATATGCATGCATGTATGTATGTATGTATGTATGTATGTATGTATGTATGTATGTGTGAGCTGCCCTCTATCCTTTCTCCACTCATCTTCTAAAATGTTCTTCCACAAACACAGGTCTGTCCATGTTATCTCCCATCTCAATAAACTGAAGTGACTCTAATAAAATTGAGGTCAAAGTTTCTATTTGGACTTTAAACCTCATCACAATTTGGCTCATTTCTTTCTCTTCTGGCCTCTTATACTTATTTCCCTACAGAAATTGTACAATTCAGCCATACTCTAGCTTTCTTGCTGTTTTTTTTTAAACACTTGACAATCCATCTCTATAATCTGTTCCTTTTCATTGGCTCTACATCACTTATGTAAAGCTTTCTTTTCTAACTTCTACCTCCTGTGCCACTAGCTTCCTTCAGTACTCTCCTTAAATGCATTATCTTCAAAAGCATTTATGTTCCCATTTATTATTAGGGCTTTCCATCTAAGATTAACTCGGATGTCCTTTTCCCCATTAGAATTTAAATTCTTTGAAACAAATGCCTATTGTTTTTGTCTTTTTGCTTTTCTTTGTATAATTATAATCTAAGACAATGTCTGACAATTAGCAAACACTTAATATATGCAGGTCAACTGACTAATTTGTGCTTTCATTATGAATATGAGATGAAGAGAAACTGAGGCATAAGTTCTGAGTACAATCTATTCATATACACTTCACTAGCAATTGTCAGTAATAGAATCATTGGCCCCTCAACAGCCATTATAGAGTTGGCTTGCTGTTTGTCTTTTGTTCTTGAAGAGGACCATGACTTGCAAAAAAATTAAATTTCAACTTAAATTTCTAAAATCTAGCCATTACTCAGACTCTTAAGATTTGGCCCACTTGCACTAGTGACATAAATGCTTACATTCCTTACATGTCTGCCCAATATGACAGATGTTCTAATAAACCTTGTCTCTGGCTGAAAGAAGGCTTGGGTAGAATTCATTTGGATAAGACCCATGTGTTACAATTTTGGGGTCCCAGTACACCTACACCCCTAAACCTCAACATTTTGGTGGCCTGTACAGGGAAGCTGCCTAATCCCAAGTTCTTCTCCAGCCAAGACTGGAAAGTACATAAGTAGACCTCCTTCTTTCTTGACCTGCGGTTGGTGGTGCTCTCCTAGCACCTAGGAAAGCTTGACCGTGCTTTTCTGGCAGATAGTTATGAGGCTGTCAGCCTGATGCTCTCAGGTTCTCGTTTTGCTGGTTTGGTTCAAAGCCATTGACCTGGGTACACCTTCAACACCATAGAGGGCAAGGACAGCACCCTATCTGGAAGCATATGCCCAATTCTGTCGATTCTCTTAGGACTAGGGAATTGGGAAAACTGCAGGTGCTGTTTGGTTCCCTGAGGCTTACTTACCCCCTTCACTCTACATCCCTAAATCCTCTTTCACAGAGGTTACAGGGAAAAGTTAGAATAGCTAAAAACATCTTAGCAGATTTTGGACATTTTGTGATTAATCATTAAGGAGTTTTGAAACACTTCCGTGCAACCCTGATTACTCCCTTTTCCTATTCCCTTCCCTTAAGTGTCCCTTGAGGGTATCTGTTAATCCCTCTCATAGAAAAAGAGAATTTCACCCTCCCCCCATACCCTCTGAATTTGTCTTCTACATTATGGGCCCCACTGTAATGGCCTTGGGACCTCGGGCAACCTTTGTCTGGAACTATCATCTAAGTTCCTCACATCCTGCTCAAGGTAAAGAAGCTAGCCAGATTCCAAACTTGGGTAAGCATGCTCTTTTAAAGTTGTTGATTTAACTGTTAATGATAACATGTTGATTCTTTGTGTAAAGTAATTTGGAAATGTATTTAACAAAATTGAAGTCACCTGATTGGTAATAGGTTTGCTTCAATTTTCAAATTGGTGAATTTTTTATATCAGTTATATCAAACAACTTTTCATAATTTGGTTACTGCTAAAATAATTTGTTTATTTTTAGTGATTATTTTAATATGTAAACTTGCCAAAAAGCAAGTTTGGGCTATGGCTTGCTGAGAATTTTCACGTACATAGGAAAAATTTCTAATGATTGACTTTTTCACCAGGACAAAATTAAATTTGAGATGTAAACCCTGGAAAAGTTTTTCCTAAGGCGTGATTAGTGAAACTTGCTGTTTGAGGTAAAAGCTCATAGAATTTTATTTTGAGTTGTCTGATAGATCATAATCCATCAACAATCAACAATCCACCATCTGAGAGGAATGCCACAAGCTACTCAGAGAATGTGACACTGGTGGGAAGTCAGCATCACGAAAAGTTGAGAGGAAAATTTTAGCCTCAGTCTAAGATGGAATCCTCCTGGCTTGTTTTCCCCATCATGTTCCTTTGAAAAGGAATGTTACCCACATGGCTATTCCTGAGTCTGGCCATGAGGTGGATTTGATACTGCATGTTTGGAAAACTGAATTATCTGTATCCACACAGAGTGAAAGACATTTTATCCAGTCATATCTGTACACCGTAGTCTTTTTTGTCACATCTGTGTCTTCCAGACTACAGGCCATTCATTTACAGTTGGTAGCAAACAGTAGGAACCAGCCAATGTCCCTCCATCATTCCCTAGATGCAGACAGTGCTGAGTTCCAGTCAAGCACATCTTTAAGACACCTCAAGGCAGGACAGCTCTATGCCCCTTGACAGCAGGAAGCAGTTTCTGAAGCCAAGACCTTTGTTCCTTACCCAAAAAGAATTTGGGTTTCATTTACTTGAAGGGCGAATGATGAGGATGAGATCTGCACCCAAGAAAGGAGAAACACTGGACTTTTCCAGACGGCCAAATTTCTGGCATTCCTGTGAGGCTATAATCCTATCAACTGGCCTTTCATTATTGCCTAAGCCAAATCTTCCAATTCTGTTACCTAGTCCTCCATTGCCTATTAACTCCAAATGCCCCCAGCCACTTCCCACCTTTAATTCTATCTAGACTCCATTCTGCCTTGGTCACATGGTCTAGGTCCCAAGGGTTCTGTTCACCCCACCTTACTGGCTACTGCCATCCACATCTTCCTGACACCCTTCCAGTCACCCCGAACTGCTTGGCCATTCCTAGATCCCTCCCATAGTCTTTCAGTATATAAGGTCCATCTTATCTCCATTAAGTTCTCAGATTCTAAAAAATTTAGCCACTGCTCAGATTTTTAAGATCTGGCCCACTTGCATTAGCAATACAAAAGCTTAAATTCCTTAAGAGTCTGCCAAATATGACTGATGTTCTAATAAACCTAGTCTCTGGCTGAAAAACAAATAGATTTGGGTGAGGGAGGGCTGTGCAAAGTCACTAGCCTCACTTTCTCATCCAGAGCCACCTGAGTCCAATGGCCAGATATGGAATTCGTTACATAAAGTTCAATGATGCTAAACTAGGATTATGATTGGTCTATCATAGAAGTAGAATAAACTTGTAGGGTGCAATTACATTTAGCATAATCATACTGACTTGTAAAAGGGGTTTTCCAATGACTGTGGTAAGAGGAAAATGCAGAGTTAATCAACATCCTCTGGAAAGTCATATGTCAGTTATTATATATATCAAAGTGGTTGTGTGCTAGGCCTGCAGCCAGGCAAAATATTTATGACCATATTGACTCAATATGTTGGGGCTGCAGCCCAGAAGACAGACCTTCTAGTATTAAGTAGTCAAACTGTCCTTTAAGTCAAACTAATTCCTAAGTTTTAATCAGTAATTAATAAAAAAAAAATAAAATGGGATATCAATTTCCAATTTTGCCATTGGTTAAGGAATTCCATGTGAAGAATTTCTGTGATGAACACAGTTCAAAACCTATTCTGCAAGTTATAGAGAATTTCACAGAGCTTTGAATTGACCTATCAAGGGTCATAAATGTTATTTCTGTATCAACCACTTGTCTCTGTCTCTCTGTCTCAATGTATCTATTTAATCTTTGAGAAAGCATGTCCTATATTCAATTCCCTCCCCTGACATGTATTGGCTATGTGCTCCTGGGCAAGTCATTTAACCTCTTAAGGTCCCAGCCAATTCAATAACATTTTAAGTTCCAGGATATTTAAGACAGGGAGTTTGCTCACCAGAATTGTACCTGTATACCAGTGAAATCCCAGTTTCAGGAAAAGTTATAAATACTTATGTGCATAGGAAATAAACCCTCTGCAATTTGTTACACATTTTAATTTATTTTCATATTGAAAATAACATTTCATCACAGATAGATAAGTGTGTATGTGGATATGTATATATGACTGTTAGCAGTTTTCTACAATAAACTTTACATATTCCAAAGGTATGTAAATTTGTAGTGATAGTGATGCCTTGTTGCTGTTCAGTTGTCTCTGACTCTTCCTGCTTCCACAGGGTATTCTTGGCAAAAATATTGGAGTGTTTTGTCATTTTCTTCTCCAATGCATTAAGGCAAATGAAAGTTAAATGAGTTGCCAAGGATGACAAAACTAGTAAGTGTCTGAGACTGGATTTGAATTCAGGTCTTCCTGACTCTAGCCTCAGTACTGTATTCACTGAGCCATCTAGCTGCCTGATTGAAATGAATACCTGGCCCTTAATGTTGCATAATACATATCATCTAAATTTTCTCTGCCAAATAGCACTAACAATAGTCACTAGGAATGGAAGTGAGAATGAAAGAAATTAAGGGGTTTAAGGAAAGTAGTGAATGAATGAGAAAGCACTTATTAGGTACCTTTTATGTGCTAGTCACTATGCTAGATGCAAGCGTGCCAATCTTTGTACACAGTTGACTTAAATATTAATAGGAGAGAAAATCATATATACAGGAGTAGTTGACAAATTAGGAATTTCTGATCCATTTGGAATGGTGTTTAGAAACACATGTTAGTCAACTGACACCTCTTTTTTTTTGCAAATGGTAAATTACTTTCAAGAAAAAAAAGGAAATAAAAATAAATGATTACCATTTCCTCAATAGCAGGTAGAAAATGGGGCAGGAGCCCTGTAGATAAAATGTTTAGAGGCAAGGTATCTTCAGTCCTATCACACTATAAACATATTGAGAGCAAGGACTTTATTTGAATTTTCTGCACAATTGGCATAGTGCCTATCAAATGGCAACAGCATAATTAATGTTTACTGAATAACTGAAACTATTTCTTCAGTTGATTTAGAGCATTTTATTCATAAGACTCTAGATAGCTTTAATTTCTTTATCTGAAAACTGCCTGTTCATATCCTTTAAATATTTATCAATTGGGGAATGACTTGTATTCTTGTAAATTTGAATCAGTTCTCTAGGTATTCTAGAAATGAGTGCTACATCAAATGCATTGGCTATAAAAATTCTTTCCCAGCTTTTTGCTTCCCTTCTAATCTTGGTTGCATTGGTTTTGTTTGTACAAAATCTACTTAATTTAATGTAATCAAAATATCCATTTTGCATTTCATAATGCTCTCTATCTCGTTTGGTCATAAATTCTTCCCTTCATCAATTTTAGAGGTAAACTATATTGTGTTCTCTTAGTTTGCTTATAGTAATAGTCTTTATATCTAAATCATGTACCCATTTTGACTTTGTCTTGGGACAGGGTGTAAGATTTTGGTCTATACCCAATTTATGCTATACTATTTTCTAGTTTTCACAAAACATTGTGCAAAATAATGAATTCTTATACCAGAAGCTGGAGTCTTTGGATTTATCCAACAGTAGATTATTATATTCGTTGACTACTGTATCTTGTGTACCTAACCTATTCTACTGATCCACCACTCTTTCTCAGCCATTGCCAAGCAGTTTTGATGATTGCTGCTTTATAATACAGTTTTAGATGTGCAATGGCTAGATCATCTTTCCTTGCATTTCTTTTCATTATTTCATTTGATATTCTGATCCTCTTGCTCTTCCAGATGAATTTTTTATTAGTTTTTCTAGCTCTATAAAATAACTTTCGGTGTTTTATTTTTGTAGCACTAAATAAGTAAAACAGTTTAGGTAGAATTGTCATTTTTCTCATATTAGCTTGGTCTAGCCATGAGAAATTGCTATTTTTCCTATTATTTAGATCTGACTTTATTTGCCTGAAAAGTGTTTTGTTATTGTAGTTGTATAGTTCCTGGGATTGTATTGACAGGTAGACTCCCAAATATTTTATGTTGTGTAAATTTACTTTATGTGGAATTTCTCTATCTCCCCCTGCTGGGCTTTGTCAGTAATATGTAGAAACGTTGATGATTTATGTGGCTTTATTTTATATGCAGAATTTTTTCAGAAGCTGTTAATTTTTTCAAGTTTTTTTTGTTTGATTCTTTAGGATTGTCTAAGTATACCATTATATCATCTGCAAAAAGTGATAGCTGTGTTTCTTCACTTTCTATTCTTCTTCCTTCAAATTATTTTTTCTTCTCTTATTGTTAAAGTTAACATTTCTACGACAATATTGAATAATAGTGGTGATAATGGGCATCCTTGTTTTACCCCTGATATTATTAAAAATGTTTCTAGCTCATCACCATTACGTATAATGTTGACTGATGGTTTCACATCGATGTTGTTATTTCAAGGAAACCTCCATCCATTCCTATGCTCTCTAGTTTTTTTTTTTAACAAGATGGTTGCTGTACTTTTTCTTTTTTTAAATAGATTTTTATTGATTGTTTTTCCATCACCTACATTTCCCTCTGTATTTACTTCTCCATCTCCCAGAGAGCCACCTTTTTTTAAAATTAATTTCTTCATTTTTAGTTTTCAACATTAACTTCCAAAAGATTTTGAGTTTCAAATTTTCTCCCCTTCTAATCCCTCCCCTCACCCCAAGATGGCATGCATTCTGAATACCCCTTCTCCTAATCTGCCCTTCCTTCTATCTCTCCCCTCCTTCTTTATCCCCTTCCCCTTCAATGTTCTTGTAGGGCAGGATAGATTTCCATACCCCATTTCCTGTATATCTTATTTCCCAGTTGCATGTGAAAACATTGTTTTAAACTTTTGTTTTCAACATTTTAAGTAACAAATTTTCTCCCTTCCTCCCTTCCCACACACCCTCATTGAGAAGGCAAGCAACTTGATACAGGTTATACATGTGTAATCATGGACAACACTTCCATGGTAGTCATGTTGTGAAAAACTAAGTATATTTCCCTTCATGCAATCCTGCCCATTTAATCTATTCTTTCTTTTGACTTTGTCCCTCCTCAGAAGTGTTTGTTTCTGATTACACCCTCCCCCAATCTGCCCTCCCCTCTTGTATCCTCTTGTTCTCTTGTACCCTTCCTTCTGTATTTTCCCATAGGATAAGATAGATTTCCAGATCCAACTCAGTGTGTATGTTATGCTCTCCTTAAGCCAAATCCAATGAGAACAAGATTCTCCCATTCCCTCTCACCTTCCCCCATTTCCCCTCCACTGTAAAAGCCTTTTCTTGTCTGTTTTATGTGATATAATTTACCCCAACCTACCTCTCCCTTTCTCCTCCCAGTATAATCCTCTCTCATGCCTTAATTTTATTTTCCAGATATCACCCCTTCATCTTCAACTCACCCAGTGCCCTCTATTTATCTATCGAGCTCTCTCTCTCTCTCTCTCTCTCTCTCTCTCTCTCTCTCTCTCTCTCTCTCTCTCTCTCCCCATACATATAATTTTTTTCCCTCAAGCTACTCTAATACTAACAAAGGACTCATGAGTTACAAATATCATCTTTCCATGTAGAATTTAAATAGTTCAACTTTAATAAGTCTCATGATTTCTCTTTCCTGTTTACCTCTTCATTTTTTTCTTGAGTCGTGTATCTGAAAGTCAAATTTTCTATTCAGCTCTGGTCTTTTCATCAAGAATACTTGAAAGTCCTCTGTTTCACTGAGTGTCCATTTTTTCCCCTTAAAGATTATGTTCAGTTCTGCTGGGTAGGTGATTCTTGGTTGTAATCCTATCTCCTATGCCCTCTGGAATGTTATATTCCAAGCCTTCTGGTCCCTTAGTGAAGAAGGTGCTAAATCTTGTGTTGTCTTGAGTGTGTTTCCACAATACTTGCATTGTTTCTTTCTGGCTGCTGCAATATTTTCTCCTTGACCTAGGAACTCTGCAATTTGGCTACAATATTCCTAGGAGTTTTCCTTTGGGAATTTCTTTCAGGAAGTGATCAGTGGATTCTTTTAATTTTTATTTTGCCCTCTGGTTCTAAAATGTCAGGGCAGTTTTCCTTGATAATATCTTAAAAGATGATGTCTAGGATCTCTTTTTGATCATGGCTTTCAAATAGTCCAAAAATTTTAAAATTACATCTCCTTGATTTATTTTCCAGGTCAGCTGTTTTTCCAGTGAGATATTTCACATTGTTTTCTATTTTTTCATTCTTTTGAATTTGTTTTACAGTGTCTTGATTTCTCACAAAGACACTAACTTCCAACTGATCCATTCTAATTTTTAAGGGAGTATTTTCTTCAGTAAGCTTTTGGACTTCCTTTTCCATTTGCTTTTCAATTTTGCTTTTGAAGGCATTCTTCTCCTCGTTGGCTTTTTGGACTTCTTTTGCCATTTGGGTTAGGCTATTTTTCAAGGTGACAAGGAAGATCAAAATGCAAACTCAGAAGAGGACAACATTGTGAATATACCTACATCTGAAATATCAAAGGGAAATATGAATTGGTCCCGAGCACAAAAAGCTTTCTTTGAAGAGTTCAAGAAGACGTTTTATAGTCAAATAAGAGAAGTAGAAGAAACATTGAGAAATAAATGAGAGGTACAGGGCAGCTAAATGGCACAGTAAATAGAGCCACAGATCTGAAGTCAGAAGGACCTGACTTCAAATCTGGCCTTAGGCCAAACACTTGACACTTACCTGCTGTGTGACCCTGGGCAAGTCACTTAATTCCAATTGCCTGAAAAAAAAAAAAGAAATGAAGGTATTCAAGAGAAAGTTAATAGCTTGGAAAAGGAAGAAAAAAAATTGACTGAAGAATACAGTTCCTTAAAAAATACAACTGGCTGAAAGGAAAAGGAGGTAAAACAATCCACTGAGGGGAAGAATTCCTTAAAAAGGAGAATTGGCCAAATGCAAAAAAAAAAAAATGCATAGCTAACTGAAGAAAACAATTTGTTAAAAATAAAAATTGAGCAAGTGGAAGCTAATGACTTTATGAAATATCAAGAAACAATCAAACAAAATTTAAAAAAAAAATTATAAAACACCTCATTTGAAAAACAACTGACCTGGAAAAATAGATCCAGAGGGGAGAAGTTAAGAATCATTGATCTACCTGAGTGCCATCATCAAAAAAAAAAAAACCTCCTCAACAGCATTTTTCAAAAAGTTATTAAGGAAAACTGGTCTGAGGTCCTTAAACTAGAGGGTGAAATAGTCATTGAAAGAACCCACCCATCACCTCCTGAAGGAGATCCTAAAATGAAAAAGCCAAGGAATATTATAGTTAAAATCAAATATCAGGTCAAGGAATAAATACTGCAAGCAGAGAAAAAGAAACAATTTAATATTGTGGAACCACAATCTGGATTGCTCATGACTTAGAAACTTCTACAATAAAAGATTCTGAGGGCCTAGAGTAGGATATTCCAGAAGGCAAAGGATCTTGTATTACCACCAAGGATTAACTACCCAGAAAAATTGAGCATAACCTTTCAGGGGAGGAGATGAACATTCAACAAAATAGGGAACTTTCAAACCTTCCTGATGAAAATGCAAGAACTGAACATAAAATTTGATCTTCTAATACAGGACTCAAGAGAAGCATAAAAGGTTAAACAGGAAAGGAAAAAAATATATTATTCAATAAGGGCAATCTCTTCACATCCCTACATGGGAAGATGGTGAACTTGTTACTCTAGATGTGTGTCTTTATTATGACATTTAGAAGGGGCATATATAGACAGAGAGTGTAGGTACAAGTTGACTTTGATGTGATGATTTAAAAAAAGTACTTAAGGGGTGAAAAAAGGATTGTGCTGGGAGCAGAGGAAAGGAGGAGGCAGAAAAAGATAAATTACATTTCATGAAGATGCACAAAGACTTATTACAAGAGAGGAAAAGAAGGGAGGGAGATGACCATTGTTGAATCTTACTCTCATCAGATTTGGCTCAAAGACTGAATTAGAGAAACAATCACTTGGGTATAGAAATGGATCTAACCTTACAGGAAGTAAGAGGGGAAAGAGAAAAGAAAAGGGAAGGGTTGGATATAAGGGAGGGCACATTTAGGGAGCAGGCAGGAGAAAAACACTTGTGAGAAGGAAAAGGGAAAATGGAGAGAGAAAAGCATAAACAAGGGGGGAGGAATAGGGTGGAGAGAAAGATACAGTTAGTAATCATAACTGTAAATATGGATGGGATGAACTGTTCCATAAAATGGAAACAGATAGCAGAATGGATTAACAACTATAATCCTTCAACATGTTTTTTTCCCCTTACAAGAAACACATTTGAAGCAGAGGGATACACATAGAAAAAAGGTAAAAGGCTGGAGCAGAATATATTATGCTTCACCTGAAGTTGAAAAAAAAAAAAGCAGAAGTAGCGATCCTGATCTCAGACAAAACAAATAGCAAAAAAAAAGGTATAATTAAAAGAGATAAGGAAGGAAACAACATCTGGCTAAAAAGATACCATAGAAAATAAATCATAGAACTACTAAACATATATGCACCAAGTAGTACAGCATCCAAATTCTCAGAGAAGTTAAGTGACTTATAGGAAATAGATATCAAAACCATGCTAGTGGGGTATCTCAATCTCCCCATCTCAAATTAGATAAATCTAATCACAAAATGAAGAAAAAAGAAGTTAAGAAAGTGAATAGAATGTTAGAAAATTTAGATATGGTAGAACTCTGAAGAAAATTGAATGGGGATGGAAAGGAAAATACTATTTTTTTTGGTTTTTTGGTGAGGCAATTGGGGTTAAGTGACTTGCCCAGGGTCACACAGCTAATAAGTGTTAAGTGTCTGAGGCTAGATTGGAACTCAGGCTCTCCTGACTCCAAGGACAGAGCTCTATTAATTGTGCCACCTACCTGTCCCTGGAAGATACCTTTTTACTCAATGGTACATATCACCTAAACAAAAATTGACCATGTAGCAGGACATAAAAATCTCACAATTCAATACAGAAAAGCAGAAATATTAAATGCATCCTTTTCAGATCATGATGCAATAAAAATTACATGTAATAATGCGCCATGAAAAAAATACCTAAAAATTAATTGGAAAATAATCTAGTCCTAAAGAATGAGTGGGTCAAATAAGAAATCATAGAAACAATCAATAACCTTACCCAAGAGAATGACAATAATGAGACAACATACCAAAACTTACGGGATGCAGTGAAAGCAGTTCTTAGGGGAAGTTTTACATCTCTCAATGCTTACATGAATAAAATAGAGAAAGAGGAGACCAATGAATTAGGCACACAACTATAAAAGCAAGACAATGAACAAATTAAAAATCCCAAATTAAATACCAAATTAGAAATTTTGTATCCAAATTCCAGAGTTCCCAGGTCAAAGAGAAAATATTGCAAGCAGCCAGGAAGAAATAATTCAAGTATTGTGGAAACACAATCAGGATAACAACATTTAGCAGCTTCTACATCAAAGGACCACAGAGCTTGAAATATGATATTCCATTGGGCAAAGGAGATAGGATCACAACTCTGAATCACCTACCCAGCAAAACTGAGCATAATCCTTCAGGGGAAAAATTAAATATTCAGCCAAATAGAGGACTTTCAAGAATTCTTGATGAATAGACCGGAGTTGAATAGAAAATTTGACTTTCAAATACAAGACTGAAGTGAAACATGAAGAGGTAAACAGGAAATAGAAATCATAAAGGACTTATTAAGGTTGCATTATTTACATTCCTGCATGGAAAGATGATATTTGTAACTCATGAGACCTTTGTCAGTATTAGGGTAGTGGGAGGAAACAAAATTATATGTATGTATATAAATGGATAGATAGAGGGCACAGGGTGAGTTGAAGATGAAGGGGTGATATCTGGAGAATAAAATTAAGGGGTAAGGGGATTTTACTGGGAGAAAGACAAAGAGAGAAGTAGAATAGGGTAAATTATCTCACATAAAACAGATAAGGAAAGGCTCTTCAGTGGAGGTGAAACAGGGGAAGGTGAGAAGGAATGAGTGAATGTTATTCTCATCAGTTTTGACTAAAGGAGGGAATAGCATACACACTCAATTGGCTATGGAAATCTATCTTACCCTACAGGAAAATAGAGGTGGAAGGGGGATGAGCGAGCAGAGGGATGAGAGAAGGGAGGGCAGATTGGGGAAGTGGGTAATCAGAAGCAAACACTTCTAAGGAGGAACAGGGTCAAAAGAGAGAATAGAATAAATAAGGGGCAGCAGGATAGGATGAAGGGAAATATACTTAGATTTTCACAATAGCAATAATATAGAAGTATTTTGCATTACTACACATGTATAACCTGTATCCAGTTGCTTGCCTTCTCAATGAGGATGTGTGGGAAGGGAGGAAGGGAGAAAATTTGTTACTTAAAATGTTGAAAACAAAAGTTTAAAACAATGTTTTCACAAGCAACTTGGAAATAAGATATACAGGAAATGGGGTATAGAAATCTATCCTGACCTAAATGAAGACTGAACGGAAAGAGAATAAGAGAAGTGGGGGGGTGATAGAAGGGAAGACAGATTAGGGGAAGGAGTATTTGGAATTCATGCCATCTTGGGGGGGAGGGATGAGACAGGGTGAAAATTTGGAACTCAAAATCTTCTGGAAGTTAATGTTGAAAACTAAAATTAATAAATTAATAAGGTGGATCTTTTTTTGCTTTTCCTCCACATTTCCCTGAACTAAGAAATTGCTTTACCCCCAAGCCCATCTTCCTGCTCACTGCATTGTTCCAGGATTTTTCCTGGGGCTGTATTTTCTGTTTTTTTTTTTTGCATTGTTTTGTTTTTGTTTGTTTGTTTGTTTTATAGGTAAAAAAGAGAGAGTGTGATAAGACCTTACTGTTTACTCTGACATGTTGGCTTCCAGAAGTCTGTACTCAAAAATCTCAACTTTCAACCGTATTTGATTTCTTTGATTATTTTATTAAATATGTAAAACACTTGTGTGCATTTTGTAATTGTTCAATTTTATTTCAGGTGATTTCTGTCTTTTTTTTCTTTTCCAGAGGTTTGTCCTTACAAGCTCTTTCCCAAAATATGTCTTTAATAATTTTGTAGGGCATTTTCACTTGGTCATTTCTTCTTTTCTTTTGTATTTTAGTAGTATTTGTGAGAATTTCTTTTTATTTTCTACTTTTATCACCTATATTTTCCTTAATTTTTTTTTTTTACTTATTTCTATTTTGAGGGTGAGAAAGGTGAATTACATAGAGATGAATCCTCTTAGTAACTTTGTTAGGAGTCTCTCAATCTCCATTCCATTTTTCAATAATTCTGAGAGTGATTTTTTTTATTTTCTTATGCAAAGACTGCATCTTTCTCTCTGCAACTTCTCTCCCCTTATTCCTAATTTTTACACCTTTGAAGGGAAAAAGATAAAAAAAAATTCTAATTACTCTTTGTCATTTTATCCCATTAGCTAACTGAAAATAAGAATAACATACATTGAAGTCTTATTTTTCCAACTATAAACATCTCCAATGTCTACAACTAATCCTGTTATGGCATGACCTCTTCAACTAACCCTCTTAACGGCATTATCTCTTGGGCCTTCACCACTCTACTTGCTATACATGCATACATACATATATATATAGATAGATAGATAGAATAGATAGATAGATAGATATCTATATATATCTATATAGATATCTATCTATCTATCTATCTATCTATCTATCTATCTATATATATAAATATATATAATCATGTTGTCTCTTTTGGTAATATCCACTTCCACTCCATTGAATGGAGTTCTTAGTGTTAAAGATAAACAGAGTATCTCAGATGTGATTTGACAAAGTACAACAGGGATCATCTCAGTGCAGGACATTATGTATCTTTCTTCCTTCTTGTAGTTTTTAAGCAATGCTACAATATATCACTATTGACTCATGTTGAGCTGGTAGTAAATTAAAATCTGAAGACTTTTTTTTTTAGTTAAAGTGCTGTATAGATTTTTGTCTTTCATTTTGCATTTAACAAGTTGACTTTTTAAACACAAGTATAAGACTTTAATTTTATCTCTACTTGTGATGCTGGTTCATCAGGATCTCCTCAGATCTTGCCTATCATCCAAATGGATTAGATATTTGCCCTACTGTTGAATCATTGAAAAAAAATGTAATTTGAATTACTAGATTTTGTTTTACAGAATAGGAACAGGGGTATATCCCTGGGATCTTCTATTGAAGTCTTCTTTCCAAGTTAAAAACCATAATTTCAGTTCATCTCAATAACAAGTCCTAATTTACCTCATTACAATATTCTGGACTATATATTTCAATCTTATTGACAAACATAGCATGAGATACTTTTTCTCAAAATATTTTGCAAAAACTTCAGCAAATTTTATTTATGACAGCATGTTCTAATATGCTAACAAAATAGAAAAAAAATACAGGTTTATCAGGTTAGTCCAGTATCCCCTATTTTAGAAGAAATGATTCTGACTCTTATTGTTTGCTGCTTCTATTTTCTAAATATTTACCAGTCATTATATTAAAAATATATAAAAATATTAAATATATTAAAATATATATTATAATTTTAATATGAATATAATATATAGTGAATATTCTAAAATATGTAAAAGACATATAATTTTGATTATGGCTATTATATTTTTTCATTTTATTTGCCTATGCTTATTTCTTAAAGTTCTTTTTACCTGAGCTTTAAAGGAAAGTAGTAATAATGTCATCAGAAAAGTGGGACATGTTTTTTTGTTTCAAATGCACAGAAGTGAAAAGAATGAAGTTCAGAAAGAAGCACACATTAGCACCATAGTTTTGAAAGTTATGTATAGATATATGATTATAATAGAATACTATTATGCTATAAGAAATGATGAGCAGGATGACTTCAGAAAAAACTTGAAAGAATAACATTAACTGATCCAAAATGAAATGGGCATAACCAGGAAAACATCACAACCATTATAAGTAATATTGTATAAAGAAGGACTATGAATGACAGCTATTTTCAGCAGTACAGTGATCCAAGACAATTCTAAGGGATTCATTATGAAAAATGTTATCCATATACAGAGAGTGAAATGATGAGGTCTGAATACAGGCTGAAGCATACTATTTTTCTCTTTATTTAATTTTCAAGTTTTGTTTCATGCTATTTTTCTTTTTGGTGGAGGTGGAAACATATTTTGCATGATTACACATGTATAACCAATAACAAATTGCTTTGTGTTTCAGGGAGAGAAAAGGAGTGGTGGTGAGGGAGGGAGAGAATTTGGATTGTAAAATTTAAAAAAAAAATGTTAAAAATGGTTTTTACATGTAATTTGGAAAGCATGATTTAAAAAGAAAATGATGTATATAAATCATTCTATATAAAAAACAAATGGTAGTATGAAAGGAAAACTCTCTTTCACAGAATTTTACTGTATGTAAAAATATTCATTGTTGATATTTTATTTGGAATGAAAATTAAAAATAATAAATTGTACCTTTTTTCTCCACAAATTAGGCCACAAAATGCAGACTTCATTCTTAATTTTTTAAAGTAAGATTTGACATAGGAATTGAATAGATATTCATTGAAAAAGTATTTAATGTCTGATATCTGATTTTTAAAATGTCATTTTCAGAAATCCGATGCTGCCTAAAGTGAAAGGCCTAAGGTTTATCTCATAATTAAGATGCTCAGTATGATAGTTTCTGGTCTCTGGGAAGGAGAAGACACTCTTGGACTAATAAAGTGTTTCCATTTCAGTATAAAGAAAAAAAGTTGTATTTTTTATACAATCATATGGGCCGTTATAAAAAAAATCTAGTTCCTTTATTATAATAACTTTCAAGGCTAAATAGCATTGAGAGTTTTAAGAACTACTGTTTTGCTAATTTTTGTTTACACCTAAAGAATCAGTGTGTGCTGCTGGAAAGCCAGGTTTAACTTTTTCCATGTACTCTTCAATTGTATATGGCAATGGATTTCAGACATTAATCAATGACAGTATGGATTGTTAACTTCAATTTTTTAGCTATTGCCTTATCCCATCATTTTATTTTCTTGCAGTTTACATACTATCTAAAAGTAACTTCGTCATTTGATTCAGTTGATTTTCTCTAGTTCTTCAGCAGCAGTCAGTCTTCAAGGCTTTGACTATAAATATTGGTACCGTGCACAGATTTATTATCCACAGTTAGGCAGGCTCTGTGGAATGCTATAAAGTATGGTATTAAAAATCTATCAGTGCCATATGCCATTTGCAAACCTACTCAGCTGGCAGCTTTCAAGGCATTATTTTGGAAAGCTACGTGGGCTGCACAAAGGTTCAACAGTTTGCATGGATCTGCACTTTTAATGTATTTATATACAATGGATTTCCTATTTAAAGAAATGTTGGTACATGTATTTAGAGAAGAATTTTCCAAACAAGAAAGTCTTTCTAAAATTCCACATTCTATCATGATTTCATAAATGGAATATATCTATCACTAAAGAGGATAAATCATATTTATCCCATTACTTGAGATCTTCTGGGAAAATGATATCTATATATCTATATCTATATCTGTATATGTTTAAATGTTTCTAGGAAATCAAATTCTGTTGTAAACATAGCAAAAGAGAAATATTCTCCTACAGTTTTAACATTTTAACTAATTTAATCATTAATATCTGAAAAATATATATGCATATAAGTGTGTATACACACACAAACATACTCTTGAAGATATTATATAAAGTCCTAACCTCATTGGCATCAAGTGATTTAAATGCATGATGGAAACTATTTAAGTTGATCTATGTGTAATTTCAAAATAAAGATCTTTTTAAGATTATGCTTCTTTGTGAATTTTTTCCTTAATTTTTTATTTCCTTTATTCTCTATCCCTTTAAGCCAGTGTTTTTCTTCCTCTTTAATTTTCCTTAAACTTGTTTTATATGCCTATGTAGCTCCTTTGCCATAGATTTTCTTCCCTTACCCTAATGCCATTTGCCTTCACTTTATATTGGTAGGAGATACTGTGATATTATTATTGCCAAATCTTTCCCTTCTATTTTATTCTCTCAGTTCAATGGATTGGTTAAAAATTTGTTTCTTCTTTTGCTTCCAACTTCTTGTGTTTATTGGTTTTCTTTTTATTCTCCTTTTTTCTGATAGATTTTTCTTTGCTTTGTCTTTCTCATCAATTCTTTTTGCTTTCCAGGCTTTTCTATAACTTTAATTTCTAATTCTTGAACTTGTTTTATCTCTTTATGTCTTTGATAGGATTAAATATTCTAATGTATTCAAGGTTGAATTTTCTCTCCTAACAAATTATTATGTTATTGACTTTATAGTTTTTATACATCACTTATTTTGTTCTCCTTTGTCTTACTCATATATAGATCAATACAAAAGAAAGTGATGTTTTATAGAAGCAGCATTATGTGATAGAAATTTTCCTTTCTCCAAAATCATATGGCCTAATCTTATTGATTACCTTTCTTGTAAGCATTTACTTCCTACCAATTTGAGTACAAACTTCCATCAGGAGTTCACACATCCCATCTCATGAGCCAGCATTCTGCCTATAGAGGCATAGCTGTCTCTTAAAGAATACTATCTCCCAATGCATCAGGTCCAACCAGATTAAACTCATCATGATCTCCACATCTCCCAGCTCAGGCACATACCTCTTCCTCCATGGGAAGTGTCTTTAGCAAAGTCCCTTACCTATTCCTGGGGAAAAGAGTTCTTCCCTTTAGACTCTCAGAGTCAATCCCTCTTTTCTTCTTCCTCTCCAAATCTCTTGGAAATCCCCTTTAAAACTTCTTCCTTAGACACTGAATGAATTGTGATCTCTTTGTTCTTCTTCCCTGAATTTTGCAGAAGTACACCTTTTCGTTCTGCTCCTCACCTCTTCTTTCCCTAATCATTACCCCCCCAGTTTTATTTTACTCTCACAAAAAACAGTGATTTGCTCATAAAAGTGTTATGTGATTTAGTCCATGTTGTTTCAGTTTTTCTTGTCTATCTTTGATACATCAGTGGTTTTTTTTGTTTTTTTGTTATGTTTTGTTTTACACATACACACACACACATACACATACACATGGTACGTACATATTCTTCTCCTTTACCTTAAAAAAAAGTTAATTGATGATCTTTCTTTCTTCTGTAGTGCATTATCTAGAGCTACTCTCCTGAACTCCACTTGAAAAAGCAGGCTAGATTCCCAGAGGATGCCTGCTATTTCTCCACTCCCAATTCTTGACATGCTGAAAGTTTCAGTGTGTCTATACGACACCATGGCTCATGAGCTCCCACTGTCATACATACTCTGATGATTATCAGCTACTAACCATTAGTCAGTTAGACTTAGATTTCAGAAATGGGTATTTACTAAGGTGTTATATTAAAAATAGTATAAATATCCTCAAAAACTGATGATATATTTTTTCACTTATAAAATCCAGGAGAAAGAGGGTATAAGCCTGAAGCACATGTGGCAAAGCGGATAACTTGGTCACAATGGATATTCTCTTTGTTGATATACTTTTCACTGCTTTGTGGAGTTCTACTTAGGGATAGTATAGCTTTCTGCTAGGGACCTTGTAATCCCCACAATCTGCTTTTCCCGAAGTGCATCTAGATTGTTACTTACTCTCTGTGTGATCCAGGTCAGTCACTTAACCTTTGTTTGCTTCAGTATCCTCATCTATTAAATGTAGATAATAATTGCACTCATGTAACAAAGCTGTTATGAGGATGAACTAAGATAGTAGTTATAAAGTATCTAGCACAATGCCTGACACATGGTAAGTACCATATATATGTTAGTTGCTATTATTAATATTATTATTATTATTTATTATCCTCAACTCACAATGCAGATAGCTGTCCTAAAGATTTTGCTGGGTTGTCAATGAGAAATCCAAATCCTCCAACCCCCTTACTTCCTCAGATGCTTCTTTCATCCCACAACCCTGGAGTAACTGCTTCTCATGTGCTTGGATGAAACTTCTTTCCCCATCAACTCAGCAAATTTTCATCCAAGAAATTTATTTCAAGGACTCAGATGTAAATGCTCTCTCTAAGTTGCCAGCCATTCAAATTCTGGATTCTGATCTAGCTTGCTATACTACAGAAAACCTAAAGAGACAGGCTGTACATCAGTTTAATGGATTTAACTGACTGATTCAATAGAGATGTTCTTACCTAATAAAAGTAACTGAAGGTGGGCTAGAGTATTTTTATTAGATTTTTTGGTAGGATGGAATGCTTTATTGACATGCCCTTATACCTGTCTCACAATTTTCCCCAACAGTTGCTGATTCAGTCTCTCCCAATTCTTGTCCCTGTCTCTCACCACCACCACCCCCACTCCTCCTCTTTTTCTCTGTCTGTGTGATATTCATTGCAAGTCTCTTAAAATTGAAAACTAGTTAGGAGCTTGGCCTAGCCAACAAAGGTGGATCCCAGCTACTAAACGTGGAATAGCCACATTTCTTCTCACCTAACCTATTATTCACCTATTTACCTCATACTAGGAAAATGAAAGGAGAAAAATTTCAGAGATGAATTTACCAAAATCCAAATATTTTGAAGGGGGATTCTAGTACAAGAGTGCTGACAAGTTGACACTGATAAACTTAGCCTGTTGTTCCGTCATTAGAAATAGTATCTCATTAAAATCCAGTGAGAAAAAAGAATGGAAGATAGCTTCATCTTCTCCATTCTTCTCTACTGCATTTTCTCAAACTTAAAATATTTAATTCAAAATATGGGAATAACAATAATTAACAATAATAATAGCCAGAATTTGTATGGATTACCAAGATTTTGGAAAATATTTTCAATACATTCTCTCAATTGACTATTATAGCAATCCTCTGAGAAAGGTACAAGAGATTTTAATACTGTATTCCCAGTTGGTGTTGTTGGGTTTTCCTCCAACAGGTGAGGAATTAAAGGTCAGTAATATCATGTGGCTTAGCCTTGGAGCCACAGATTGTAAGAATTGGAAGCAGCATTCAAAATTAGTTCCAACCCTCTTTTCAGGCTGCTAAATCAAGAGTCAAGAAGCAAAGGAGCACAAAGGTAGAGAATAGTAAATGAAAATTATGGCAATTGTCCTAGAATCACAGTCCTGGAAGACACAACAATAACCCCCTTTCTATAAATTCTGTGCCTTGGTTAGCAAATTTCAACTGCAATGATGTTCCATTCCAGCAAAGAATTCTGTAATTAAAATGACATTAACTGTCAATCAGAAATATAGGTTCCTACAAAAAAGTTTAAAACTGTGTCAGTTTCTCTCCATGGATTCTCTAATCTGTGGTGGTTGTGTTTAGCCCTATAAATAAAATGTCCTAGTATTTTGTCCATACATACACACATACATATACCTGTGTATGTGTGTGTGTGTGTATGTATAATACATATGAATACAATTTCATAATTGTGAATGACAGCAAGTTAATGCAAATCTAGAAATGCAAAATCTTCAGGTTTTGTACAGAAATAGGAACAGATTATTTTGTTTGCCTAAGAATTTCACTCAATTATTTATCATCCAGTTTAAGAACAAAAATTGGATCATTTTTCCCCATCAAATTCTTGGACTTGCTTTCTTTCTTTTCTTTGTTGCTAATGCCAGTATTTTCCTGCCACCTTTTTCTTATTTGGCCCTTTTTTGTTAAAAACAGCTTTCTCTTTCCATTCTAAAAGATAAACAATTGGCACCAGGTAAATGTTTGGTCATTGTACTTTTTGTTTACAGTGGGCAACTGGTTTGGGCTTATTAACTCTTGAAAATTGAATTTATTCTTTTTGAAAATGCTTCATAATTAAATCAATTCAAGTTGCCCTGAACTCTCTATGAAGAAGCAGCTTGTCTCAGTGGCAGTGTGTACATCTTAAAGAAAAAAAATGGAATCCATAAAAATAATTTGAGACCTGCTGATGCTTTTATTATTGCATATTATTTACTGTGACTTCAAATTATTGGAGTCCTCAGTATTTTAACAAGTTTTTGGGTGTTTATGTGATTAGTTTAAATTTAAAATGGCTAGAATATTGAATATTCAAATGCCCTGGGCATTTTAAAAGTAATGAGAGGAAGAGGGATATTTTGTCTTCAGTTTTCTTAACTTTTGCTTTCAATATAAAATTCATTATTAGAATGAAGTGTTGTGAACAGTTCTCTTAAATATTACAATTAAAGTGTTCTTTTTACATAAAAATATATTTTTAGGTCATGGAGAAGATAGTTGTGGTTAGTGGAATGTACTGCTGTACTGATTAGTGATCAAATAAGAATTTCTGAGGAGACATATTTGGTTTTAAGAAACTGATTCTTAGTAATCATTCTGATAATAAAATTTTAGTGTGTGAATTCTAATACTGCAATAATATCTAATTACTTGGATGATTATAAAGCAATCGAGTTAAAGTGATTAGCCTTATTCAAACTGTCAAGTGCTTATTGTGTGTAAGGCATAACACTAGGTGTTCACTATACAGTCATGAAAAATAATCAAGTACTTGTCCTCCAGAAGCTTATAGTCTAATAGGGGTAGGAAATGGAACTGAGATTATATTCATATAAAGAAATTGTATTTTAAGAAAGCTACATTTTCTAGAGCAATATTGTTTGTTCTATGCAATTTAGCCTACAAAGATTGACTGTTTTGCTCAGTATCACATATTGTGTGTCAGAAGTAGGTCTGGAAGTTGTCTTTCTGGCTTAGAGGCTGGATCTCTAGTCACTCCACCACACTGCTTTTCTTAGGGTTTAAAATATACCAGAATAAATATGAGAAACTATACAGTGGGATACCAGCAAGCAACAGCTAACAAAAGTGATATGAGAAATTTGGGGGGTTTCAGGCACGAGTTGGAAAATTTGACAATAGTTTGACATTTGAGCTAGGTCTTGAAGGAAATGTTATTGGTGGCTTTTGTTGGCCACAATCCACATTTGTACTTTATTTGACTACTATAGATCACCTCACAATTCAGGATACTGCTTCTGTGTCCATTTTTGGATGTAGAAATAATGTCTAATATTGAATTAGGCCACTGGGCACATTTATTTCTTTTTGTGTTCTAAAACTTCCAATATGATGCCATTACACCAACCCACCCTCTTCTTGTGGGAAACAATTATGATCTTCTACAACCTCTTCACTTGCTAGTTAAAAGTTAATTTCCCCCAAAAAATAAAATTTCTTTTGCTTAGCTGAGTCACACATGCTAATAAATAGTAGCCATATTGAAGGCTAACTCATAAGCTGAATGGGAGGAGGATGAACTCCCTTAGGACAAAAGCCCTTTTTTAACTTCACTTAAGCTTGTTAAATTGGGCATAGGGGTCAAGTGACTGCAAAAGATCAGTTATGAACTCAATTACCTGAATTGTGGTCACCAATGCTCCCTGAGCCTCCAAAATATTAATCAAATTAAAACTTTGCTGATGACACATCAAGAACGGTTTACTGCTCCCTCTTCTCATATCAGTTAACAGAGGAAACAATATGCTGCTTCTTTGTCTTCCCAGATGTGGGCTGTTTGTCATCAGTGAAGTGATTGAAGACTCATAACAGATTAAAGGTGCAGTTTTTATAGGTAGTCATATCCTAGAAATCTTCCCAGTCAACTCAAGACCCAGACCCAATTAGTTTTGCTATATTATCCAATAAAGCACACTTAGATATATAAGTTGGTTTTTTGGTTTTTTTTTTTTTATTAAATTGAGTTGTGCTCTCACTTTTATTAGTGAGACAGGGTGAAACCAGACATGAAAGGCTGATTGACACTCCACTCCTAGCAATTTTGATGCTCATCTTAGCACCATGCAACAGAAAGCACAAATTTTAGGAGACAGAGGTTAAAAGGACCCAATCATAGGAACAGAAAGATAGGATGAGCCAAGGCATATGGTTGAGAAACAGCAAGATGAGAATGAGGGATAGAGAGTAGTTAAGTTCCACTGGAACACAGAGGACATAAAGGAGAAGAGTATGTGATTAATCAGATTAGAAAAACATGTTGAGGCCTTGGGTTCCAGGGTCAAGAGATTAAATGCTACTCAGTAGGCAATGAAGAGAGATTTTTGTTGTCATAGTTTTTTTAATTTTTCTTTTCTTTTCTTTCTTTTCTTTTCTTTTTCTTTTTTTTTTTTTAAACAAGGTCTGGCGTGATCTTAGCAGTACATTTGGTAAATCATTCTATCCCTGGTATGAATAATTGTTCAGCAATGGGATTGATTCAGTGTACAAAAAATAGAAGATTACCACCATGGCATATGAAAGAAGAGATAAATATCTGAGTGAAAATGGTTGGTTATAGTTGAAGTGGATCATCAATATCCTTTTAAAACCTTTTCAATTAATGAATCACTAAATAAACTGAAAAATCTAGATTTGAGATCAGAATTTTGTAAAAGAACATTTTGTCATCCTTTAAAAGATTCCCAGAAGTAATACATATGTAAAGAGAGTAATCTCTGATAAGCTTACATAAGAATTTTAATGTATATTGATTTGGGTGGAGGGAACATACTCAAAATATCTAGTCTCTCCTAAAAGCCTATCATTTAAAAATAAATTATTGGCCTTTTCAAGGAATCTAAAACTCCAGACATTATACTGGATCATTCCTTTGAATACTACTCTCATCTTACATTTTCACTGACCTTTTTCTAACTTACAGAAGCCATGAAAGAAAAACAGAATCATAATAGCCCTACAACATAAACAAGGTTTGAAGATATATCTACAATATACCATTTTTAGGTACCTTCCTTACATTGAAATTCTGCAAATTTTCTAGCCATAGGAGATATGCAGTCTTACAGTGTTTGGAAAAAGAAAAGGCACTAAACAGAAAAAGAGATGGTAAAAGCACCTAGGCTAGAATAAGTGTACATAGAAGAGTTCTGTGCTGGAGGCAAACACAGTATGAGAGAAGTAAAGGCTCTCAAATGATATCTCAAAGAAAGAGAGCTATGAAAAAGAAAAAAAGATCTGAGATGTTATTAATACTAAACATTGAGCAAAATATAACACAAGTTGATACACAGTTGGTAGATATTTTCAGAATTGTAAAAGAAGAGATTCAGCTCAGAATTCAAGTTGAAGAGAGATTTCCTATGGATAGTAATTTCTTTCACAAGTTCCTATTTCCAGAATAGTGGAACATTGCAAACCCTCCTTTGAGAGAGCTGTTATGTGACACAATTCATAGAGCACTGGGCTTGGAATGGGGATGACTTGAGTTCAAATACAGCCTTAGACATTTACTATCTGTATGACCATGGTCAAGACACTTAACCTGTGTTTACTTCAGTTTCCTGAATTGTAAAATTGAGATAATAAGAGTGCCTACTTCCCAGGGTGTTGTGAGGACCAAATTAAATAATAATTCTAAAGTGCTTATCACAGTTCCTGGCACACGGTGCAATATGAATGTTAGTTGTTGTTATAATAGTAGTAGTAGTAGTAGTAGTAGTAATAGTAATAGCAATAGTAGCAGTATTATTTGTTTTTGTTGTTGTTGTTGTTGTTGTTGTTGTTGTTGTTCAAGTGGTGACTATTTGCAAGGGTGCAAAATGACCTCAACACAGAAAATATCAAGTTGATGAGAAAAAGTCTATTGCCCTGATCACAATTTGTGGTTGGATGGATAATCTATAGACAATCAACAGTAGGCAGCTTGTAAAACTGGAGAATAAACTAGATCGAGAATGAAATAAAAAGACTATGTAATCATCCTTAACTTAAGAGAATTTCAATGCATCTCCAAACCTTTTTTTTTAAAAAATAAAACCTCATCATTTTAATATCTACTTTAGTTTAATTTAATATTCAGTTTATACCATTATTGTTGCATGACTGAAAGTCATAGGACACAAGTAACTGAAATAGTTAAAATAATTGAAAGTAGACATAACCCAAAGAGCAATGGAGAGATTCATAGTAGATGTGAACAGGTTATAATATATAACCATTGAGAAATTTCAAAGAAAAATAGAATTAAAAGATGTCATCAGGAAAATATATAAGAAAAAAAAGTTTAGTTGGTTACATCATGACAGAAAATGACAAGAATTCTAGCCAAAGGCTGCATTGACATCCTTATGATGTCCAATATAGTTAGGCAGTCCTCCAGAAAAAAAACAAAAACAAAAACAAAGTGCTATGGCCTTGAAGGTTGGATAGATGCCAGTTGACCAGTGTACATGTGATTGAGTAATGGAAAATTTTCAAACTCATGATTGAATTTTTGGATAATTTGAACTAATCACCTATTTCTGAATCTAAACAGTTTTAGACACACTTGGCTGGTTTTTGGATAAGAAGAGTATACTGGACACTTTTCTTTTTTCTTTCCAAGGATGACCTGTAATGGAGCTGTTATAAAGTTAGAAGGACTGGGTAAAGGAGAGAAAATGCCTTAGAGGTTGCAGGTGGTCAAAGAACTTCAAGGAACACTCAACTAAGCACTTGAGTTAAAGGTGTTTTGCTACACTGTCTTTAATGTGTGCTTATTCTGCTAATGAAGGGATTCACCTCAAAAAGTAATGCACTTGCAATTTTGTTACAGTATAAGAAATAAATGAAAGAAGCCCACACCAAAATGTATTCCATCACTTTACATTATTTCAACAGGGACAAATTAATGTATCCATTGCACCTCAATTTGTAAAGTAGGTCATGCTAATCAAATAAGACACAAACCACAAAAAAAGGCTACCAGGCTCATGAAAGCATAAATAAATCATCCAGATTTGTATTCATGAGAACTATAGTGGGCTGAACTCCCACAGAATTTCCCAGGCATCTATAGCTATGTCATCTTTACTCCGAACATCATCTCAATAGCATCCCCATTTGAATGCTGTATTTGTTCCCTGGAACTTCCTTGTCTTCTGATAGGCCAACTTTATTCTTGGCTTACAGGGATCTAGACCCACACATATGCCGTTTCCTCCATTTGAATAAAAGAAGGATAATACTGGGACTCTCTTGTAGTTGCTTAGTCCTTTTTTTTCCAGGTGTGCCGGACTCTTTATGACTTCTTTTGGAGTTTTCTTGGCAAAGACTCAGGAGTGGTTTGTCATTTCTTTTTGCTGCTTATTTTACAGGTGAGGAAACTGAGGCAATCAGGTTTAAGTGACATATCCAGGGTCACCCAGCTAGCAAGTTTCTGTTGCTGGATTTGAACTTCAGTCTTACTGACTCCAACACAAGTGTTCTTTCCACTGTGTCACTTAGCTGCTCTTTCTAGCATACTTTTATTTATATCTCCAATACTGGCACCTAGTATGCAATAATAGAACAACTGTTCTATATTTCTATCTATATTTGTAGTTATATCTACACTGTCAAACATCAAAATTTCAAGTATTTTTTTCTTTCGTGCCTAACTTTACTGGACATCACAAGGATATCAATATAGCCCTTGGTTTGAACATATATCATTTCTTGTCATTATGTAACCAAGCAGTCTTTTTTTCCCCTTTCATATATCTTCTTAGTGGCATTTTTAAATCTGTTCTTCTTTGGTACCTACTTCTATTTTTCTAGTACTCTGATTTCCTGAATTAGAGTCCCTCATAGCTGAAAGGTGAATGAAGACTATTTGTATGAGTTCTAGGAGGGATAAAATAAGATGATCGTTTTCCCCACTCAGTCAAATCCTTCATTTGGTGGCAAAAAGGCTCTCCAGATGAGTGGTCATGTGGCAAATTGATGTATTCTTGAAGAGGAAGAAACAGGTTCTTTGTTATCTCAGGTTCCAACTCTATTTGGTTTTGGAGTTTTGTGCATTATAATTAATTGAGGAGATTAAGGAGGGAGACAAGGAGGGAGGAAGAGAATCTAATTTGCCCAAGACATATTTTGATCTCCTAGAGACAAGGGTCTACTCTTCCTGTTAGTGCGGCAACTTGTATTAAGCTCTTTGAAACACTTTTTCAAGATCTGATACAAAGAACAAACATGCTAGAGTCTGTTTAGGGCTTGAACTTCTAATTTAAAACTTAACTCTCCTGTTCTAGTCTTCAGATTGCTGAGAATGTAACAGGCATAGCAAATGATTTCCCCTTTTCCACTACTTTATATATTGCAGTGTCATATCTACAAGATACACTAGAAGACAACTATTCAGATCTAGAATAGACTGTAAAGCAAAGCCACATGCCTGCTGTGTGATGAGAGTGACAATGACCTGTATGCATAGATATCTCGTGTTTAAGCCATTTGTTTTATTATATAGCATCTCTATTGGCCACTTTCTTGCATCAATGTATCTTACTTAGTTTTACCTCTTGCACCAATAAAGGAAAAATTATGATTCATAACATATTTGTAAAGAAGGAAAAACAATACAGAATAACTTCTTTTTACAATTTGCATAATTTCTTTTTTGTAATTTTACAAGAATAAGTATTATTTACTTTCTAAGTTATCCTATTTAGAGGCAATGAATAAAAGTTACAGGGAATTATTTAGAAATGCAGAATCTATACATATATGAGGGAAAGTAAAACAAAATGGCATACGGAATACAGAACTAGGCTTGAAGTATGGAAGTCCTATGTTTAAATCCTACTTCTGATAAATATTATGTGACCCTAGACTCAGATATTGAGCTTGTAAAGTGCTGGATAGTTCCAATATGCATTGGTACAGGAAGTATTTTCCTTCAGTTCCTGAAATCAATGAAATCATGTATCTAGCTCACCCCCAAAATAATAATATTTATTCTGTATCTTACTTTTTGATAGGATCATGTATTTAGAGCTGGGTGGGGTCCTAGAAGTTACTGAATTTACTCCACTCATTTTAAAACTTAGGATCAAAGAGGTTAAGTGATCTGGCTTGTTGGGTTACATGGCCATAGTCTTAAATGTCTAATTCAGGATTTGAAACAAGGTCTTCCTGATTCCAAGTCCACCTCTATATCCATTACCCCACAATTGCCTTGTAGAATTAAGGCTATGAGTCTGCACATAAATACTGTACACAATGTCTTTTAAGGTTGGTTATATCCATACAAAATGATGAAGTGTTTTAAAAAAGCATTTATTTATTTTTATTGTTCCTTCTTTTCAAACTTTGAGTTCCAAATAGTCACCCTTCTTCCTTCCTGTCATTTCCCCAACCTACTGAGAAGGCAAGCAATATGACACCTATTGTACATGTAAAATCATGCAAAACACGCTTCCATATTAGTCATATTTTACAAAAAAAGACCAATAAAGTTAGAAAAATTTACTTTAATTTGCACTCAGAGTTCATCTGTTCTTTGCCTGAGGTGGATAACATATTTTCATCATGAATCCAATGAAATTGCTTTGGATTACTGTATTGGTCAGTTTTTCACAGTTGATCATCATTAAAACCTTGCTGATTTTGTACGCCATGATCACCAAGTTCTCACTTCTTTTTGCGTAAGTCCATATAGGTCTTTCCATGTTGTTGTTGTTGTTTTCCCTGAAACCACCCCATCATCATTTTTTCCATTTTTATTAATTTATGTTAAACTTAAATACTAAAACTTAAAGATAAAATAATAAAAAGGAAAAAAAAAGCCATTCCTATGTATAAAACAGAATATAAGAGAGGATTGAAAATATACAGCAATAAATTTCCATTTCAAAAAAGCTAATATAGTACATGTGACATGTTGTGCTCAGAGCTGTCCATCTTTCCTTTGCTTTTTTGTAAGATTACTTTTTCTCTTCTGTGTACTTTTTACTTTGTTCCCTCCCCAACTTTCCCCTCAACCAAGAAGGCAACAATTAAGCACAGACACACACATATATCTAGAAATCTATGCAAATACACCTATACATCTATACACACACACACACACATATATATATATACATACATATATACACACATACAAACACTTAGATATCTGCAGTCATCCTCATGTATAGACATATACATTCAAATGCATTTATGTAAGACCATATTATATGTGAGTGTCCTCTTTTTCTCTGAAGATAAACAGCATCTTTCTTCAAGCCTTTCTATATTTTTCTAAGTTTACCAACTCGTCATTTCCTACACCGCAGCAATATTCTAACCTTATACTATCTTGTTATTTTAAATATGAAAACAGTATTGATTAATATGGCTGACATATAATGTAGTTTACCTATTTTCTCTTTTGATTGAATCTATTTTAATTTTAACTTTAAATGAGATTATGATTACTACCCTTGCTATTTTCCCCTAATAAACTCTACTCAAGATCTCTATTTTATGTCCATGCATGTTTTTTATTTCCTATCTCTCCTGATTCCTTTACTTCTACCTGCTACCATGCCCTTTTATTGCTTAACCACCCAGAGATGTCTACCTTATCCTCTTCCCCCACCTTTTCTCCTTACCCTCTTGTTTCTATCTGAATTTGGATGATTCTATAGCCTATTCTTTCATCCTCTTATTTATAAATTTAGAAGAATTTTATTCCCTTCTAAATGTACATATTGTTCTCTCTTTAACCCATATCTCCTGTAAGTCAGGTTCCCTCTACAAAATCCATCCCTTATCCTCTCCCTCCTCCTTATCTCCTTATCTTTTTTATTTTTTTCTGAATTTCAATGACTTTTATACCCTTCTAGATATATATGTATTGTTCCCTCCTCAATCCATTTCCAAAGAGAGTAGGGTTCTAGAAGCACATCCCTTCTCCCCATCTAATTCTTCTGTGTCAGTTCTTGCTTTTGTACCTCATTTGCATAAAATAATTACTTTTTTCCTTTGCCTTGAATTGTTTTAGGAATCACATCATACACAGGTCAACCCCAATCATTTTTTCAAACTACCTAATTACTAATGACAATTTTTGACATTCATTTTACATTTTCTCATATACAAAGGAAATGATCTGTCTTTATTAAGTCCCTTATAATTAGACTTTGATTTGTACCTCATATTTCTCTTGAATCTTATATGCCAAATTTATTAAGTTCAGGGTTTTTTGGCAATAAAATCCTGAAAGTCTAGCAATTCAGTGAATGTCCATTTTTTTTCATTTCGGGATTTAACTTTTCTGGGTATGATATTTTTTGGCCACAACCCCATTTCTTTTGCTCTTTATATGTAGGGTTCCAAGACCTGCAGTCTTTTAATGCCACCACTGCTAGGTCTTATGTGATTCTAATTGTGGCTGCATCATATCTGAATTCTTTGTTTTCTTGTCACTCATAATGTTTTCTCCTAGAGCTTAGGGTTTTGGAATTTGACCATGATAGTCATGTAGGTTTTCATCATAGGTTCTCTTTTAGGTGGTGATCAATGCATTTTTTCTATTTCTACTTTCCTCGGTTGTTATAATGCTTTAGGAAAATTAAAAAATATATTTCTGGCATTATTATATTAAGATTCTTTCTTTGGTCTTAGCTTCCAGGTTGTCTAACTATTCTTATATTTTATCTTCTTGATCTGTCCTCCAGATCAGTTGTTTTTCGTATGATGTACCTAATATTTTCTTCTTCTTTTTCTTCTTTATATTTTGTTTTATCATTTCTTGGACTCATAACTACACTGGTTTCTCCTTGCCCAATTCTAATTCTTTTTTTTTTATTTTATTAATTTATTTTGATATATCAACAATCACTTCCATATGCTTTTAAGTTGAAATTTTTTTCTCCATCTTCCTCCCCCCCCACCTTCTCCAAGACAGCGCATAATCTGATATGGGCTTTACATTTACATACCCATTAAACATATTTTCACATTAGTGAAGTTGTAAGTAAAAATTAAAACCAATAGGAGGAACCATCAGAGAGACGAAACAAAACTCAAAAAAAGGTAAAAATAAGTGATAGCGATTCGACTTCCATAGTTCTTTCTTTTGATGTGGACAGCATTTTCCATCCCAAGGCCTCTGGAGATGTCTTAGATCCTTGTAATGTTAAGAAGGGTTAAGTTTAACAATATCAGTCATTGCATAATGTGACTGTTACTGTGTATAAAGCCCTCTTGGTTCTGCTCACTTCACTCAGCATCAGGTCATAAATAAGTCTTTCCAGGTTTTTCTGAAGTCAGCCTCTTCATCATTTCTTATAGCACAATAGTATTCCATTACATTCATATACCACAACTTGCTCAACCATTCCCCAATTGATGGGCATCCTCTCAATTTCCAATTCTTTGCCACCACAAAAAGAGCTGCTATGAATATTTTTGTACATGTGGGTCTTTTCCCCATTTGTTTGATCTCTTTGGGATACAGCCCTAGAAGTGCTATTGCTGGATCAAAGGGTATGCACATTTTTGTAGCCCTTTGGGCATAGTTCCAAATTGTTCTCCAAAATGGTTGGATCATTTCACAACTCCACCAACAATGTATTAGTGTTCCAATTTTCCCACATCTCTCCAACATTTATCATTTTCCTGTTTTGTCATGTTGGCCAATCTGATAGGTGTGATGTGGTACCTCAGAGTTGTTTTGATTTGCATTTCTCTAATCAATAATTTAGAGCATTTTTTCATATGACTATAGATGGCTTTAATTTCTTCATCTGAGAACTGTCTGTTCATATCCTTTGACCATTTATCAATTGGGGAATGGCTTGTGTTCTTATAAATTTGTCTTAATTCTCTATATATTTTAGAAATGAGGCCTTTATCAGAGAGACTGGTTGTAAAAATTCTTTCCCAATTTTCTACCTTCCTTCTAATCTTAGTTGCATTGGCTTTGTTTGTGCAAAAACTTTTCAATTTAATGTAATCAAAATTATCCATTTTGCTTTTCATAATGTTCTCTATCTCCTGTTTGGTCATGAATTCTTCTGTTCTCCATAGATCTGATAGGTAAACTATTCCTTGTTCTCCCAGTTTACTTATGGTATTTTATAAGTCATGAACCCATTTTGACTTTATTTTATATGGTGTGAGATTTGGGTCTATGCCTAGTTTCTGCCATACTCTTTTCCAGTTTTCCCAGCAGTTTTTTTCAAAGTGGTTCTTATCCCAGAAGCTGGGGTCTTTGGGTTTATCAAATAATAGATTACTATAGTCATTGACTACTGTCTTGCATATTTAACCTATTCCACTGATCCACCTCCCTATTTCTTAGCCAGTACCAAGCAGTTTTGATGATTGCTGCTTTATAATACAATTTAAGATCTGGAATTGCTAGGCCACCTTCCCCTGCATTTCTTTTCATTAGTTCCTTTGATATTCTGGACCTTTTGTTTTTCCAAATGAATCTTTTTATTTTTTCTAACTCTATAAAATAATTTTTGGTAGTTTGATTGGTATGGCACTGAATAAGTAAATTAGCTTAGTAGGATTGTCATTTTTATTATATTAGCTCAGCCTACCCATGAGCAACTGATGTTTTTCCAATTATTTAGATCTGATTTTATTTGTGTGAAAAGTGTTTTGTAATTGTGTTCATAGAGTTCCTGGGTTTGTTTTGGGAGGACTCCTAAATATTTTATAATGTCTACAGTAAGTTTAAATGGGATTTCTCTTTATCTCTTGCTGTGGGCTTTGTTGGTAATATATAGAAATGCTGATGATTTATGTGGGTTTATTTTATAGCCTGCAACTTTGCTAAAGTTGTTTATTATTTCAAGTAGTTTTTTACTTGATTCTCTAGGATTCTCTAAGTATATCATCATGTCATCTGCAAAGAGTGATAGCTTTGTTTCTTCTTTGCCTATTCTAATGCCTTCAATTTCTTTTTCTTCTCTTATTGCTAAAGCTAAGGTTTCCAGTACAATATTGAATAACAGTGGTGATAATGGACATCCTTGTTTCACCCCCGATCTTATTGGAAATGCTTCTAGCCTGTCCCATTACATATAATGCTTGCTGAAGGTTTTAGATAATGCTATTTATTATTTTAAGGAAGACTCCATTTATATCTATGCTTTCTAGTGTTTTTAATAGGAATGGGTGTTGTATTTTATCAAAAGCTTTTTCTGCATCTATTGAGATGATCATGTGGTTTCTGTTGGTTTTGGTGTTGATATGCTCAATGATGCTGATAGTTTTCCTAATATTGAACCAACCCTGCATTCCTGGTATAAATCCTACCTGGTCATAGTGTATTATTCTTGTGATAAGTTGCTGCAATCTACTTGCTAGTATTTTCTTTAAAATTTTAGTGTCTATATTCATTAGAGAAATTGGTCTATAATTTTCTTTCTCTATTTTGACTCTTCCTGGTTTAGGTATCAACACCATATTTGTATCATAAAAAGAATTTGGTAAGATCTTCTTCACCTATTTTCCCAAATAGTCTATATAGTATTGGAATTAATTGTTCTTTAAATGTTTGATAGAATTCGCATGTAAATCCATCTGGCCCTGGAGATTTTTTCCTAGGAAGTTCATCAATGGCTTGTTCAATTTCTTTTTCTGAGATGGGGTTATGTAAGGATTTTACTTCCTCTTCGCTTAATTTGAGCAATTTATATTTTTGTAAATATGTATCCATTTCACCAAGATTGTCAAATTTGTTGGTATATAGTTGGACAAAATATTTCCTAATTATTGTTTTAATTTCCTCTTCCTTGGTAGTAGCTTCGCCCTTTTTATTCTTGGTACTAGTAATTTGTTTTTCTTTTTTCTTTTTTAACTAAATTAACCAAAGGCTTATATATTTTATTGGTTTTTTCATAGAACCAGCTCTTAGTTTTATTTATTAGTTCAATGGTTTTCTTAATTTCAATTTTCTTAATTTTTCCTTTGGTTTTCAATATTTCTAATTTGGTGTTTAGTTGAGGATTTTTAATTTGTTCTTTTTTAGTTTTTTTAGTTGTATGCCTAATTCATTAATCTCCTCTTTTTCTATTTTATATATGTGAGCATTTAGAGATATAAAACTTCCCCTAAGAACTGCTTTTGTGGCATCCCCTAGTTTTTGGTATGTTGTCTCATTATTGTCATTCTCTTGAATGAAATTATTGATTGTTTCTCTGATTTGCTGTTTGACCCAATCATTTTTTAGGATTAAATTATTTAGTTTCCAATTATTTTTTAGTCTATCTTTTCATGGCCCTTTATTACATATAATTTTTCTTGCATCATGATCTGAAACGGATGAATTTAATATTTCTGCCTTTCTGCATTGGATTGTGAGGTTTTTATGCCCTAGTACATGGTCAATTTTTGTGTATGTGCCATGTACTGCTGAGAAAAAAGTGTATTCCTTTCTATCCCCATTCAGTTTTCTCCAGAGGTCTATCATACCTAACTTTTGTAATGCCCAATTCTAATTCTTTTTTTAAATGTTAAAATGATTTAATAGAAAATGATTTATGTAGACATCAATTTTATAAATGTTAAAAAAGTAATTCTAAAAATGAAAAATAAAAAAATTGGTTTCTTGAAAAATAACACTTTTAAAAAAGTATTTCTTAAGTTCAATGATATGTACAAAGTATGCTCCAAAAATATTTGTTTAATTAATGTTTTAAATTTCCAACATCATTTAACCTAAGCTGGCCAAGCTATGTATTTTTGGTCATGAATATAGATAAAATAGTATATATACATATATATGAAGTATTCATTGTATTTTAAATAGAAAATAGAATAAAAAGCATGAATGTCTCATTCAAAACATTAATATGACATAATTTCATAAACACAAAATGAAAGCTACACTTGCAGTACATTTCCTCTTTAACTCAATTTTTTTTGCAGTTAAAATAATTTAGAAACTTATATAAATCTTACATTCCTATTTTTAAAAATATATTCTTTTAGAAGTTTTTAAATTCCACAGTTCACTTTACTGAAGTTAATCAATTATTAAAAATCAAGTGCCAAAATTTAAAAGAGCTTGAAATATTTTTGTCTTATTCGAACTTTATTGCTTTGTACAGACAGGTATTTCTCTTTTTACGGCAAATCATATAGTGGAATTTCAGGCTTTAATTAGGATAAAAACTTACTCTGTATTACCTTAAGATTCAAATTTATAACAATCCCTAGCAAGAAGTAGATCTGTAGAATATTCACTGAGTAAGAGCAGAGAACAGGCCTACAAGTGATGCCTTCCTTACTGCCATGATTGATTTCTGGGCTTGTGGACCACTTGTGAATCAGACCTTTCTCTAGTAGATGAGACTTCTGAACGAAGGGATGGACTCTCTCCTTATAGATACATCTGTAAGTTGTGTTTCTCCACACTTTATTCATCTTATTTCCCATTGTTTCCTATTGTGCAGAAAAATAGAATCATCCTTTGAGAATACAATTGACAGTAGGTCAAAATTCCATCAAGTCAGCTCATAATGCAACTCTTCCATGAACTGAGAATATCTATTATTTATAGCATAATTTTTCCCTTGAGATTTTGTGCAAAAATGACTGAATCTACTTCCAAAAGGAAAGAAAATTCTGTTTGGTAACTATTTCATATCAAGTGTCTGTGAGGTAGAACAATTTTCTTTTTTCTCCCATAAATATTGCTTATTGTAAAAATTTTTATTCCACAGGAAAAGGCTCCAAAGGTTTTTCTGCATTCTTCCAGTTGTGAAAATTCTCTTTGTACCATTCAATTGTTTTCTTTATTCCTTCTTTCCAGGGAACTTTAGATCTCCATCCCAAGCCATGAATTTTTTCTGATTTCATAGGATATCTCATGTCATTGGAAGGTCTATCATCAACATAATCAACCCAATTTTCCATTTCAGACTCTGAATTGGTTTCTTTGATCAATTGTATCAATTCTTTGCCAAGGTGTGCAATTGACAGCTCAAAATTGGTTCCTATGTTATGAATTTCACCTGGTTTCCCTTTCTTTAGAACAGTGAGAAAACTTCTACTACATCAGCAGCATAAAGGAAATTTTTTTTTGGAGTCCTGAACCACGAATGCAACATTTTCTGTTGTGTTGCAATAAAGATATAAATTTTGGAATAACCTTTTCTGCATACTGATGTGGTCCATAAATATTACTGCTCCTTGTGATAACAACTGGAAACTTATACTGTTCCCAGTAAGACTGTACAAAACATTCTGCAGCTGCTTTAGATGATGCATAAGGATTTGTAGGTTGTTTTGGTGAAGACTCATCAAATTCCTCATTAAGGCTACCTCCATAATTCATCAGTGCTCACGTAAATGAATTTCTCTCTTCTGGCTTCATAAGCAGCACTCACCAAAACATGGGTACAATAAACATTGACATAAGTAAACTCCAAGGCATGGACAAATGAAAGATCTACATGTGTTTGAGCTGCAAAATGGAGTATTATATCTACCTTCTCGGTTTCAAAAAGCAGTTTTATGAAGTGTGGTTCACAAATGTCACCCTGTATAAGCTTGTAGTTTTGTTTGTTAGAAATGGTTTCAAGGTTCTTCAGGCTTACACAGTAGTCCAGCTTGTCAATATTTATGATCATATAGTCTGGATAATCTTCTACTAGAGAGACTATCACATGTGATGCAATGAAGCCAGCACCGCCCATGACCAAGACTCATTTGGGGAAGCTGCTCAGTGGGCCAGGGGCTTCCCTGCCAGCAGCGGCTGACATCTCTGACTCAGCTCTGCACTCCCCAATTCTAATTCTTAAGGACACATTTTCTTACTTAAGATTCTGGATCTCCTTTTCCATCTGGTTGATTTTCTTTTTCATAATCTTCCTGTTTTTCTTGCATTTTTCTTATTTTTTTTCCCTCAATCTCTCTGATTTGATTTTTAAAACCTTTCAAAAGTTCCTCTATGCATTCTTTTTGGGCAGGTATTTGATATTACTCTTTGGATTAGGAGAGGCTTTTTATGCTTCAGTCTCCTCCCCTGAAGACAAACTGCAGTATTCTCTGTTTCCATAATTATGCAGTTGTGTTCTTTCTCCTTTGTCTGCTCTTTTTTATATTATTTGTAGCAGCTTATTATTTTTATCATCTCTAGTCCTAGTGTATAGGAAATGGTGCCTCTTGCTTAATATTCTCCTTCATTTCTCTCCTCTGGAAACCCAAACCAAGAACTCTACCTTCCTGTAAGTGCCTGTAGCCAGCAGCATCCCTGACCCACTACTTCTGAACTCACCAGGCACATGCTGGTTCTTCTTGCCTAGAGCTACGGCTGGTGCAGCACAGGTAAGCCTAACATCCTGTATTGGTAGAGGTTCCTTCAGTATTCCCATGCCTTTACCACTTACATGCCTGACACCCCACACTGTGTGGAGGTAAAAATTGCTGTGGCTGGGGCCAAGGCTACCTCCCCTCCCAGCTGGCCCCAGGGCTCACTGCTTGCTGCTTCAGAGGAACTAGCCTACAGTTGTTTATACATCACGGGGGCCAAACTTCAGTTCTGGGATTTTTCTTCATATCTTCTCCAGTTGTCCCAGAAGGTCCACTGTTCTGACCAACTCTTCTTTATTTTTACCACTTTATATTTGCTCTGAGGCACTATTTTGTTTTGTTTCTTGAGGAAATCAGGAGTGTTTAGAAGTTTTTGACCTACTTCACCATCTTCCCAAAATCCTTTCTTAACCCTCCTCATTTATTAGTTGATGAGCATCTCCTGGATTTCCAATTAACTGCCACAACAAAGGGAGCTGTTACATATATTTTTTGTACAAATAAATCCTTTTCTATTTTTTTAATCTCTTTAGGATGCAGACCTAGTAGTGATTTTGCTGTTTCACAGAGTATGCAGAAATTAAAAAAAAAGATTGGGCATAGTTCTGAATTATTTTCCAGAGTGGTTGAACCAGTTCACAATTCTACAAACAGTTCATTAGTGTACTTTTTTCTTCTCATCCACTCTAAAGCATTGATCATTTCTCATAAGTGTGAGGTGCTACCTCAGAGTTGCTTTACTTTGCCTTTCTCTAATTAATAGGGATTTAGAGCGTTTATTCATATGACTATATACAGTTGTGATTTCTTCTTCTGAAAACTGCCTGTTCATATCCTTTTGACCATTTCTCAGTTGTAAAATAGTTGTTACTTTTCGTAAATTGACTCAGTTTCATACACAGTATATATATTTGAGAAAGTAGACTTTATCAGTGAAATTTGTTGTATTTTTAAAAATATATTTCTTTATTCTCTATTGTGTCTTTCAGCAAAAAAAAAGTAGTTTCCATGATCACCTCTTTTAATTAGATGTATTTTTTGCTTTTACTTTTTCTGAGAACAGTTTCTACCTCTGCTTTATCTTTTTTTTTAAACTTCAGCTAAAGCCGAACCTTTACTGTTTGGATTTTTTCTACTTCAAATGTGTTTCTTGTAATCACTATATTATAAGATTCTGTTTTTTAATACACTCTGCTCTCTGCTTCTATTTTGTGGGTGAGTTTATTCCATTCATATTCACAGTTATGATTACTGATGTTGTATTTCCCTCCATCCCTACTTTTGTTTTTTGCATTTATACTTTTCTCTCTTTTTTTTTCACCCTATACATCCTCCCCCAATCTGCCCTCCCTTTTATAATCTACTCCCTTTTCTTATGTTCTTCCTCCTCCCTATATGATAAGTTATATATCTACAACAAAATGAATGCATATCTTATTCCCTCTTTGAACCAATTTTGATGAGAGCAAGGATCAAGTGTTAACCCCCCACCTCCATTTCTCCCTCCACTGTAGAAACTCTTTATTGCCAATTTAATGTGGGATAATTTATCCCATTCTATCTCTCCCTTTTGCCCTTGCCCAGGATATCTCTTTATCACCTTTTTAATTTTTTGTCCTCTATGTACTATGTATACTACTTTTAACTCTCCAAATAATGATAAATTTCTTAGAAGTTACAAGTAGCATTTCCTAACATATGAATATTAACTGTTTAAGCTTAGTGAATCCCTTACAATGTCTCTTTTCTGTTCACCTTTTTATCCTTCCTTTAAATCTCATATTTGAAAATTGAATTTTCTCTTCAGCTTTTATCTTTCTATCAGGAATGCCAAAGTCTTGTATTTCATAAATATCCTCTTTTCCCATGAAGAATTTTACTCAGGTTTCTTGTGTAAATGATTGTTAATTGTAATCATAGCTCTTTTGCACTATGCTATTTCATATTCCAAGTATTCTGATCTTTTAATGTAGAAGCTACTAAATCTTGCTCCATGACATTTGGATTATTTCTTCATGTCTGTATGTAATATTTTTCTCCTTTATCTAGGAGTTCTGGGATTTGGCTTAAATATTCTGGGAACTTTTCATTTTGGGATCATTTCATGAGGTGATCCATGGATTTTTTTCAATTTATTTTTTACCCTCTGTATGTTAAGATATGAGAGTAGTTTTCCTTAATTTCTTTTTACCATCAATTAACTGTAACTGCAAGAAATAAATGAGAAATTTCATTTAAAATAGCTGCAATTGATATAAAATAACAAAATACTACAAAATCATATCATTATTTCAGTAAATACAGAAAAAATTTTGAGAAATACAACAATGACTCTTATTAAAAAACCCTAGAAAACATGTGAATAAATGGAGTTTTCTTTAACTATATACAATATAAAATACTTGGGAGTCTACCTGCCAAGAGAAACCTAAGAACAATATGAACACTATTCCAAAACACTTTTCACACAAGTAAAGACAGATCTAAACAATTTAAAATATCTTAATTGTTCATGGGTAGGCTGAGCCAATGTAATAAAAATGACAATTTTACCTAAATTGATTTGCTTATTTAGTTCCATACAAGTCAAACTACCAAAAAAAGATTGATAGAGCTAGAAAAAAATAACAAAATTTATCTCAAAGAAAAATCAGTTCAAGATCATAAAGGAAATCAATGAAAAAAATCTTAAATACTTGTCTCAAATCTCAAATATTACAAGTGAATTATGTATGTACCCAATTTACTCTCAAATGTATGAGTTGTTGCAGAGCTCACATGTTGTATTTGGAAGGGTTCTTAATCTGGATCCTGTGAACTTGGATTAGATAGAGAGCAGACAGACAGATAGATAGATAGGTAGATAGATAGATAGATAGATAGATAGATAGATAGATAGATAGACAGATAGATAGAAAAATTTCAATATAATTAATTTCCTTGCATTTAAAACATTATTCTGAGAAAGGGTCCATTCACTTCACCATACTGCCAAAGGAGTCTGTAATACAAAGAGTTTAAAAATTCCAGCTATAAAGTGATGATACTGATTCCAGGAGCTGCATTTATACTCATTCACAACACTCCAGCTCCCAACTCCCCGCCTCCGATCTGGCTACCTTCCATGTCTGAAATGTATTACCTTACCACATAAAACCCCTCTTTTCTCTTACAATTCAGTTCAGTTATCATTTTCTGTATGAATTCTTTCTTGGTTTGCCAATTATCAGTACATTCCTCTGATAGTACTTTGTATTTAACTATTTTGGCCATATATAAATATAATATTTGTAATGTGTGTGGATATGTGTCTGTATACACACATAAATATTTATACATATATTTATTTCTTTCTATACTAACAAATATTTTGTGTTATACATATATGTGTACATACACTTTTGTATATATATATGCATTTGTGTGTATATATGCATGTACATGTATATAATTTTATCTGTATATATTGCTTCCTCCATTAGAATGTAAATTCATTACATATAAAGAAGATTTATTCTTTGTACTTGAAGGTCCAGTGCCTAGCATGGTGTTTTGCATATACTAGGCACTTACTAAATGCTCCTTGATTGATTAATGATTTGATTCTGCCTCATTACTAATGTCACAAATTACATTTAGTAATGACAATGTGATTGTATTGGAAAAAGGACTACCTTTAAAGTCAAAACACCTGGGTCCTGCCATATTCTAACTCTGGGACCTGGATCAAAACTCTTCCCCTTTCTGTACATCAGTTTGTTTACCTATAAATGAGAGTAATGATGCCTCTATATCTATGATCCTGTGATGCTATTAGCACCACTACGTAAACACTTATACTCATTGTTTTGTTATAGTTGCAAGAAGTAAAGAATGCCCTAATTAGCATTCCAATGATTCAAATTATCCTTGACATAGGGGACCATAGTCTAGCCAGTTCTTTTTATTTGGTTCAGTTCTTTTTACTTTCACATGATGCTGCCAGTAGTTATATTCAGACTTTTCTATAAGCCTTAAAAATTCTCTCTTCATTCTTTTTTCTGCAGTTGGGAATGATCAAAAGGAGCAGAGATATAAATAAGTTGGTATGTATTCTATGCCCAACCTGGTCAGAACACTGGCATATTTACTTATTTTTCCCTCAGGTTTCATTTGGCAGATAGGCACATAGATTGAATAGGGCCATCTGTTGTCCCAGCAATTAGCTGGCTTGCATCTGGATGGACTAGGCATGACTCCAAAAGAAGAGCCTTCGGTGGGAGGCCTTGATTGTGGAAAATAAGATTTGGTTTGCAGGACATAAACCAACTGAATATAGGCCACAAAACTATGTACATTCATCCACAGGTTTTTCTGGCTTTTGAAAATATGAAAAGTTTACTCAAAACATATTAATTGAAAAAAATACATTTGTCTCTATAAACTGGCCTCCAGCTTCATTTTCAGTTAACAGCACTGCTGTTTGCTAAGACCAAAAAGAAAACTAATAATATATTGGTTTTATAGCTACATTAAAACATTTTTAAAGCATTGAAATAAAACATATCTATGTGTATATGTATTTATAAATATTATCATTGCATTTTCTTGAATATCTAGTGCTGGAAACATACAAGCATAGAGCTCAATTCAATAAAAATATGTTAATTATCTGATGCACAATTCATATATGTGTGTATATGTATGTGTTACGATAGGAAAATGAGTATACCCTTTGCTCTTAAGGAACTTGTTCTCTAATAAATGGGACTGGCATACAAAAAAAAAATAGCAACACAAACTAGCATGATAAAGTGAAAGGAAACCTCCAAAGTGCCATCTGGAAATTTTATGAAATCAAGATCACTTTCAACTGACCCTATCAGAGAAGGAATTATAGAGAACATGGTACCTTAAACTGGATCTGAAGAAAGAAGACATATTTAAACAGATGGAGATGAGGAGGGCCTATATTCATGAGAGAGAGCCTGCACATTACCTTGGGTCTTTGTTTTTCTGTCTCTGTCTCTGTCTCTGTCTCTATCTCTGTCTCTGTCTCTCTCTGTCTCTCTACTCCTTTTCTTCTTTCTCTTTTTTTCTTTGTTTTATTTAAAAAAAAATTCCTTATGACACATGTATTTATATTCTATTATACACTACATATTCCAGTGAATTTAGAATAATAGCCTAAGTGTTTATCCCTCATTTATGTAAGCTCTACCTCATACTTCAACTGGACTTCCTTTTAAACTCTATCTGTTGATTTTTTTTTTAACTTTCTTTAAGGCCCAGTTAAGGGTACCAATTTTTTCCATTCAGTCTTCCTGATTGCCCCAGATGGATGGTATAGACAGCAAAATTAGGAATGGAATACTCAGGTTCTTCCTCTCAAAAAGCAGGCTGGATACTACTTCCTGCATAGTTGTCCACCTGAATCAGAGGTTGTGAATCATTTGAAAGCAAGGAGGAAGACAGTGAATTCATTCTTCTTTGTCTCTTCTTTCGGTTAATACATGTAAAAATAGCTTTAGAGTCTAGGCTGCTGTGACCTAGTCTCTAGTTTATCACTGGGTAGTGGATTATGAGTCAATCGGAGTCTGGAATGGGGCCCATATTGCTGTATCTCTAAAAGTAGGAGCATTTCATCCCTGCCCTTTCTCCACAATAGGTAATGCTTTCATGGTGATACTTTCCTTATTTGTCTCTCTGCTGCTCTGCTAACTGTGGTTTCAAGATTCAAATGCTAGTATTAGTTATTGGTATTCTGGTAAAGTATAATCTGCTATAATCCTTCATGTTTATGTGTGTTCATGACTATATTTTAGCCTATGTCTGTGACCTAGAGAAACTCCTATTTTCATATCGAACCACAAAGTTGCCATTGTTTCTCAGATCCATTGCAGGGTCCAGGTTGTAGAGATAGTGAAGTCCTTCAGGTAATCCATTTGTAAATAACATTATACTGGTTTCATCAAGCCCTCAATTTCCTCATTCATAAAAAGGGGGTGATAATAATACTCACAGTATCAAACTGATGAGGTAATTATAGAACTCACACATAATGTCTGTAAAGTACTTTGCAAAGTTTAAAGTGCTATATGAATCTTGTTTCTTATTAATAGACATCTATGTGCTTGAAAAATATTTTATTGTGCCCAGGGAGCTACAAAATTCTGTATACCGTTTGAACCAGTAGTACCACTACTAGTTCTGTATCACAAAGAGATCAAAGAATAAGGAAAATGACCTATATTTACAAAAAAAAAATAAAAATGTTCATAGCAGCCATTTTTGAGGCAGCAAAGAATTGGAAATTGAGGGGATGTTCGTCAATTGGGGATGACCGGTATATGATTGTGATTGAATACTCTTGTGTCATAAGAAATGATGAGCAGGATGTTTTTAGAGAAACCTGTAAATAATTACATGAACTGATTCAAAGTGAAATGAGCAGAACCAGAAGAATTTCATACACAGTAACAAAGACACTGTAACGATTATCTGTTGATGACGGTTAACCTCAGCAATACATTGATCTTAAAGAACTATTATGAAAAGTGCTATACACCCCAGAGAAAGAACTGATGCAGTCTGAATATAGATTAATGCATACTTTAAAAAACAAAACAAAACCAAAAAAAACCTTTCGCTAGTATTCTTGTTTGTTTGGTCTGTGTTTTCTTTATCAGCATGGCCAATGTGGAAATGCTTTGCATAATTCATATGTATAATCCATACCACATTTTTACGTTCCCATGAAAGGGAAAGGGGAAGGAAGGAGAGAATTTGAAATGAAACTTTTTTAAATGCTAAAATATTTGTTGACATGTAATTGAGAAAAATAAAAATAAACATTTGTTTAAATATTTGGAGTATCAAAAGTTAATTCTGTATTTTTAAAATAAAAATTAAAAAGAGGATTCCTGGAAGATTGGAGAAATTAATCAAGAGAGTATACTAGGGATACTAGCTATTTTTTTTCAATACATAAAGTATCGTATCGAAGGAATATTATTCCAAAAAATCAATTGATCCACACATAATGTCTATTTGTTTATGTATAAGTTGTTGGCATTTATTGTGCCTTGTTAGACTTATTAAAAAAGTACATGTTTTCTATATACTTTTTATGAGGATTTCTATTATTTCTATCCAATTCTAAGTATTTTATTGATTGTAAAGCATACCTGGAAGAAACTCATTCTACAAATATAAGTTATAATCTGTTCTACAGTTTAGGATTTGAGCATTGCCTATGGGAATTGAGAAGTACAATGACTTGCCCAGGGTCATACAATCAGTTTGTGTCAGAAACAAGACTTGAAATATATTCTTCCCTTCCTTGAGGCCTGCTCTTTCTGTCCACTATTTATCCCACTCTATTTTTCATTTTATAAGTTAAAATAAATCATTTTTTCTCATTAATAATAAATTCAACAGAAATAATATACTATATATGGAAAGAATGGTAAAAGTACAGCATAATAAAATGTAAATATTAACAATACATATAGCCTAAGTAGATTTTTTACATTGTTATTAAAATTATAAGGAATCCAAAAGAATTTGAAGCATGTATGAAACAATTTATTTATTTCACTTGGAATCCTACTTATATTAGTCAAAATGAGGATAAATATATATAGCCAAGGAGCTTCACTGCCAGAAAAATTATAAATGTTAAGGAAAGTGGAAAGACAAATACCCAGTGCTAGTACTTTTTGGAATTCCCTAAATAAATATATGATAAATACCTTAAAGCTGAGGGCTTCTTTAAATGTCAGAAAAGCAAATTGGGGTGGGGAGGGAGTGGCATATCATTCTCCTTTCAGTTCATTCCACAAACAAATGTTTTGTTATATTTGCTTCCAAATCCTGGAATCAGATATTTGTTCCAAAGAAATGAAAGCAAAATTTAAAGTCCCTTTTTTGTCCTGAAAGGCTTAATGAGCACATTAAAAGTGTCCACTAGTAAATTAAAGTGACTACTGGGCCATTTAGAGGTGAAATGACAATAAATACAGTATTGGAAACTGTGAGGCCTATGGGATGCAATAAGCATTGCAAAGTTAATGGCTCCTATAATACATCCAAATTAAGTTGGAATCTCAGACATGGTACCAATTGATACATCCTGAAGGGAAGAAGTATAATGTAGAACTGGCAAAAAAACAATCTGGTATAGTCACTGGCATGTTAGGTTTGGATGAAGAGAGGAGTATTGTGGTTTCCTCTCACTAAATGGATTTTAATCAATTTTGTGCTTTACCTTAAATTATTTTTAGGTTTAACATTTTATTGCAATTAGCTCATCTTTTTAAAAATTGCATTTTCTCCCCTGAACTTCATCTGAGACAATCTATTAAAAATTGTCATCCATTCTTTCCTCATTTCCTAAATTGTAATAAATACCTAAGTGGCCTTCTTCTTAGTTACTTAATCCTCTAATCTAACATAAACTGCATTATATACCATGCCCTTCATATCATTTCCTTGTCCAAGAATCTAGAAACTTCCCATTGTCAAGTATTAACTCCACTCTTCAAAAACAGAATTTAGTGCCTGGATTTAGCTATACAAATCTTATTCAAGAATTTGTCAACATATAATAAGTGTGTTTTGCTCCAGATAGATTAATTTCCATATTACCAGGAACAGTGTGTAATTTTGCTGTATCTATTTATTTGTTCACACTTTTCCACACTCTCTACATACCCATCCAACAAGCTATAATTACTTTTTACTTTTCTCCTTTCTTTACTTGCAATTTATTGTCTTTGACAAATCTAGCATCTATGGATTATATGTCTATGATCCTAGGCTCAATGTACTGTTTTGCAGTGACTGCATTTCTACTACTGTTAAAGATGTCGCCTCATGTGTTATTACATATAAGAGTAACATATAAATTCAATAAGAGAAAAAATATCTAATTAATATATTAGACAACATAAATGATACACAAGTGGATGAAGTATATAAAAAAAGGTTTTGGGACCTAAACCTAGAAATAAGGATACCTGTCTCCTATCCTTCCAGAGTACTTACATTCCAGTTTCCCCTCAACCAATCATCCTTCTATTTTGGAGGAATTAAAGATGTTGAGAGGCAGGTGTTTGAATGCACAGTGGTCTGATTTTTGACATTCTTTTCATGTAGTATTTGAAATAATTGGCTTTCAGTTCAGATTTGTATTCATTCTCAAGTTCAATACACTTGGAAATTAGGTTACCATGACTGTTTTGTGTGTGTGTGTGTGTGTGTGTGTGTGTGTGTGTGTGTGTGTGTGTATTCTCCCAAGCACAACTGAATCAAGCCACTTATTTTTCTCTCATCTTCAACTCCTACCCTATTAAAGGTACCATTTACATACCACTTTTATATTTCTGACCCTGTAGAGTATCCACTTCTGTAGATCTTGCCTAGTGATATCACACTGTAGTTCACATAAAGATATATGAGATATGCGGGCTAGGGAATTTCCCAAGGAATCATAATTCAATCATCATTGGAAATGATATTGATCAAGATGTCTTTGACATATAAATTTTAGTACTTCATATTTCATTTTATATTTTAATGGTTGTAAGTCTTAAACCTTAGCACCTCCATGTCAATTAGCTGATAATTAGCAAATTAAGTTAAATTTTTGTACTTCATTTGCAATTCTCACATTCTAGGATAAAATTATTTTGATTATCCAGATATAACAATTCATTTTGACTTATGAATGGATGGGATTACTAATGTGTGAACTTTTAGGATATTAAAATAGTCATTGAAAGTTATACATTAGCATCTACTTACACTAAAATATTGAAGTTAAAAGGTAGAACTCTTTGTTGAAAAAGATGTGCTTAAATTCAACATGTTAATTAAATATATATATTTTTAAAAATAGCTTGTTTTGAGGATCTATAGATCATATATACTCCCAGGTACATTTGTCAATCCTTAAATGTTAACAGCTATTGCCTAACATGTTTTCTTTTAGATTTGAGCAAAAGTCATTCACATTGATTTTGAGATAACACTCTCTAGAACTGACATTAAACAATAGCAACAACCAACAATCAAACACAAACTGAGGAAGTAGATTTTCTTAAGTCTTAGACCTTCTTTCTCTTCAAGAAAATAGGTTTATATCTTAGTTGTTTCTAGGCCAAAGATTCCTAACTTTTTTTGTGTCATAAATCTCATTTGGCAATCTGATGACATCCATGAATTCCTTAGAATGTCATTTTTAAGTATATAAAATAAACTATATAAGATTGCAAAGGAAACCAGGTATATTGAATTAAAATCATCAAAATATATATTTTAAATAAACTCATGGACCCCAGCTTAAGAATCCTTGCCAGAAGAAGGTGATAAAAGTAAGGAAGGGTTTTAAAACATCATATGAATATTGATTTTCTTGTTGTTGTTGTTCATATGTTGGTTGGGCTTGATGATCTTGCTTATCCAATAATTTATTTTGGTTTCTTGGTATGAAGTAATAAAGCTCATCATAAAAAGCTGGAATATTTGGTCAAGATCTCATCAATTCCATCTACATGTTAATGCATAATCCATATCTTTTGTTCCAAAGGAACTAGTTTCTCTATTGAATTCACCCCCAACTATCAACATTTCATACTTTGATTTTTTTTCCATCCCCCTATCCTTCCCAAATCTGAAATTCTGTGACAACCAAAATACCAAGTTAGGGGCCTGAATTACACAAACTTTATATTTTCTTTTCCTTTAATCCAATTTGTTGCATGATTTTCAAATCTCTAGTTTTCTTCTGCTCTCTAGACACATCTCTTCTAAAACCTCATATTGTTCCATGTAACATTAGAGGAATTTTGACTGTATATCTATGATCTGCTAATTGGTACCCACCTCTGATGACAACAGTTTCAGAAAACAAACAAAAATCTGACCTATTTTCTTAATTTGCCACCCTCCAGAATTCTTTTCTATAGCCTCCACCATTGTCTTGTTAGCTTAGAAGAAATTCTATCCTGGATCCTTGCTATCCAAATGGGCCGCTCTTTCTTTTCGGCTCATGTTTCAGTAATACCTCAAGAATCATGATTTATTTTTCCTCCCACTCTCTGGACATCTCTTACATAGTCCCTTGCTCATGCCCTTGCTTTAAATCCAGTGTATTTTCACCTCTCTCCACTCTCTATTTCAAGTTCTAGGATCATGAACCGTGATTCATTTTGCTCTTTCATTTTTCTTGGATAGTTTATGTTAATTTGCTCCCCTGTGGACCAACTTAAAAGTCTCTATAATGTTCTGGACCAAAGAGCTCTTCCTGGCTCAACTCTGAACTTTTGGTGAGTCATTCCCCACTTAGAATTTTGAGAACAAGGAAAGTCTTTGTGTTTGTATTTCTTTCCTCAGCTTGGTCCAAATGAAATATTAAGTAAAAACTTTTTTTTTTTATGCATGCATTCCTTTTATAATTTTAGATAAGATTTGTGGATGGATCATTACTATATTACTTTGCAGTATTTCTCTTCATTCCTTTTCTTTCACTTTTTAAAAACTATAAATAGAATAAGTATAATATTTCAGTAACAACACAAAATATTCAATGCTCTCCAACTTTTAATGCATTCTCAACACTCTTCCCTATATTATAGACCAGTAGCAAAATGTTTCTTTTTCTGCTTATATTTCTATCTCACTCTCACTGTAGCTGTCAGTATTGTTATCATTATCTCTATCTACACCTATATCTTCATGTCTAAATATGTATTTCTACCCATATACATGTGAATATAAATCTTATATCTATGATTCCAGAAAAATGTAAGCATTCACAAAAGCAAATTTAAATATGTGTTATGGATATAAGTATTCTGTAGCACTTTAACAAAACTAGGTTTCCTAGGAAAATAAGCATAAAATGAATTTTTGAAGACATATATTACTGAAAAAGGAGGCAGTCCAGTTCTATAATAAGAATGAAAGACAGTAGATGACTATCTGAATGTTACCAAGTGTTCCCTCCCATGTATTAAATGCATCAGAGGAACTCCTCCAAACATTGGGTAGATGATTTTTAAAAAGATATGGAAAAAATTTCATAGCATAAGACAGCATAAAAGGGTAATAATCTATGACAGTCAAGAAAATATCCATCTGGAAGACATTATGGATCCATCAGTGTCAAAGTGTCATTTGAGTAGGAGTTGAAGAATGACATTGATGTTATCAAGTTAGAAAAAATAAATTAATTTAAAAAAAATGAACATTTCTAATTCTTAGATTTAATATGACCAGATATTATTAGCATACAACAGATTTGCCTTATTTTAAATATGCATTGATGTTAAAAATGAGAAAGGCATAAAAGAAATTCATTTATACAACTGAAGAAAGTTGTTTTCATTAACTCCAAAGTAACTCACAAAATGAATACACAGATTTTCCCTTTAAATGATTTTAAAGAATGTCTTCACAGCTGTATTATTTACTACTACTTAGAATATTCTTTAGAGTTCTTTGTATCTATGAAATTTGTTATAAACACATTATAAAAACTTAGCAGCAAGGAGAAATGAATGAATAGTATAAATCAGTCAAAGTGTTACTTCATATTTTCATCTGCTATTAACTTTTCTACTTGATTTCAAATCAAAATTGTCAAAAAAGATCCACTGAATGCTTGAATTATCAGACCAGGGCCAATTTTAGTTATAGGTAGTATATGAAGTTATGTACATGATATAATTTGGGATGTATCAAGAAATCCCCCAGTGTAACAAAATTATCTCAATTAAAATAGCACCATTTGAGACAGCTTTCATTTGGAGATGGATACACACACAAAGCACACATACAGCAAATACATATGTGTTTCCATGTATAAATACACATGGAAAGATATTTAGAAAGATAGATGGATATATAACTATAGTCATATATATGGAAAAGAGTTAATATAGTTAAGATTAGTTTCATTAATAGGTTAATAAATCTAAGATTATTGACAAAAAGTAAAAAAAAACATAATCTTTGAGATAGTGAAAAAATTTCCAGAAAGGATCAACTAAGAAATATACTCAGTTTTGTTATTCTATTTAGACTTAATGAATATCTCTCTATGGCTAGACATCTACAGAAATATAAAGACATTAGATTCATCTAGAGAAATGTCTTTATATAATATTCACATGATATATAGATAGATAGATAGATAGAAAGATAGATAGATAGATACATGCATAAGCATGCATGCGTATGTGTATATATGTACCGTGTGTGTGTGTGTGTATGTGTGCATCTATATATTCATGTGTATGTATAGTGTGTCTCTGTGTGTATGTGTACACACACTGTGCCCCAGTGTGGTAGGAAAAATCTGTTATCCAAGTTATTAGGGAAGCTGTGGCAGCAAATGTCTTGAGTTCAGTACTTTTGAGTTGCAGTCAATTGGATGCCCATACTGTTAATTTGGTGTCAATAGGGTAAACTCCTGGATTAGAGGATCATTGGGCTAACTGGAGTGGGGTGAAGCATTGCGGGTTGCAAATACAAGAGGACAAAAATCCTGCAAGAAGCAGTATTAGGCTCCAGACTTTAATGTCTGTAGTTCCAGACTGGGTGAGGTGAAAATGCCCAGTATTAGATAAAAAGAGAAAGAGAGAGAGAGAGAGAGAGAGAGATAAACAAAGAGACAGACAAATACAGATGACAGACAGACAGACAGATAGACAAGATAGACAGATGGATAGATAGATAGATAGATAGATAGATAGATAGATAGATAGATAGGTAGATAGATAGATAATGTATAACTCAATGGTAGAATTACTTAATTGAGACAATGCCTTTGAGTGTTTGAGCTGAGACGGCTGTCTCAGACTCATATAAATTAGCTGTACCCCCTAGGGCAATAACTTAATCTCTCATATAAAGCACTTTTCACACAAATAGAGTCATATCTAAATAATCGGAAAAACATCAGTTGCTCTTGCATCGTCTGAGCTAATAAAATAAAAATGACAATTATAAGTTAAATTATTTAATCAGTGCCATACCAATCAAACTAAAAAAAATATTTTATAGAGTTAGAAAAAATAATAACTAGATTCAATTTGAATAACAAAGGTTCAGAGTATCAAGGGAACTAATGAAAAGAAATGCAGGAGAAGGTGGCTTAGCTGTTCCATAACTTAAATTGTATTATAAAGCAGCAATCATCCAAACTACTTGGTACTGGCTAAGAAACAGAGTGGTGGATCAGTGGAATAGGTTAAGTATGCAAGACACAGTGGTCAATGACTGTAGTAATCTAGTATTTGATAAACACAAAGACCCCAGCTTCTGGCATAAGAACTCAATATTTAACAAAAGAAATCTGGGAAAACTGGAAAAGAGTAAGGCAGAAAGTAGGCATATCCCAAAATCATATACCAAAATAAAGGCAAAATGTGTTCATGATTAAGATGTGAAGTCTGATACTGTAAGCAAACTGGGAGAAAAAGAAATAGTGCACTTATCAAATTTATGCAGAAAAGAAGCATGCATGACCAAACAGGAGACAGAGAACATTATGAAATGCAAAATGGATAACTTTCATTGCATTAATTGAAAAGATTTTGTGCAAACAAAGGCAATGCAACCAAGATTAAAAGGAAAGTAAAAAATTGGGAAAGGATTTTTACAACCAGTGTCTCTGATAAGGTAGATAGGGAGGGGGAGAAAAATTTAAAACTCGAAAGCTTGTGGAAGATTGTTGATAATCAAAATTAATTTTAAAAAGAGTTGAAAAAAATAAAAGTCTCTCAGTGCTCAAAAAAATTAGATAATACTCCCAGAGTAGAACTTTCAGAAAAATTGCTAACCTTCATTGGTAGAGGGTGTTTCCTCTTTCTAGATTGTACTACATTAATATAATTATAGGTCTAATCCCTGTCACTTACCTGACTGGGAGATGAGGAGAAAGGTTATTAGAGCTAAGATTACTGGGAAAAAAATTATTATTTGGGATAGTGAAAAAATTGTATATGAGCAACAGAGGAATATATTCAATCATGTTGTTTTGTTTAGAACTAATGTATCAATTGAACACAGTGACCAATTTTACAAACAGGTTGTGTGTGAAAACGGAGCTAATTGAATTGTAGCATTCATTACAAAGCGATATATCTGAATGGTTTAGACCAGTTCATGAAAGAGTGGAACAAAGCAAACTGAGTCATATGATCCCGCCATTTATCCCACTGAATTAAATTCACAAACAAAATGCTGCCACATATTTCTTCAGGAATAAGCCTCAAATAAATAAAATGCCATTTTGTTACACAATTAATTGATGGGGAAGATGTAAATTCCTCATTTGCAACATGGATCATTGCTATCATGCACTCCACCAAGATATTAGTAATCATCCTCTTTGTGAAGGACATTGGATATACAAACAGCAAATGAATAAGAAAAGGGTCTTTGCCTTCAAGGAACTTATATTTTCCTAGAGAAATAAATATAAATGTAAACAAATGAATATGCTCATGATAAATTGAAAAGTAAGGAGTGAATGCTAACAACTAAAGGAATCAATAAGTTCTTGCAGAAGATAGTTCATGACAACAATCTTGAAAAAAAGAACTAGAGATTCCAAGTGGTAGAGATGAAAAAAGAGTTCATTTCATGTATGAAACAAATGATGGAACAGTATGGTGACATGAAATAAACTGTTAGTAGGATTGCTTGCTTCTAATGTATTTTTTTTCTTTTTTAAATTTTTTTAAAAATTATTTATTTATAGTTTTCAACACTTTCTTCCACAAGATTTTGAGTTCCAAATTTTCACCTCATCTTCCACCTCCCCCACCCCAAAATCACACACATTCTGAATATCCCTTCCCCTAGTCTTCCCTCCCTTCTATCTCCCCCCCCCTTCTCTTATCCCCTTCACCCTCAATTTTCCTATAGGGCAGGATAGATTTCTGTATCTAATGTAGGTTTCAATTAGATTGTGAATGGCTTAAAATGCCAAGCTAGTAAATTTAGAAAAGACCTCAGAAGCCATTTAGATCGATTCTCTTATATTACTGATGAGTGAACTCCCCTAGTTACCCAGGTAACTGGAAGACAAAGGCAGAAGGTAACAGGTGACAAAGCTAGAATTTGAATCTGGGGCACTGGTTCCACATCTCGTGTTCTTTCCTCAGTACTGTCTTGCTCACTATTTTATGCTACATGTAATAGGGAACCATTGCTAATGCTGGGGTCCATTGTGACTTTTTTTTTTTACCAATTACCAAGTCTTTTTTTTTTTTTACCATGTCTGTCTTGGGAGCTCCTAAAGGTAATACTGCTTCTCTTGCCACCACCTAATCCTACTACTGGTGTTTCAAACACATTTATATGTCTTTCCAATGGTGTTATAAGATTGTGAATTGTGAAATATAGAAGTCTCCAAAGAATTAGTGGCATCCAAATTGCAATGATAAGGTATATGTAGGTGTGAAAAGTACATAAATTACAAATAATAGATTGTGAAGCAGTGGTAAAAATTATATTATCAAAGAACAACATGACCAGAAAAAATAGTGACCAACCACACAGTGAGAGTGATAATAAATAACTACTGAACCTTATATGTATTTATATGATGTCAGGAGATCAAGTGGAAAAGCCTGAATACGTTGAGAGGATCCTTGGTGGGAAAGTTATGAGAATAAATGAACAGGAGTCACACGTAATAGGTAACTTTGCATGTATTGCTGGAATGGTAGGGATTCATGAGAAAACAATTGATGATCTCAGTATGATATATATATATATATATATATATATATATATATATATATGTGGATAGATAGATATAATGTATGCATGTATGTATGTATATATATGCATATATATACATACATACATGCATACTATATATATTATATATATATGTATATTGTTATATATATATATATTCATGTTAAGGAGCTGGAAAAAAGACTTTACTGTTTATAGCTATTGTTATTATAAGTTCTGATAAATAGGTTTAGTTCTGTTAAATGAAGATAAAGATACCATTAATATATACTTCCAGTTCATATTATCTATGGCCTTAGAGAACAATAATTAAAAAGTAGTATGATTAGGTAGGATGTAAAGATGAAAATTTTCTTCATTTATACAGATCATTTCTATTTTGAGTACTGACAATAAGGAGAAAAATATTGTAGAATATAAAATAAAAAAGCTTGGCTTTTTTAAGAGCCAAGAATTTTATTTTATTTTTTATAAATAAACAAGTTTTGTTACTTTTTCCACATTCTAGATAAGTTGAGAGAAATGAGATGACTTGTTTTAATTCACTGTTTTATTTTAGTAAGTAGGAAAAAAACAGAAAATATTTGGCTTGGTGTCATCTGTATATTGGTTTGTGTGAAATATCCCTAATAGAGAATCATCAGTTTTGAAATACATGGACCTAGAAAAGTTATTGAGTCCTGGAAAATTCTAAAAGAATATAGTAGTGGATTTACAATTATTATAATACTTTAAAATGTATATGCCTAATGTTCCTTAAATGAAACTATAATAACAGTCCTTTCCAATCATTGAGTAATCCATCTGGTTTCTGTGACAATTTAAGATGTTGGGATTGCTGTGGCAGGCAACAGACAAGCTGTAAAACTCCCCCATCCCAAACCTCCAATCCATGTTAATAGGATTGATCTTTTTTAATGTGGGTGGGGAAAAAAACTAAATACATTAAATACAAAAAGGCAGGCTTTAATAACTTTCATGTAAAATCAAATATTTGCTGTCCCTGAAAAGCCACCAGAGCAGAAAATAAATTACTGTGTGAAATAATCTGAGCTCTTGAAATGTTGGCATTCATTGAAATCATGTATGTGAAAATATGAAGACAATTTAAGTGATAAAATCCAGAATCAAATTTGTGATATCACTCCTGACCTGCATATTATTTCTAAAAGTCAGGATATTAGCCACTATGTGTACAGTTCACAATGGACTTTTCTCCAAGTACTGTAATGTAGGTAATGCAAATATTATTGTTTATCTTTTTCAGATAAGGAAAACAATACTAAGAGAGGTTAAATGATTTTGCAGTCATACAACAGAGACAGGATTGGATCCTATGTCTAACTGCACCACACTAAGACAGCTTGTTTACTATCTACAAAGATAGACATATGCATTCATTTAAAAATATATAGATCCACCCTGGTAAAACCCTTTATTTGTCATGCAACTTGTGTCAGAAGCATTTTCCTTTCAGGAGGTAATTTCCTTTTTGTAAAAGGCTCTAAATGTGTTTAAAAGAATTCTCACTTCTCCAACACATTGACTTCACTACGATGATGGGGAAAATTTAATATCAGAAATTCATACAGTAAGGTCAACAATACCTTTTACAAACATCTAAAGGTAAAGAAACCCTGAATTCAAATATGAATCAATCAAAATTAACAGCTAGATGTGAACAAGGTCTGCACAATTCTGTTAAATCAGTCATTCATTCAAAGACATTTCTAGGAAATGTCAGAGAAATTGCTATCGAATTGACTAAGGAAATTTGATAGTGCCTTGGAGATTGTCTATAAAATAACAAGTCCATTTGTAAGATAAAATTTGAGGGTCTGCCCAGCTAAAGGAGATTACAGTCTGGCCAAAGCTTTGAGAGATAATCATTTGAGAGGGAAAGAGAAAGAGCTTCCCTGCCCCCCTTACCTTTCTACTAAAGGTTGTTATCATAAAATGGGGAGGGTCACAGGACTGGAATACTTTAAACATTAAATTTGATGACCAGTACAGGAAGAGAGGCATCCCAGAAAGTCAGTAGCAAGCCACACCTCAGCAAACCAGTAACCAGGCACCTACTACTGAGCACAAAAAGCCTAGGACAGTACCCCTATGCCACAGAAGTATAGATCAACCTTTAAAGCCAGAAAAAAAGGCAAGCAACATGAGCAAAAAGCAACATAGAAAAACAATGACCACAAAAAACTATCTTGGTGACAGGGAAGATCAAAACACAGATTCAGGAGTGGATAACATTGGCAATATACTCATATCTGAAACCTCAAAGTGGAATATGAAGTGATATCAAGCCAAAAAAGCCTTCCTGGAAGATCTCAAGAAGCTACTAAGTGTCAAGTGTCTGAGGCTGGATTTGCACTCAGGTCCTCCTGACTCCAGGGCTGGTGCTCTATTCAGTGTGCCACCTAGCTGCCCCTCAAGAAGAATTTTAAAAGTCAAATAAGGGAGGGAGAAGAAAAACTGAAAATTCATTTAAAAATACAGTTGACAAAATGGAAAAAAGTGCACTGAAGAAAACAACTCCCTAAAAATCAAAATGGACCAAATGGAAAAGGAAGTACAGAAGCTAAATAAAGAAAGCAATACATTAAAAATCAGAATTGGCAGTTGGAAGCTAATGGACATCAATAATCAGTCAAACAAAATCAAAAGAATGAAAACATAGAAAATGTAAAATTCCTCATTGGAAAAACAACTGACCTGGAAAATAGATCCAGAAGAGATAACTTATGAATTATTGAACTACTAGACAGGCATGGGGAATGAAAGAGCTTGGACAGCATTTTTCAGGATATTTTCAAGGAAAAGTGCTGAGGCTGTAGAACTACAGGGTAAGATAGTCATCAAAAGAATCCACATTTCACTTCTTCAAAGAGATTTCAAATTGAAAACACCAAGGAATGGGAATATTATAGCCAAATTCCAGAATTGCCAGTCCAAGGAGAAAATTCTGCAAGTAGAAAAAAAAAACAAATATTCAATTCAAATATCATGGAACCACAGGTGGTATTACACAGGACTTTGTAGCTCCTACATTAAAGATCAGAGGACTTGGAATATAATATTCCATAAGGCAAAAGAGCTTGGATTACAACCAAGGATAAACTACTCAGCAAAAATGAACATAATCTTTCAGGCAAGGAGATGGACATTCAATGAAATTGAGGACTTCCAGACTATCCTGATGAAAAGACCGAGCTCAGTGGAAAACTTGATCTTCAAATACAAGACACAAGAGAGGCACAAAAAGGTAAACAAGAAAAGGGGAAAAAATCCATGTTATTCAATAAAGTAAACTGTTTACATCCCTACATGGGAAGATGCTATGTATAACTCTTGAGAACTTATCTTTATTATGACATTTAGAAGGGATATACATACATAGAAGTTATAATAAAAATCCTACTGAAGTGCTGAAAAGGAATTGTAGTGGGAGAACAGGAATAAAAGAAGGAGAAATGGGTAAATTGCATCACATGAAGAGGCACAAATACAGTAGAAGGAAAGAAGGGAGGGAGATGAACATTGTTTGAACTTTATTCTCATCAGATTTGGCTCAAGGAGGGAATAACATATACAGTCAGGTGTAGAAATTGGAGTTGTCATATAGGCAGTAGGAAGAGAAAGAGAAAAGAAAATGGAAGATTGGAGAGAAAGGAGGGAATAAGTAGTAAGGATAAAGGGAATGGAAAGGGAGGGGGAAAATAGTAGGGAGGGCAGACTGCAGGAGGAGGAGGAGGAGGCTAAAAGCAAAATCCTAGTGAGGAGGGAAAGGGAGAAAAGGAAAAAGAAAAGCATAAATGCAGGAGTGGGGAATAGGATGGAGAGAAAGACACAGATAGTAATCATACCTGTGAACATGAATAGGAAGAACTCTCTTATATAACAGAAAAGGATATCAGAATGGATTAAAAACCATAAGCCTAAAACATGTTGCTTACAAAACATGCATTTGAAACAGGGATACACATAGGGAAAAGGGAAAAGGCTGGAGCAGAATATATCATGTTCCAGCTGAAGTGAAAACAAGCAGTAGTAAGAGCCCTGATCTCAGTCAAAGAAAAAGAAAAATAAATCTTATTAAAAGAGATAAAGAAGGAAACTACATCCTGCTAAACGGCATTGTAAACAATGAAGTAAGATTATTAATAAACACATATGCACCAAGTGGTATAGCATCCAAATTCTTAGAGGAGAATTTCATGGAGTTATGGGAGGAAATAGGCAGCAAAAATATAGTAGTGGGGGACTTCAACCCCCCCTTCTCTGAACTAGATGAATCTAACAAAAAAATAAATGAGAGAGAAGTTAAAGTTGTAAATTGAATTTTAGAAGACAGATAGGGTAGACATCTAGAAAAAAGTCAATGGGGTTAGAAAGGAGTATACTTATTTTCTTAGGGGTACATGGCACCTACACAAAAACTGACCATGTACTAAGCCATAAAAATCACAAAATACAATGCATAAAGGCAGAAATATTAAGTGCACCCTTTTCAGAGCATGATGTAATAGAATTATATGTAATAAAGGTCCACTAATTGAAAACGAAATAATCTTATACTAAAGAACGAGTAGGTCAAACAACAAATTGTAGGAACAAGCAATAACTTCATTCAAGAAAATGACAGTAAGGAGACAACATACCAAAACTTATGGGATGCAGTGAAAGTAGTTCTTAGGGGAAGTTTTATATCTCTAAATGATTATATGAGTAAAATAGAGAAAGATCAATGAATTGAACATGCAACCAAAAAAACTAGGAAAAAGGAACAAATTAAAAATATCCAATTAAATACTAAATTAGAAATACTGAAAACCAAAGGAGAGATTAATAAAATTTAAATCAAGAAAACTTTTGAACTAATAAATAAAACTAAGAGTTGGTTTTGTGAAAAAAATAAAATAGATAAAACTTTGACTAATTTATTTAAAAAAGAAAGAAAGAAGAAAATCAAACTACCAAGATCAAAAATGAAAAGGGTGATTTCACCACTAATGAAGTGGAAATTAAAAAAAATTTATTAGGAACTATTTTACCCAACTGTAATTTTGACAATCTTAGTGAAATGGATGAATATTAACAAAAGTACAAATTGCCCAGATTAACAGAAGAGGAAGTAAAATTCTTAAATTACTCCATCCCAGAAAAAAGAAATTGAACTACCTAGGAAAAAATCTCCAGGGCCAGATGGATTTACAAGCAAAACAATGACCCCAGCTTCTGTGACAAGAACTCACTATTTGACAAAAATTGCTTGGAAAACTAGAAAAGAGTATGGCAGAAACTAGGCATAGACCAAAATCTTACACCATATACCAAAATAAATTAAAAATGAATACTAATTTAGATATAATGACTGATGGTATAAGCAAGCCAGGAGAGCAAGGCATAGTTTACCTGTCAGATTTATGGAGAACAGAAGAATTTGTGGCCAAACAAGAGTTAGAAAACATTATGAAATGCAAAATGGACAAATTTGTTTACATTAAATTGAAAAGTTTTTGAATAAACAAAGCCAATGCAACCAAGATTAGGAAGGAAACAGAAAACTGGGAATAGTTTTTAAAACCAATATCTCTTATAAGAGCCTCATTTCTAAAATGTATAAGAACTACATCAAATTTATAAGAATACAAGTCATTCCTCAATTGATAAATGGTCAATGGATATGAACAGGCAGTTTTCAGAGGAAGAAATTAAAGCTATCTATAGTCATATGAAAAAAATGCTCTAAATCACCATTGATTGGAGAAATGCAAATCAAAACAATGCTGAGGAACTACATCACACCTATCAGATTGGCCAACATGACAAAACAGGGAATTGATAAATGATGGAGAAGATGTGGGAAAATTGGAACATTAAGGCATTGTTGGTGGAGTTGTGAACTGATCTAATCATTTTAGAAAACCATTTGGAACTATGCCCAAAGGGCTATAAAAATATGGGTAGCCTTTAACCCAGCAATAGCACTTCTAGAGCTGTATCCCAAAGAGATCATAAAAATAGTAAAAGAACCCACACGTACTAAAATATTTGTAGCATCTGTGATGGCAAAGAATTGGACATTGAGGGGATGCCCATTAATTGGGGAATGACTGAACAAGTTGTGGTATATGAATGTAATGGAATTCTATTGTGCTATAAAGAATGATGAGCAAGCAGACTTCAGAAAAACCTGGAAAGACTTACATGAAGTAATGCCTAGTAAAGTAAGCAGAACCAGGAGAATACTGTACAGAATAACAGTCCCGTTGTGCAATGATTAACTTTGATAGAATTATCTCTTCACAGCAATGCAAGGATCTAAGACATCTCCAAAAAACACATGATGGAAAATGCTATCCAGATCCAGAGAAAGAACTATGAAGTTTGAATGCAGATTGAAGCATATTATTTCCTCTTTCTTTTTAAATCCCATTTTGTTTTGTTTCTTCATTCCTATGGTTCCTCCTTTTGGTTCTAATTCTTCTTTACAACATGACTAATATGAAAATACGTTTAAAAGGAATGTATATGTAGAACCTATATCAGATTGCATGCCGTCTGGGGAGGGAAGCATAAATGGTGTGGGAAAAAGTTTAAAAATCAAAAGCTCATGGAAGTGAATGTTGAAAACTTGAAAATAATTAAATAATTAAAATTTTGAAAATATATTAAATTAAACTTTCCCCTCCCCTCACCCCAAGACAGCATGCATTCTGAATAACCCTTCCCTTCATCTGCCATCCCTTCCATTACCTCTTCTTTTCTTATCCCCTTCCCCTTGCAGGGCATATTTCTGTACCCCATTGCCTGTATATCTTCTTTCCAAGTTGCATGTAAAAACAATTTTTAACAGTTCTTTTTAAAACTTTGGGTTCCAACTTTTCTCCTTTCCTCCCTGCCCACCCACCCTCATTGAGAAGGCAAGCCACTTGATACAGGATATATATGTGTAGTCATTCAAAACACTTCTATAATAGCCATGTTGTAAAAAACTTTATCCTACCCGGCCCCCAATTTATTCTATTCTCTTATTTGACCCTGTTCCTCCTTTGAAGTGTTTGTTTTTGGTTACCCCCTCCCCCAATCTGCACTCCCTTCTATCATCCCCTCCTTTCTCATCCTCTTCACTCCTATTTCCCTGCAGGGTAAGACAGTTTTCTATGCTCAATTGAGTGTGCATGTTATTCCTTCTTAAGACAAATCCAATGAGAGTAAGATTCACTCATTCCTTCTCAGATGTTCCCTCTTCCCCTCCATGGTAAAAGCTTTTTCTTTCCTCTTTTATGTGAGATAATATGCCCTATTCTACCTATCCCTTTCTGGGGTAGTTAGGTGTTGCAGTGGATAGAGCAGTGGCCCTGAAGTCAGGAGGACCTGAGTTCAAATCCAGGCTCAGACCAAACACTTGACACTAGCTGTGTGACCCTGGGAAAGTCACTTAACTCCACTTGCCTAAAAAAACCAAACAAAACAAACAAACAAAAAATGCTTTCCTTTCTACCTATACCTTTCTCCTTCTCCCTGTACAATCCTTTCTCACCTCTCATCTTTAGTTTTTAAATATCATCCTTTCATATTCAAGTTACACTGGTGCCATCTGTCCATGTGCCCTCCTACTACCCCTAATACTGAGAAAGGTCTCATGAAGTTACAAATATCATCTTTCCATGTAGGAATGTAAACAGCTCAATTTTAATAAGCTCATTATTATTTCTCTTTCCTGTTTACTTCTTCATGCTTCTCTTGAGTCTTGTATTTGAAAGTCAAATTTTCTATTCAGCTCTGGTCTTTTCATCAAAAATGCTTGAAAGTCCTCTATTTCACTGAATGTCCATTCCCCCCCTGAAGATTATATTTTGTTTTGTGGGGTAGGTGATTCTTGGTTGTAATCCCAGTTCCTTTGATCTCTGGAATACCATATTCCAAGCCTTCTGGTCCCTTAATTGGCTGATAGCAATATTTTCTCCTTGACCCGGGAGCTCTGGAATCTGGCGACAATATTCCTAAGAGTTTTCCTTTGGGGATCTCCTTCAGGAGGTGATCAGTGGATTCTTTCAATTTCTATTTTGCCCTCTGGTTCTAGAATATCAGAGCAGTTTTCTTTGATAATTTCTTGAAAGATGATGTCTAGGCTCTTGTTTATCATGGCTTTTAGGTAGTCCAATGATATTTAAATTAATTCCCCTGATTCAATTTTCCAGATCAGCTCTTTTTCCATTGAGATGTTTCATATTGTCTTCTATTTTTTTTTCATTTTTTTGGTCAGAAAGGTATATTGAGTAGGGCAGGTAGAGGAGCTCAGTTTGGCATGGGTGTGCAAGCAGAACAGGCCCCAGAGAACTGAATCATACTCAGCTATGGTGGTTTCCAGACTTGCCTACCCATGAGCACCAAAGACAACTTAGTAGGTCAGTCAGAAAGGTCTGTTGGATCACAGTGACAGAGGAGCATGGTCTGGACTCAGTCAGCTGTTTTCAGAGGTACTACTAGGGACCTATAAATGTTCAATTCTTCCAAGGTGATATGATCAAATGTGAGGTGTTTACTCCCTTTCTGGCCTGTGCTGTGGTCTATGAGTGACCACAAGCATTCTTTTCTGCATTGGCACTGTGAGGAAGATTCTCTCTTCGCAGCCACTACAAGTTCTACCACACCAGCATTCCACCTCACCCCAGGACCGCCACCCAGAACTGTGACCCAGCTCCAAGCATGCACAAAGCAATAGAATCTTGCCTCAGCACCTGCAAAGAGATGCCCTCAGTCCCCCTCTGATCAGCCACTTTATTCCCCCTCCATATGTGGGGTGAGAGTTCAGAAGCAGCAGCTGCCCTGGGGCTGTGCCAGAACTGGGGCTGGGCTGTGTTGTTCTCTCACCAAGGTCCCACAGACCTTTCCTACTCACCTTTTAAGCTGTCTTCACCATCTGTGGGTTGAGAAGTCTAGAAACCACCACACCTCCCCTTGATTTAGTCACCTGAAGCCTTCTCCAGGTTCTTTGCCTGCATGGCCCAGGCTGAACTGTGCTCCTTTCCCAGCCTGGAGCAACAGACCTTTCCAATCAACCATATAGATTGTCTTGGGCCAGAAATTTGTTTGACTATTTTTGTGGGGACTGTTGCTCTAGAATTTGTTTAGAGCCATTTTTACAGGTATTTGGAGAGGTTTGGGGGAGGGCTTAAGCAAGTCACTGCTTTTACTCCTGCTCTTGGCTCTGCCCCCTAGGACATATTGTTTAACTTGCTAGTGTTCAAATTGACCAAAAACTGAACAAATGAAAACAAACAAAAACATATATGTAATCACCTTTCAGGTCTTAGAAAATAAGTTTTCTTAACTTTCATGCTTAAAAATTAGTACTTTTAAATTCTTACTCACGCACAATATATGTTGTACTCATAAAATCTCAAATATTTGCTTCAAAAATATGATGAGGAACTTATTTTAATGATAAAAGTAATTCAGGATTAAAAACAATATTGCTAAATGTCCCAGATCTTTCTCATAATTACTTTCAGCAATTAGGGAACTTGAAATCAGGGATTCCATAGCTTACCCATTAAAAAGCATCCTAAACTGTATATTTATACAACTTAATGTAAACCTCTTATGTACACAAATCTATTTACTTCATGTATATCAAGTGAATGCTTCAAACTCAACGGTTTCAAAGTCTACAGAAAAATGTTTTCATATTTTTTATGTCTCTTCAGAAGTCTTAAAAGTAAAAAAAAAGACTGAAATATTTTTTCTCCTCCTCCTCTTCTCCTTCTTTTCCTCCTCCTCTTCTTCTTCTTCTTCATTTCTTCTTCTTCTTCTTCATTTCTTCTTCTTCTTCTTCATTTCTTCTTCTTCTCTTCTTCTTCTTCTTCTTCTTCTTCTTCTTCTTCTTCTTCTTTCTTCTCCCTCTCTCTCTCCCCCCTCTCATTTTTCCTAACTCTCATTTTCTTTTCCTCTCTTTTTTCCTTTCTATTAATTTGTGCCCAGATACCCACTCTTCTCTCTTTTTCAGTCACCTCTTAGTCTCTCTTTCGTCTGTCTTTGTATCTCCCACACACTCACACACTCATTCACTCACTTTTATGCACATACTCCTTAGATCTACTAAGTCAGATGTTATGGATATGGGAGAGTTGTGAAAAATCCTCAAAGTATCTTGGCAGACTATATGAGGGGGAAGAAGAAAAGAAATTAAAAGAAAAAAGAAATATAACAACAACAACCCTGATGCTCAACGGTCAAAGAAAGTTCAGAATTTCATAAAATTTCCCAAGCCTAATCAAATATGCTATTGAGATGTTTACATGTCCAAGTACATCTAAATTCCTCTACCAAGTACGTATTTATTTTTGTCATATACACATGACATTAGAACACTCTCAGGGTCTGATCAATAACGTATGTACTAGACTGGAAATTAGGTAACTTATATTATAGCTTTGGTTCTGTAACTGATGCACTTTGTACTGTTGTTTGTTCCTCTTTCTTTGAGAAAGAAATCAGTACTGTTCCACCCTCAGTTATGCAAATGCTGTTGTTCTCAAATATATTCCATGTGTTTTGTTACTGAAAGTAATATCAAGCTATGGCTTTCTATTGAATTGGGGGAGAGAGGAGGGGCGAAATGGTCATGTCCATGCAAATTTGACACTGGAGTGGAGGATAAAATGGAATGGAGAGATAATTGCAGGAGGGAGACCTACCAACATGTTATCAGAATAGTCTGGGAGCAAAGGGATGAGAGCCTATACAAAGGTGGTAGCAATGTCAGAAAACGGGATATATATGAGAGATTGTGAAGGTAATAATGATAGAGATTGACAACTGATTGGATATGGGAGGAGTGAGTCTAAGCAGTCAAAGATGATACTTGCATCCATCCATATAGATATAGATGCAGATAGAGTTATAGATACTTGTTTATATATACACACATATGCATATACATATATATACACATGTGTATATATGCGTGCATGTATTATAGCTAGCAAACATATAACACTTTAAAGTTTGCAAAACATGCATTTTTTTACCTGTTAATACATTTGATTCTCAAAATTCCCCCAAACCCTGTGAAGTATGTACCAATATTATCCACATTATATAGGTGGGGAAAATAAGGCTGAGGTAGGTTAAATGACTTTTATCAGGGTCATATAAGTACTAAGTGTCTAAGGGAGTCCTTGAAGTCAGGTTTTCCTGAGTGTAAGTTCCATGTTACATCCACTGTATTAAGCTCTATTTATTTATGCACATATACATACATATATGCATGTATACACTTACTTACATGTGTGTATATACATGCATATGTAATATATACACATACATACATATGTACATTTTTAGTCAATTTTTTGTTTGCTGTTCATAAATAGTTAGAATTCCTTTCTTTTCATTTTTTTGTTTAGGTTCGAAAGCTACCAAATATTCTCCCTCTTCAATTATCACTACAAAAAAAATAGAGGCTCATATACAATATGCAGCTAGCCCTAGACATGCACAGCTAGGAGTATTTTACAGACTCCAATCCAAGAAAGTAGTGTAATAGAGGATAAGCATTCAGACCCTGAGTGTAGGATTCTAATCCCCCCCACACATACGACAGCTTCTGCTCCCTAGACTTAGATGATGATGAAATGGAACTAGTAACACTCAAAACACATGAGTCTATAGATTATAAAGTGAAAACAAACATTTTAATATAATGCTGCCATTCAACGAGATGTACTAGAATGCTCTTGCTTATATGGCAATAGTTAAAACTGATGTGGGATACCTTACAGGCTTATGTTAAAACAGAGCAAAACAAAACAGCCATGTCTTTCCATTGAAACACCCAGGATAATCAGCAGTAGCCAACATGTAGCCAGCATTGTTTATCCAAATCTCAGAAGGAAGATCAAATGAGATAATATTTGTCTAGTGCTTTCTAAATCTTAAAACAACATAGAAATGCTATAATAATTATCGTATCTGTATGTCTTGATAAATTTCCTTTGAATTTGAAGATTGAATATAAGATTGTGCAATGGATTCTAACTTGTCACTTAGAAACCCAGGGATATCATATGGCAATTTCTTTAGAGAGCATTTATTACTAACATTTGAAGGAACAGATGGGAAGGATCAATCTCCTCTTCAACTTCTGAAAATTTACCACTTCAAACAAGGATGATATATTCCCTTGCACAAATAACAATGAGGCATAAAACAAAGAAATTTGCACTTGCCTACAATGTTTACAGCTCTTATTGTGTAAGTCCAGTAGAGTTTAAATAGTAAAGGGATTCTCTATAAATGAGGTCACCCAGATGTTCCTGTTTCGGGATAATAGTGTAATAATTAATTGCATTCACCCTTGGGATATTGAAGAGCGTTCTAAATTAGTGCTGGCACAACACAAAACAAGAATACTTATTATGTATAAGATTCTGTGTTAAATTCTGAGGATAAAAAAACAGGAAACAAAGCAGTCCCTGATTACAAGGAGCTCACTATTGCAACAGGAGAAAGAACATGCGAAAATAAATAAACAAACAAGAGCAATCTACCTACAAGCTGTATACAAGATAGATGGATTATTATCTTAGAGGGAAGACACTAGCATTAAGGGGAACTTAAAAAAAAAAGACTTGTAGAGAGTAGTATTTTAGTCTTGAAGGAAGCCAGAGAATGTGAAGGGGCAGAATTAAAGAGAGTGAGGGAACACAGTTTGTTGTCTGGGGAACAGCAAGAAAACTACTGACATTGGTTTGTGAAGTATGTGGAAAGGAGTATATGTGAGGCCTAAGAATACTGAAAAAACATTATCAATGAAGAATTTCACAAGAAAAAGAATAAAGGATATTATCAGAGAAATGTATGAAAAAATGAATTGGCTTTTTGTGTTAATGAATTATTAATGTTATATAACCTTTGTGAACCATATCATTTCATACAGTTTTTGATGAAGTTTTCAGAGATTTAGAGAAATTTCCTTAGGATGTTGAGTGGACCACATCAAAGTAGTTATAGGAGTAAGCGGACACCAGAGTCAATGGGTTGTCAAACAAAACAGAGGCAGTGTGACAGTGATAGAGACCTGACTTTTAACTATTAAAGCAGATATACTGAAATTACATAAATGGCTAATTATCTGTTCATGCCTTATTAAACCCTCTCTTAAAATATTCTCCTTCAACTATGGGCATTTGAGGTCTATAGCTCAAACTTACCACATGTGATTTTAAATAAAGAATTATATTTTCACTGTCAAAGTTGCATAATGTCATTTATCCCTCAAAATGTCCAAGTATGACACTTTTTTTTAATGAATGGTAATTCTAATAACATAAATGTTCTCACCTAATCAATTTCTCTAGGCAAGGTAAACATAAATTCATTCTCTTAGAAGGGACAGTGAGCTTTTCATTAATGAAACAACATCTGCTCTTTCTGAGCTAAATACATCCTCTGAAGAATAATTAATAAAAAATATAGCCACTAAATACAGCTGGTAAATTGTTAATAATTTTGTTAAATGCTAAGTTTCTGACAAAGAACATCCCAAGAAATATAGGTTTAAGAAATTTGGAGAGTGAAGTACATCAAAAAACTCACTTATTAGGCAATTGCTCTAGAATTTTAATGCTTAATATAAGCTGGATTCATTTTCAAATAACCATATTACCTTATAGGAGTTGAACCCAGAATTATTCAACATTACAATTATACTTTGATATATCATTTAATATTGGCACAGAACTTATAAATGATTTCAAACACTTTGAATAAACAATTAGTCATTTATGTAGTTTTAGTACATGTGCTTTAAACTAGTAAAAGACATCATGAACTTGAATTATAGTAATACCAAGTAATAATTCCAACAAATATGGAGTATACTGAGAATTTTTTGGTGACTCACATAGAGTACTGTATGCATTTTTACCACAACTAAGTGATTGTTCTCCATACTCAGAGCAGCAAGCTTGCTATTCATGGAAAGTTAAAGGAGATTGAAAAAGGCTACTCTGCTCTCTAAGTTGTCAAGGGAATAAAGCATTCCTTACCAAAAAAAAAAAAAACATAAAGACAAAATAAACAGAAATGAAGAAGGATTTTAATGTAAAGATCAAAGAAGAGAAAGGACTTGAAGGAGCAAAAGTGGTGCCTGACCAATATCAAGAGATTGAAGGAAAAAATAATGTTATACAGAAGGGAAGAAGGACCATTAAACTCTTAGATGTAACATATTCAACTTTTTCCCCAAAAAAGAAGTAGATGTATCACTATTTCAAAAGGGTCAAATGAGGAACTTACAAGGAGTCGTGGATGCTGATTCCTAAACGAAGTGATTTGTCAAGCTCACATTAACCAGAGAGTTGTACTTTTAGTAACAGACTTTAGGAGCACAGGTGCTATTTTCACCCCTTCTGCTAATGAAAAGCAAGGGGATTTTTCTGAAGAGTTTCAGAAGAGTGGAGGTGCATTTAAAAACTTAAACATCTGATTAAGGAGCTGGCATTTTAGAATTGGAAATGGATTTATGGGCTATGGCTTAAAATATAAGTTTGGCATACTATTGACCAAGAATGGAGTGAAGTAAAAGGAGATGGTAAGATTATATTTGCCAGAAATACTAAAACAATCTTTTCAAAAGGCATTTAAACTAAAGGAGAAAGGGAAGAGACAAAACTAAATAAAGAATTGTGTGTGTAGACACCTATATCATGCTAGACACCATGGGGTATAGCTAAAATAGAGAAAGATTAGTATTATGAGAAACCAGAAATTCATGGAAGATAAAATCCAAGAGCAGATACAGAAATAAAATATAGACCATCAGATGTCTATACATAAAAGTACCAAGCATGAGTAACAAGCATGATGAAGTATGAATTCTAATGCAGAGAGTTAATATTGACTAGGTATCACAACAGTCATCACAGAGACTTGGTAAGAATTGCAAGGGTATAATATAGTTCTGGAAGTGTATGCATTAATTAAAAGAAACAATATGTAGAAAGGAGGAGAAATGAAGTATCATTTATATCAGGAAGATATACTCGTGAAAGGAAATTCAAGAACAAGAGTAGGAAAAATGTTGTTTAGCATGTGAGTGAAGTTAGATGGCAGCAGAAGCAGAAGAGATATCAATTTTGAAGGATAATACTAACCACCTCAGGATAATGCAGGAGAAGGAAGAGCAGTTTAGGAAACAGATTACAGGCCTACCACAAAAGAATGACATAGAAGTGATGTTGGAATTATAATTTTCTAAACTCCCTTTTCCTCTCAATTAAAAGTAAATCAGCTAATGAAATCTTAATTTGCCATAATAGTAATTTCACTATTAAAAAGGCTAAGCAACTAATGAGAAGAATGGCAATTCTAGAAATGATTTTCCACCAAAAAGATATTTAGTCTTTGAACTCTTTTGGGAGAAGTGATCATTCCAACTTGGTATTTGTAATAGTACAGACACACACATACACACACAGAGTTTAAGAATAAATATTTCCAGAGGATTAGAGAAAATGTGGATAGGATCCCATGGCCCAAAATTCTTCAGAAGAGTTCAGCGTATGAGAAAAGGAAAATCATCAAGAATGAAATTCTGTGAACACAAAGAGAAAAAATTCAGAGGAAGAGGAAGGGTAGATATGGTGACCAAGTAAACATACCTGGATTCTTAAGGAAATTAAAAGAAGATGAAAACAAGGATAAAGTATAAGAAGTATGTTGTGGCTACCAGAATTCAATATGAACTGCATAAGGTAAATGAGAAATTCTAAGTATATAAAAAAGTGTTTTGTTGTCGTATTGTTTTTGTTCCTTTTAAAATCTATACAAAGTGGTGGATCAAAGTCTGTTGCTTAGGTAGGATGAGATGAAGTAATTGATGGTGAAGACAAGGGAGCATTATTCAGTTTTTATATGACCAATTTTCCCTTCCACAGAAAATAATATTTTATATAAATAACAGAACAAAAACTGCCTGGTGGAGGGTAAAAATCTGTGCTATGTAGGAATACAAGGAAGCACCTCATTATCACTAGTGAGTTCATTTTTATCAGGTCCAGATTGTTTACTATATACTGTACATTTCAACTTTTCAAAAACATATGGATTAAACAACTTTGATAGCAATTGCAGTGATTTTAGAGGTGCTAGGTGATGCAGTGGATAGAGTGCTGGGGCTGAAATCAGAATGATTCAACCTCTTGAGTTCAAATCCCACCTCAGATACTTACTAGCAGTTTGACACTAGACAAGTAACTTAATCATGTTTGCCTCAGTTTCCTCATCTGTAATTGAGCTGGAGAAAGAAATGGCAAACCACTTCAGTATCTTTGCTAAGAAAAAACCCTAAATGGGGTTACAAAGAGTCAGACATGATTGAAACAACTGAACAATAACAACAATGGTAATTTCCAATAGAAATACAAACAATATAAACCAATTACCACAATGAGACAAAAGGAGTTGGAAAGACATTTTAGCCAGCAAACAGATAATTGCCAAGAGCAACACCAGGTTAAAAAAAAAACTCATGTGGAAACTCTTAAAAATTATAAAGGATGATAATAAACAGTATTATCACATAAAACACAGAGAATCAATGGAAGGTTAAGTAGTTTTAAGAAATCTTGGCAAGATATGTAACTAAGCAAATTCTATTCCAAGGCATTTAAGGAAATGAAAATAGGAAATTAAAAAAAAATTTAAAAAAAAACAGAAAATAATGCAAGCATTATTTTAACTCTCTTCTTTTTCAATGACTATGGTAGCACTAAATTTGGACACTAACATCATAGTCCCATATGTAATTCTCGTTAAGATAGAAATAACATGAAAAAGGGTAAAGTCAGGCAGTGAGCTGGGAGCTGGGAGCAAGCATATATAGAGGAATTTCTTGTTAGAGGCAATACAGTTGAGAGGACATTGAGAAACTGATATGAAAGACATTTGAAAGAAGAGAGTATACCAAAGGCTTGAGGAGAAGAAAAAATTCATCAAATTTAGTACTACTGCAAAAGACAACCAATATAAGATCAATAAGCACTAAGATATCTTCAAGAATTTTTTTTACAGAGCATAGAGTTTTATTGGTAACAAAGACTTTGACATATAGTAATGCACAAATTATAAATGGATCTACAAAATAATATTCACTACACAAGTTGTTACTAGCACTTACATATGTCTTTTTAAAGTTTTGTGCATGATGTGTGTAAGGTTCTTATGAATGGGATGCAAGTGGGCAGAAATGAACATGATGATCACATTTAAAGGAGCTCAGAACTACTTGTGACAGAGTTAACTTGCAAATACAAAGCATTTCCACACAAAACAAAGTGTCTAATGTGTCAAAAACAACAGAATCAAGAGTTAGTATATAAAATGAACACTCTCAGAGAAAACTGTGGGGAAGGGTACTTGCTTGTGCTCACTTTAGCAAAGGTTATTGCTTCAATATTTCAGCAATAGAAGTTAGGAATCAGAAAATATGAAACTTGAAACTTTAGAAAAGACAAACATATTGTACTGAACGCAAGCACAATAGCTATAGTAGCTATAATAATCTTTTAAGAAGGATTTTGAGGTTGCTCCATTAACTCACCCTCCTTGACTTTTTGAATTGTAGTTGTACACAAAACAAAGAATGTAATTAAAATAACTTTTTTTCCAAATTCTGTCCCTTGAAGAAAATACAGTACTCCACTGAACTGAAGGACTAAGCAATTCTGTTTACATACCAGCCAGCTAAAAAAGTTCACTTTGTTCTTTTCATGGTCAGCACTAATATAGATCCTTCAATTTTCAACTGCCTAATAGGATAGACATAGACAATCTGCATCATATCTTTTTTTTCCAATTTTATTAATTTATTGATTTGTCAACAATCACTTCCATATGCCATTGAGTTGAAATTTTTTCTCCCCCTTCCTCCTCCACACCCTCCCCAAGATGGCACACAATCTGATATAGGCTTTACATTTACATTCCTATTAAACATATTTTCACATTAGTGAAGTTGTAAGTAAAAATGAAAACCAATAGGGGAACCATCAGAAACATAAATAAAACTCAACAGAAGGTAAAAGTAAGTGATAGTGATTCAATTTCCATAGTACTTTCTTTGGATGTGGACAGCATTTTCCATCCCGAGGCCTCTGGAGATGTCTTAGATCCTAATGCTGAGAAGGGTTCAGTTTAACAATCTTAGTCATTGCATAATGGCTGTTATTGTACAAAGTCCTCTTGGTTCTGCTCACTTCACTCAGCATCAGACCATATAAGTCTTTCCAGGTTTTTCTGAAGTCAGCCTGTTCATCATTTCTTATAGCACAATAGTATTCCATTACATTCATATACCACAACTTGCCCAGCTATTCCTCAATTGATGGGCATCCTCTCAATTTCCAATTCTTTGCCACCACAAAAAGAGCTGCTATGAATATTTTTGTACATGTGGGTCCTTTTCCCATTTGTTTGATCTCTTTGGGATATAGCCCTAGAAGTGCTATTGCTGGATCAAAGGGTATGCACATTTTTGTAGCCCTTTGGGCATAGTTCCAAATTGTTCTCCAAAATGGTTGGATCATTTCACAACTCCACCAACAATGTATTAGTGTTCCAATTTTCCCACATCTTCTCCAACATTTATCATTTTCCTGTTTTGTCATGTTGGCCAATCTGATAGGTGTGATGTGGTACCTCAGAGTTGTTTTGATTTGCATTTCTCTAATCAATAACGATTTAGAGCATTTTTTCATATGACTATAGATGGCTTTAATTTCTTCATCTGAGAACTGTCTGTTCATATCCTTTGACCATTTATCAATTGGGGAATGGCTTGTGTTCTTATAAATTTGTCTTAATTCTCTATATATTTTAGAAATGAGGCCTTTATCAGAGAGACTGGTTGTAAAAATTCTTTCCCAATTTTCTACCTTCCTTCTAATCTTAGTTGCATTGGCTTTGTTTGTGCAAAAACTTTTCAATTTAATGTAATCAAAATTATCCATTTTGCTTTTCATAATGTTCTCTATCTCCTGTTTGGTCATGAATTCTTCTGTTCTCCATAGATCTGATAGGTAAACTATTCCTTGTTCTCAGTTTACTTATGGTATCAGCCTTTATATCTAAGTCTGAACCCATTTTGACTTTATTTTGGTATATGGTGTGAGATTTGGGTCTATGCCTAGTTTCTGCCATACTCTTTTCCAGTTTTCCCAGCAGTTTTTTTCAAAGAGTGGGTTCTTATCCCAGAAGCTGGGGTCTTTGGGTTTATCAAATAATAGATTACTATAGTCATTGACTACTGTGTCTTGCATATTTAACCTATTCCACTGATCCACCTCCCTATTTCTTAGCCAGTACCAAGCAGTTGTGATGATTGCTGCTTTATAATACAATTTAAGATTTGAAATTAATAGGCCACCTTCCCCTGCATTTCTTTTCATTAGTTCCTTTGATATTCTGGACCTTTTGTTTTTCCAAATGAATCTTGTTATTATTTTTTCTAACTCTATAAAATAATTTTTGGTAGTTTGATTGGTATGGCACTGAATAAGTAAATTAGCTTAGGTAGGATTGTCATTTTTATTATATTAGCTCGGCCTACCCATGAGCAACTGATGTTTTTCCAATTATTTAGATCTGATTTTATTTGTGTGAAAAGTGTTTTGTAATTGTGTTCATAGAGTTCCTGGGTTTGTTTCGGAGGTAGACTCCTAAATATTTTATAATGTCTACAGTAAGTTTAAATGGGATTTCTCTTTCTATCTCTTGCTGTTGGGCTTTGTTGGTAATATATAGAAATGCTGATGATTTATGTGGGTTTATATTATAGCCTGCAACTTTGCTAAAGTTGTTTATTATTTCAAGTAGTTTACTTGATTCTCTAGGATTTTCTAAGTATATCATCATGTCATCTGCAAAGGGTGATAGTTTGTTTCTTCTTTGCCTATTTTAATGCCTTCAATTTTTTTTCTTCTCTTATTGCTAAAGCTAAGGTTTCCAGTACAATATTGAATAACAGTGGTGATAATGGACATCCTTGTTTCACCCCCGATCTTATTGGAAATGCTTCTAGCCTGTCCCCATTACATATAATGCTTGCTGAAGGTTTTAGATATGCTATTTATTATTTTAAGGAAGACTCCATTTATACCTATGCTTTCTAGTGTTTTTAATAGGAATGGGTGTTGTATTTTATCAAAAGCTTTTTCTGCATCTATTGAGATGATCATGTGGTTTCTGTTGGTTTTGTGTTGATATGCTCAATGATGCTGATAGTTTTCCTAATATTGAACCAACCCTGCATTCCTGGTATAAATCCTACCTGGTCATAGTGTTATTCTTGTGATAAGTTGCTGCAATCTACTTGCTATTTTGTTTAAAATTTTTGCATCTATATTCATTAGAGAAATTGGTCTATAATTTTCTTTCTCTATTTTGACTCTTCCTGGTTTAGGTATCAACACCATATTTGTATCAAAAAGAATTTGGTAAGACTCCTTCTTCACCTATTTTCCCAAATAGTCTATATAGTATTGGAATTAATTGTTCTTTAAATGTTTGATAGAATTCGCATGTAAATCCATCTGGCCCTGGAGATTTTTTCCTAGGGAGTTCATCAATGGCTTGTTCAATTTCTTTTTCTGAGATGGGGTTATTTAAGTATTTTACTTCCTCTTCGGTTAATCTGGGCAATTTATATTTTTGTAAATATGTATCCATTTCACTAAGATTGTCAAATTTGTTGGCATATAGTTGGGCAAAATAATTCCTAATTATTGTTTTAATTTCCTCTTCCTTGGTGGTAGCTTCCCCTTTTCATTCTTGATACTAGTAATTTGGTTTTCTTCTTTCTTTTTTTAATTAAATTAACCAAAGGCTTATCTATTTTATTGTTTTTTCATAAAACCAGCTCTTAGTTTTATTTATTAGTTCAATAGTTTTCTTAATTTCAATTTTATTAATTTTTCCTTTGGTTTTCAATATTTCTAATTTGGTGTTTAGTTGAGGATTTTTAATTTGTTCTTTTTCTAGTTTTTTTAGTTGTATGCCCAATTCATTAATCTCCTCTTTTTCTATTTTATTTATGTAAGCATTTAGAGATATAAAACTTCCCCTAAGAACTGCTTTCGCTGCATCCCATAGTTTTGGTATGTTGTCTCATTATTGTCATTCTCTTGAATGAAATTATTGATTGTTTCTATGATTTGTTGTTTGACCCAATCATTTTTTAGGATTAGATTATTTAGTTTCCAATTATTTTTTAGTCTATCTTTCCATGGCCCTTTATTACATATAATTTTTATTGCATCATGATCTGAAAAGGATGCATTTAATATTTCTGCCTTTCTGCATTGGATTGTGAGGTTTTTATGCCCTAGTACATGGTCAATTTTTGTGTATGTGCCATGTACTGCAGAAAAAAGTATATTCCTTTCTATCCCCATTCAGTTTTCTCCAGAGGTCTATCATACCTAACTTTTCTAATGTTCTATTCACCTCCTTAACTTCTTTCTTGTTTATTTTGTGGTTAGACTTATCTAGTGCGAGAGGGGAGGTTCAGGTCCCCCACTAGTATAGTTTTGCTGTCTATTTCTTCCTGTAACTCCCTGAACTTCTCCTGTAAGAATTTGGATGCTATACCATTTGGTGCATATATGTTTAGTAATGATATTACTTCATTGTCTATGGTGCCCTTTAGCAGGATCTAGTTTCCTTCCTTATCTCTTTTGATTAGATCTATTTTTGCTCCTGCTTTGTCTGAGATCAGGATTGCTACCCCTGCTTTTTTTTTACTTCAGCTGACTCATAATATATTCTGCTCCAGCCTTTTCCCTTTTCCCTGTATGTGTCACTCTTTTTCAAATGTTCTTCATGTACCAAACATATTGTAGGATTATGGTTTTTAATCCATTCTGTAATCTGTTTCCTGTTATCGGGAGTGCATCCCATTCAAATTCACAGTTATGATTACTATCTGTGTCTTTTTCTCCATCCTTTTCCTCCCCCATTTATGCTTTTCTTTCTCCTTTTTCCTTTCCCCCTTCACTGTTTTTTTGACCACCACCTCTTTAAGTCCCTTCCCCCTTTTATTATTGCTTTCCCTTTTCTTCTCCTTTAATCTTACTGCTTCTTCTCTCCCTTCTTTCCCCCCTCCCTTTTCTTTCACCCCTCCCTTTTTTTTCCCCTTTTCCCTCCTACTGCCTATAGGGCAAGTTAGGTTTCTATACCTAACTGATTATATTATACCCTTCTTGAACCAAATATGATGAGAGTAAGGTTCAAGCAATGCTCCCCTCCGTCCCTTCTTTCCCTCTGCTGTAATAGGATTTTGTGCCTTTTCCTGTAATGTAATTTACCCTTGTCTGCCTCCTGTTTTTTCTGTACATTTTCTAAGATCAGATTGATACACTTATTTGCATCCATTTAACCCCCTTGAGTAGATTTTTAATCATTAAGTCAAAGTCAATTAATATCCACCCTCTTTATGTATACTCCTTTAACAAGGTGTAATGACAATACAGTTCTCAAGGATTGCAAATGTCATATTCCCTTGTATGTGTTTTAACAGCCCGGCCCCTTATTAACAACATATTGTATCCTTCTGTCCCATTTACCTTCTTTAGTCCTTCTTGTGTCCTGTACTTGAAGATCAAATTTTTTGTTGAGCTCTGGTCTTTTTATCAGGAAAGTTTAGATATCTCCTATTTCATTGAATATCCACCTCCTCCCTTGAAAAATAATGCTCATTTTTGCTGGGTAATTGATCCTTGGCTGCATTCCAATCTCCTTTGCCTACACAATATTGTGTTCCATGCCCTGTGGTCTTTTAATGTAGAAGCTGCAAGGCCCTGTGTAATCCTTACTGTGGTTCCATGATGTTTCTTTCTGGCTGCTTGCAGCACCTTCTCTTTCATCTAGTAATTTTGGAATTTTGCTATTATATTCCTTGGTGCTGTCAATTTGGGATCTCTTTCAGTTGGTGATCAGTGGATTCTTTCTATGGTTATTTTCCCTTCTGGTTCTAGCACTTCAGGGCAGTTTTCCTTTATGATTTCCTGATCGATACTGTCCAGGATCTTTTTTTTGTCATGATTTTCAGGTAGTCCAATAATTTTCAAATTGTCTCTCCTGAGTTGATTTTCCAGGTCAGTTGTTTTACTGATGAGGTATTTTACATTTTCATCTATTCTTTCATTTTTTTGTTTCTGTTTGACTGATTCTTGCTCTCTCATAGAGACATTAGTTTCCATTTGTCCAATTCTACTTTTTAACAGATTGGTTTCTTCTGTTAGTTTTTGTACTTCCCTCGTCAACTGGCCAATTGTGTTTTTTAGGGGCTCATTTCCTTCAGTATACTCTTCTGTTAGTTTTTGCCCTTCCTTCTTCAACTGGCCAATTGTGTTTTTTAGGGACTTGTTTTCTTCAATATTTTTTTTTCCAATTGGCCAATTGTATTTTTGAAGGATTCTTCTACCTCTCTCATTTGACTATTAAAATCTCTCTTGAGCTCTTCTAAGAAGGCTTTTTGGGCTTCAGACCAGTTCATATTCCCTTTTGTTGTTGCAGATGTGGGTTTGTTGGCAATGTTGTCCTCTTCAGAATTTCTATCTTGATCTTCACTCTTCTCATAATATGAATATATGGTACGTTTCTTTTTACTCATGCTGTTTCTTCATTCCCTGGCCTTTAAAGAGATTGAGCTCTCCTGCTGGGGAACAGAGGGTACTGACCCAAGCTTCTTGTGTTTGGAGCCTAGGTCTTGGTCACTGGCTTTGTGTGTTGGGGCCTCTTATGCTGGCAATTGGAGGCTGTAGGTTTCTGGCAGCTTACCTAGTGTTGGGCTGGAATCAGCAAGGCTGGAACTTTCAGGCAGTTCTAGGTTGCCTGCTTTTCCTTTCCTATAACTTTCTTCAGCTCCTTTAAGATGGGTGCTTCAGGGTGTTTATCTGCCTGGGGGCCCCTGCAGTGTTGTCTCCCTCCTTGCTGCTAATGCATCAGGATATTCCTTTGGGATAGAGTGCCCAGGCACCTGCTGGTTTTCTGAGCTGGTTTCCACTGGTTCCCCCCACCCTCACTGAGGCACTCTGGAGGTCTAGGTGTTGGTGTTTGCCTGCTCTACCACCTGGGCTTCCGGATTTCTTCATAATTGGAGGCTGCAGGCCTCTGACAGCTCATCTGCTTTTTGGCTGGAACCAGCAAGGCTGGGGCTTTAGGAAGCCTTTAGGTTGTTTTCTTCACCTCCTTTCAGAATGCTGCTGGGTACTTATCTGCCTGAGGCCCCTTGTAGTTCTGCCTCCCTTATCTTTGCTGAGGCACTGGAAGACCATTTTGCTGGGCTGCTGCACTGCTTTTCTCTATCTTTCTTCTAGTTCAGATGTTCCAGGGTTTTTTTTCTGGGGTGATACTTTCTGGGTTTTCAGAGGTTGATAGGGGAGAGTGAAAGCAGTTACCTTTTCACTCTGCCATCTTGGCTCATGGAAGTGCAAGCCGTATCTTCAAGATTAATTGGAAGAAATAACAATAGTAGAAAAAGACAGTGACTTTTCTGAGCTCCCCACAAAACCTGTCTGAAAACCTTTAAATAATTCCATAAAACAATTCCTGGTGGAGCAGAACCCAGAAAAGGATGAAGTGAAATAATTTTCCAGCCAGAGACAACTTAGAAGGTTGGCAGGAAAGGTTTGTTGCCCTGAGCTGGAGCACAACTCAGCACAGGGTGCACCAGTACAACCTTGGTTCTAGCAAACCAGGAGTAGGCCTTGGGAGCCACTGAATCAGCAGCAACAATAGCTCCTTCAGGAGCTCTCAGCCCACAGATGGTAAGGGGGTCAAACAACTGGTCAGAATGAGATTATAGGGTCTTCTCCTGGCACTGAAGCAGGACTCTATTGCTTTGCTTGAATCTGAATCACAGTCCTGGGTAGTACTCCCAGGGTGAGGTGAAGTACTAGCACACCAGAGCTTATGCCCACAGTGGAGGGGCAACCCTCCACATAGTTCCAAGGAAGAAAAGAGTGCCTGTGGTTATACAGAGGAGAACATAGACCAGGAGAGGTTTAAATATCTCTTCTTATATTATATCATCTTGAAAGACCTGAAAATTCACAGGTCTCTAGAAGTATCTTTGAAAACAGCTACAAAACATGGCAGCTAGATGGCACAGTGGATAGAGCACCAGTCCTGAAGTCAGGAGACCCAGAGTTCAAATCTGGCCTCAGATCAAAGTTACTAGCTGTGTAAGTCACTTAACCTCAATTGCCTAAAAAGAAAATAAAATAGTTGCAAAAAAAGAACATTGAAAGCATGGGAGAGTGTGCCCTGGAAGCGGATTGCTGGTTTTTTTTTAACTATTTTTTAGTTTTCAGCAATAACTTCTATAAGCTTTTGAGTCTTAAATTTTCTCTCCCTCCTTCTTAACCTTCCTCCCAATGATGGCATGTAATGTAGTATAGGCTCTATGTATACATTCCTATTAAACGTATTTTCACATTAGTCATGTTGAAAAGAAGAATCAGAACCAGTAGGAGGAACCACAAGAAAGAAGAAACAAAACAAAACAGAAGGGAAAAAAAGAGCAAAAATTATGCATTGATCCGCATTCAAACCCCGCAGCTCTTTCTCTGGATGTGGATAGCATTTTCCAGCATGAGATTTTTGGAGATGTCTTAGATCCTTGAAATGCTGAGAAGAGCTAAGTCTATCAAACTTAATCATCACACAAAATGGCTGTTAATGTATACAACGTTCTGTTGGTTCTGCTCACTTCACTCAGCATCAGTCCATATGAGTCTTTCCAGGTTTTTGTGAAGTGCACTTGCTCATAATTTCTTATAGCACAATAGTACTCCATTACATTCATATACCACAACTTGTTCATATACCCCAATTGATGGGCATCCCCTTAATTTCCAATTCTTTCTCACCACAGAAAGAGCTGCTATAAATATTTTTGTACATGTGAGTCCTTTTCTCACTTGTATCATCTCTTTGGGATATAGCCCTAGACATGCTATTGCTGGGTCAAAAGGTATGCACATTGTAATAGTCCTTCGGGCATAGTTCCAAATTGTTCTCCAAAATGGTTAGATCATTTCACAACTCCACTAACAATACAGTAATGTTCCAATTTTGATGAATTTTCTCCAACATTTATCATTTTCCTGTTTTAGTATGTTGGCCAATCTGATAGGCATGATATGTTACCTCAGGGTTGTTTTGATTTGTATTTCTGTAATCGATAGTGATTAAGAACATTTTTTCATATGACTATAGATGGTTTTGATTTCTTCCTCTAAGAACTGTCTGTTCATATATTGTGACCATTTATCAATTGCGGAATGACATGTTCTTATAAATTTGAATTATTTCTCTATGTATTTTAGAAATGAGGATCAGAGACATTGTTTTTAAAAATTATTTTCCACTTTTCTGTTTCCTTCCTAATCATTGTTGCATTGTCCGTGCAAAAGCTTTTCAATTTAATATTATAAAATTATCCATTTTGCATTTCATAATTTTTTCTATCTCTTCTTTGGTCATAAATTTTTTCACTCTCCCTAAATCTGACAGGTAAACTATTCCTTGCCTTTTGACTTTATTTTGGTATATAGTGTAAGATTTTAGTCTATGCCTAGTTTCTGTCATTCTCTTTTCCAGTTTTCCCAGCAATTTTTGTCAAATACTGAATTCTTATCCCAGAAACACTAGATTACTATAGTCATCAGCTACTACATCTTACATACCTATACACTGATGTGCCACTATGTTGGTTAGTGAGTGCCAAGGAGTTTTGATGCCTGCTGCTTTATAATATAATTTAAGATCTGAAACAGCTAGGCCGCCTTCAGCTGCATTTCTTTTCATTAGTTCCCTTGCTATTCTGGACTTTAGTTCTTCCAAATGAATCTTGTTATTGTTTTTTCTACCTCTATAAAATCATTTTTGGTAGTTTGATTAGTATGGTCCTGAATAAGTAAATTAATTTAGGTGGAATTGTCATTTTTTAAAATTATGTTAACTCAGACTACCCATGAGCAACTTAATTTTTTTTCAATTATTTTGATATGACTGTATTTTTGTAAAAAGTGTTTTGTAATTGTGTTCATATAGTTCCTGGTTTTGTTTCAGCAGTTAGACTCATAAATATTTTATAATGTCTACAATAACTTTAAATTGAATTTATCTTTTTATCTCTTGCTGTTGGGCTTTCCCAACAGAAATGTCAATGATTTATTTGGGTTTATTTTATAGCCTGCAACTTTGCTAAAGTTGTTTATTATTTCAAGTAGTTTTTTACTTGATTCTCTTGGATTCTCCAATATCATCATATTATCTGCAAAGAGTGATACTTTTGTGTCTTCTTTGCCTATTGTAATACCCTCAATTTCTTTTTCTTCTCTTATTGCTAAAGCTAACATTTTCAGTATGATATTGAACAACAGTGGTGATAATGGACATCGTTGTTTCAGCCCGATCTTAGTCAAAATACTTCTTCCTTACCCCCATTACAAATGATGCTTACTCAAGGTTTTAAGTAGATATTACTTATTATTTTAGGGAAGACTCCATTTTTTCCTGTGTTCCCTAGTGTTTTTAATAGGAATTGGTGTTGTATATTGTCAAAAGCTTGTTGTGCATCTATTGAGATGATCATGTTGTTTCTGTTAGTTTTGGTGTTGATATGATCAATTATGCTGATATTTTTCCTAATATTAAACCAGCCATCCATTCATAATATAAATCCTACCTGGTCATACTGTATTACTCTTGTGATGGGTTGCTGTAATCTATTTGTTAATATTTTATTTAAAATTTTTGCATCTGTATTCATTAGAGAAATTGGTCTATAATTTTCTTTTTCTGTTTTGACTCTTCCTGGTTTAAGTATCAGCACCATATTTATATTATAAAAAGAATTTGGTAAGACTCCTTCTTCATCTATTTTCCCAAATAGTCTATATAGTATTGGAATTAATTGTTCTTTAAATGTTTCATGTAATTTGCTTGTAATTCTACCTGGTCCTGGAGAATTTTTCTTAGGGTGTTCATCATTGGTTTGTTAAATTTCTTTTTCTGAGAAGGGCTTATTTAAGTACTTTACTTCCTCTTCTGCTAATCTGGGCAATTTATATTTTTGTAAATAGTTATCCCTTTCAGTAAGATTGTCAACTTTATTGGCATAGAGTTGGGCAAAATAGTTCCTAATTTTTGTTTCAATTTCCTCTTCCTTGGTGGTGGATTCACCTTTTTTTATTTTTGATACTGGTAATTTGGTTTTCTTCTTTCTTTTTTTAAATGAAATTAACCAAAGGTTTATCTATTTTGTTGTTTTTGTTTTCCATAAAAACTAGCTCTTAGTTTTATTTATTAGTTCAATAGTTTTCTTAATTTCAATTTTCTTAATTTTTCCTTTGGTTGAGGATATTTATATTTAACACAAAGGAGAAAGAGTCCTTTTATGGAAACAGGGAGGGTGGATGAGAAGATGATTGTGAAAGCTGAAGTGAAATGATATGAGTATCATATGCTCAACAGTATCCAATAATACAAAATGCTTTACAAACATGAAGGTCTTCGAAAAGGCATATGTATTTGTCAATTAGAGTGTCATTAGTGACCTTTGAGACAAATGGAAGTCAGAATCCAATATATTTAAAGAACGGATAATGAGGAATTGAAAATAGTATGTGTGGAACAATTTTTGAGAAGTTATTCATGGAAAGTAAAGCAAAAATGCAGTAAAAAGTAGTTCTGTTTTCTCCATCCTAAACATGTAGCATTGTTTTTGTTTGTTTCTAACACGATTATATGCGTAACAGGATTTTGTACTACAAAGCTAGTGCAATGGTCCACTTTTGTACTGCTGAAAATTCAATGTCAAGTATGAAGAAATGGCTGGCTGAAAAAAGGGAAAAAAGACTCATTTTTAACTCCTTAATTATTTTAAATAATTCATTGAAGGAAAGAACGTGGGCAGTAAGGCTGTTTGGTTCAATGCATTTCTTCTGGTTCAGTGATTTTTAAAAAGGGGTGCTCCTACAGTCATTGCCAACTGCATGAGCCTCTGGAGATCAGGGCATGACCACTAAAACAGCAGTAGATAAAAATTAAATTTAGTAGTGGGAGAATGTGGAAAACATATAACTACATAAAATAATACCTTAGAGAACATACCTATTTCCTTAAATGATGATAGAGGTTATTTTCTATGTCTATACCTAGAGGCTACTTTGAGGGACTCAAGCCTGAAAAGTTTTATGATTACTGAAAGGTCCTTGAAAAACAGTTTACTGTAAAGTTATAGCTATTTTAGAAATTAGAATTTTAAATATATTTCTTTATTGTCAGCATATTTATTTTTAAAATCAAAATTGAGTGCTATTAACATTTTAAAATTAATCCACTTTCATAAAATATCTTGTTTAACTTACTTGGATTTTCATTTTATCCTACATGAATCAATGTTAGCTGAAATAAAACAGATTTCAAGAAATTGTAATTTTTTGATGAAAGAATACCAAAATTTGGAGATTTTGTTTCCTATTGCTATATAAAAGGACATAGCATATGCATTTCTGCTCATTTTTTCTATTACATAACGTTAAATATACAATCACTTTTCACTAGTCAAAAGTAAATAAATGCTCTTTTTAAAAGGGATCTTTTAGCCACCCTCAAAATTTGAGCCTAAAAGTTTCATTCTTCCACACAAAATTACTATATTTCAAAATGGAAATAAAAAAAAATATTGAGCCTTAGAATTGGAAAGGACCTTCAGATGCATCTAGTCCTCTAATTCCACACAGTGAACTCCCATCCCATTTTTTACAGGTGACCATCTAAATCTGCTTAAACACTTTCATTAAGAATAACATGTAGCTAAGGACTTTATGAAATTTAAAATGGGATTACAGCTTGCATTATTAGGAAACCTTCCTTATTTAAGTCAAAATCAGCTCCCTTATAATTTCTACAAATTTATTCTTGAGAAGAAAAGATTAGGGATGATGTAATAGCTTTCAAATGGAATAGGGTTTGGATTTATTTTGCTTGACCTAAAAGACAAACTTAGGAGCAATGAGCTGAGGTCACACAGAGGTGAATTTAAGCTTCATATCAGCAAAATAAAAAAAAAATCTTAACAGAGTTGAATAACACCGTGACCTTATAAAATTGAATACTCTTTCCAATGATATAGATGTAGCCATTTTAAATTTGACCATACTGTACAATTCTTTTCCATATTCTCTCACTAGTTTGCCACAGCAAGTCTACACAATATGCTTGGAGACCTCTTTGCTGTCTCTCAGCATTGTCTCATTTCATTCAGAATAGGTCGTACTATATCCCCCTGTAAAGTTTATGGTTGCTTTTAACTCAGATATTTCATATTTACCCTTTCTGGAAGAACTTCATACCTATTGCATAGTTCTAGTGATACCAATTATTCTTCATCTCCTATAGGTTTCCTTTAAAGCTTCTCTTTCTATATTGTCTAGAAACATAATTTTTTTGAATAAAATAAAGAATTGAAAGATGTTTGTAAATTTCTTTCACCTTCTGCTCAAATTTCCTTCTCAGATTATCAACCATCCATTCTATATATCTATATATATCTATATATATCTATATATATCTATATATATCTATATATATCTATATATATCTATATATATCTATATATATCTATATATATCTATATATATCTATATATAGATATATATATCTTAGATATACCTAGTTATTTTCATATTTCCTTCATTAGACAGAAGCTCCTCGAGTTCAGATACATTGTTTTGCTTTGTATGTCCTGTGTTTGGCTCAGTGCCTGGTTATATTTGAGAATCCTGCATATTTAATACAAATATGATACACATTATAGATACATTTAATATACAAATCTTAAATGCTTTTTTCATCTATCCATGTTGCCCAATGTCCCAACTTTGTACTGCTGCCTCTAGCTGGAACCTTTGTAGTCACTGGGTTTGTCAGTGAGGACTTAAGGTACACTTCTGTCCTGTGACCCTGAACTGCCTATCCAGTTGTTATTTCCATAAAACTTTCTGTTGAAAGATTAGTTGGTGCTAGGATAACCAAATGTATTTGGATGAGTCAATTCTGAACCTTTAAAGCCAACAAAAGTAAAGTTTCCAGGTTGTCAAGAGTGCTGGTAGGTGAAAGGTGAAAAACTTTGCACACATCAAATGTAAAGCACTTCCAAGATTTTGGTTACTGTTATTGGAGCCTAAGGATTACAAGTAAAAAGTTTAAGAGGTATAAAGGTTGCGGATATGCAAAAGGTTGATTAGAATTGAACATGTTGCAGAGCTTAGATGATATTAAGATGAATTTTTTTTTTACTATTATCCCAATTGTATTGTTTTATGTTGTGTGTGTGTGTGTGTGTGTGTGTGTGTGTGTGTGTGTGTGTGTGTGTGTGTATGTAGAGTTAGAACTTTCTGTGATTCTGCATTTGGACTCACTAGGGAACTTTGTGCCTACATTGTATGGAATTGATTCCTTAATGAACACTTTACATAAATTAATGTCTCTCTATAGCTTTTCTCTCTAGACAAGGGAGGTATGCTGTTCCTTTGTTTTCTTAGAGATAGAGCAATTATGAAAGAATACAGGGAGTGGGGATAAGTTGGCAGTATAGAGCTAGAAGATTAGCCTAAATTGATTGCATTGATAGGTATGGTTACTATTTATAGGAATTAGTCGCAGGTTAGGCTCTATTTTCTAAGAGTCTACTTTGAGGCTTGCTTAAATAAATGTTGATTGACTCACTGGTTGATTCAATCTGTCCATGTTAGTGCCTTAATTCCTATCATAGTTTCCATGCTTTTCTATCACACAGTGATCCAAGTCATTGGATTCAGTCTAAACCTCACCCCTACACACACACACACACACACACACACACACACACACACACACTCTATTGTTAAGGAGACCTAGTTTGCAGGAACTTACATAGCAAAACCTATGGATAGACATAGATTTTTTTGAGCTCTACTTTTAGTCCTATGCTCTGAAGCCTAAAACTTTCAATTTCTCAATAGAGTCCTCCAAATCCATGAGAAATTTTCATTCACTCCTACAATTCTTTTGATTGCCGAAGTAGCCAGCGTTGAGAAAGAAGATGTTATTTCTAAAAAAAAAAAAAATAAGTTGATGTATTTTAGGCCATCTATTTATTTACAGTATTCAAAAGCAAGGATATTCTTAAAGGACCACACCTCAAGAAAAAAAAAAGGAATCAAGTTATCTCAAACTAGTGAATAAGCATGCTTTAAAACTTACTAGAAACAACTCTTTTAAACATTAAAATGTTTCTGGGTCAGCACAGTGGCATCAACAATAGTCAAAGTAATGCATTGAGTTAGTGCTTTTAAGGTGCTATGGAGAAAAAAAAATTACTAATTCTTACTGTAAATAGAAATGGGAGATGAGAAAAGAGAGTGATAATGTTATATAATGTGCTAGTTCATAATATATGTTAAACTATGAACACTTTGGCCTAATTTACACCTCTGTACTACATGAAGTTGAGAGCTGCCATTTTGAAGCTGTTTGTTGCAAATTATTACTTCAATAAAAAAAATTAAAAAAAATATTTGCTGAAGTGCATTGTTTAAAAAACTGATTTATTTTATTTAAGTCAAAGATGAAGAAAACACTAAGGCTTCTACTTCATTAAAATAATAGCATATTCAAGAAAAGCCTTTCATATACCTCTGAGCAAAAGAAGGAGAGGAGGAAGAAGAAGAAGAAGAAGAAGAAGAAGAAGAAGAAGAAGAAGAAGAAGAAGAAGAAGGAGAAGGAGAAGGGGAAGGAGAAGGAGAAGGAGAAGAAGAAGACACATCTATCTACACTCAAGCAAGAAAAAAAAAGTATATTCAAAAATATTGTCCTGCAAAGTCAGTTTATCAAATATAACAATTTTCATAATTTAAAAACAAAGGAACCCAAAAGGTGAAGTTTTAACTATTTTTTTCATGAGAAATAATTTTTTTTTAAATGTTATGTCAAAAAACTATTTTAATGTAAAAAATCAACCCTTCAGATGATGTTGGAGTTTTACATTAGATTGATTAAATTAAGATGTGGGAATGGGAGAGAGAAGAAATACAAAAAGAAAGATGTGCATTAGGCTTGGGAGTTTATTTGTTGTGTATTAGATGAAGGTGCAGATACTTCTAATCTACTACTTTCTCATTGGATTTGAGAGTAGAAGATGGTAGTTTTTGTTCTTTAGCTGACCTAGTCCAAGATGTGGGTAAAGGAAAGTGCTACATAGAGGATAAATGGGGTGCCTAGGTATACTGAAATGGAATCTTATCTTTCTTAATGGCATTACATGTCAACAAAATGAAAATAGTGTCCTCTCCTCTATCTCAGATTGTAACTGGTAAGCTGCCAACTGTTTTTCTCCCTTCACAATTTTTATAGACATTTATCTGATGCAGTGGATAAGGCACTGGACCTAGAGCCATGAACACCTGAGTTTAAATTTGGCTTAAGTCACTTATTAGCTATGTCATTCTAGGCATATTTCTCAGTTTCATCAACTTTACAATGGGGATGAAAATAGGACCTGCCTTCCCAGTTTGTTGTGAGGATACTATTTGTAAAGCAGTTAACAAAGTATCCATAACATCATAGATACAATAAATGCCAGTTTATTCCCTCCCTCCCCTTGCTCTACACTAATGCTCTACCTTCTTACTAGTTAAACATATTTTAGTTGTTATTGATAAGAAGATATAGGCTACTTAGACCTACTCCTGTAAATTCAGAAGGAGATGATACTAATGCATATTATCTTTCTCATGGCCATTATCATGTACAATCAGAAAACCTGCTTATTGCTCCAACACATAGAGTCATAGAATTATAAAATAAGAAAGAACCGCAGAGTACCATTCTTTAAAATTAACCAAAGACACATAAAAGGAGATGACAAAGGAATCTTCCCTCAAAACTTTGTGAAATATGATCAAGAAATTTCTAAAACTATTGTGATATTAAATATTGCCTTATAGGAATTCATATCTATGAAACATGAAATTAAAAAAACAGTAAATGTCTTTGCGGAAATGTGTCTTCATAGTTTGTTTAAAACTGTTGTTTTGTTAAGTTTCAACCTATTGAAAGTGTTCATATTTTTTTTTGCAATGTATTGTTCATACTTTAAACTAATTCTCTAAAAGAAAAGGCTCAGGGTAAATTACAATTTCTACAATATATATTTTGCAGGCAAAAGGATGAATGAATAAGGACAAGGAGTAAAGTTCTAGAACATACAGTGAATAGAGTATTGAACTTGGAGTCAGAAAGACAAGTTTGGGGAGGAGAGTAGAAAAAAGAAAAAAAATTGTTTTATATTTGAAAGGAATAGCAAGTTGTGCACAGTAGATTTGTGGTTTCATGTACAAACATCTTTTTTAATTGTACTATATTATGGAAATGTTTATTTATTCCATAAATTAAAAACAAAATAAAAAACTTACTAGCTGTATGACCGTGGGTAAATTATTTAGCTTCTCTCAAACCCAGTTTCCTTACCTGTAAAATGGAGACAATGATAATGTTTATATAACTGGGTTGTGCTGAAGATAGCATACATAATGTGTTTTATAAATCTTAAAATGCTATATAAATTATAGTTATTGGTATACTACTACTACTGCTGCTGCTGCTACTACTACTACTACCACTACTACTACTAGGAAAACTAGTATATTAGACTTACTCCACATTTTAGCAAAGCACAAAAAATATGTCCTTGTAAATGTTGGTTTAAAATTAAGTCATTATGGATAAATTGATTTTTTTTTTCTCAAATGTATTTTGCACATGGGAAGAAAATAAATTGAGGTGACCAAGATTTTCCATTCCTGCTTGAAATGCAACAGTCTTATGAACTAAGAGGGAGACAGACTATAGTGGATTTTTCCTTCTCTTCTTTACCTTTTCTTCAGGTTGTAATGTAGCAGTATCAGTTCTTGCCATAGGTTATCTCAGTCTTATTTTTATACTCCAAGAGGAAAGAAATAAGAATGGAGGAATCTGTCAGCTAAGATAAGGGTAACAAAAAGAAGTCTTGAGATAAAAGTTCCAGAAATGGATATCCATTACCTCACAATGGGCTTATGTGTAGTATGATTGTTGAATTAGAACGTGGAACCTTAGCTAGTACACACAATTGAAATATATGATTAATATCAATCAATTGAAGGCAGAATGATAAAATAATATAGTTTGCAGGAAGACTGCATAAAAGAAATTATTAAAAGGGAAATGGGAAAGCAGTATTAAACCATAATGGATATAGAGCTTATGATTTATCCACTATTTCATATTTCTTCCATGCTCAAATATGTCAGAAATTGGAATATTCACCAAAATTACTGCAGAAAAACAAATGAAAATTTCATTTTTGCATTCACCTTTACAAATAAATTTTCCCCTTAATCACATGCATCTTGGAGAAATAAGAAATTTAAAAGATTTATCCTTGCACCTGAAACCCCAAGCTTTAAAGTTCAGGATCAGACTTTGAAGAGAGAATGCAATTTCCTTATGCAGTGCTCCCTTGGCAGAAATAAAAGAAATAAATCTGAAAACTCACTGTTGGATTGCAAAGCCAACTAGTGAGTTAAATAGAAAGTATAGATTTCATGGGGATGGAATTGTTCTTTCTGGGAAAAATCCAAAACCTAAGATGGTTTTACGAGACTGTTCATGACCTCCTAGTAGTCCTTCCTATTCTCTATATTTTCTATGGAGTTAAATAAAGTCTGTCCCATGTTTGATTCACAATTATTATTTTGAGTTTTGATATAGGGGCTAGGAACCCTGCTACCTACATGTGAAGAAAATTGAAAATGAGATGTTTAATTAGTATATTTAGAGTGTCAAAGGCAGTTAATGACTCTCTGAGATTGGACCCCAGGATCAAACTTAGCATTGAATCTTGGAAGAGACAGACCATCCAATCTCTTTTTTTCTTCTTCACACAAGGCTCCCATCTTCCATGAACATGCCTTCACTCTAATTGCCCATGCCTGAAATGCATGCCCTTTTCATTATAAATTCATAGTATCTCTTAGTAACTTCAAGAAACAGATTGTAGCTATTTTAAATTTAAATCTATCCTGTAGTTACTTATAATTCTGCATGTTTTATTCCCTAATAAAATGTTAGTTCCTTAGTATTAAAGGGTGTTTATTCAATTATTTATTGATTTTCTTATATATCCATTCATTTATCTATTCACTCATTTTTTGTCCATCCATCCATTCATTCACGCATTTCTTTAGACTTTGAATCACCAAAGTATAATATAATGACCAGAGCATCACAGGTGCTTAATAGATGCTGATTAATTAATTGGTTGAGAGTAAAGGACAGGGGTAGAATTACAGCTTACAGTTAGAATGAAAATAACTTAATCAACAAAAGAATGAATCCTGTGGTATTCCTTTGGTGCGCTGCTGCAGATGGCCTTCTCCCCTCCCCCAAAAGCCCTCCAAAGATACATGAAGCAGGGCATGGAGCCAGAAAGCACCTACTGAAGGGGGTAGGGCATTGTTCTTCTGGGGGTATGGGCAGTCACCAGCATGGCCAGAAGTTCACCTCAGCTCTGCAGCCAGAGGAGCTGTGCCTCTCTGTCAGAATTAAGAAAGCTCTTCCCATACTTACACAGGCAAATTTGCAAAACCAAAATGTTTTCTGATACAAATGGTGCCTCAAGCACTTCACAAATTCCAGCTTTGGAACAAGAGGCTCTGGGTAGACCAAAGACATTGCTATTAAGGTTGTTGAAGTTTGCTGATGGACAGAAAGACACATTCACAGTGAAGGAGATTTTGTTTTATCTTGAACAGTACGTCATATCAGAACAATTACAAGATGAAGAAGCAATAGCACGTTGTCTATTGTTTAGATGACCTTGGGGATTGGTTTGGGGAATCAAGCTTCTCTGAAATAGCACAGGACATTATATGGAATGATTTCCAGAAACTTGATAGCACTCAATCAACAAGAATTTGCTAGTCAAATACATCTACAAATGAAACTAGGTGTTAGCTAGAAATCAGAGCTGGTCGGAAGGAGTCTGTGAAAGAACTGCAGGAATAGGGGCTCTTCTTCCAGGAGACAAGATCTCAGACTAAAAAGGTCGTCGCTCTCACTCTCCCCTATTAACCTCTGAAAATCCAGAAAATATCGCCCCAGAAAAAATCCCTGGAACAGCTGAACTAGAAGAAAGACGGGGAGCAGCAGTGCAGCAGCCCAGCAAATGGGTCTCCCAGTGCCTCAGCAAAAAAAAAAAGGAGGCAGAAATACAAGGGGTCCCAGGCACATAAGCACCCTGCAGCAAGGAGCTAAAGAAAGCAACTTAAAGTCTTCCAAAAGCCCCGGCCTTGCTGTGTCTAGCCCAACACCAGGTGAGCTATCGGAGCCGCTCAGACTCCAACTGGCAACCAGGAAGAAACCCTGAAGCCCAGGTGGTAGAGCAGGCAAACACCAACACCTGGACCTCTGAGTGCCTCAGTGAGGGTGGGAGAACCGGTGGAGGCCAGCTTGGAAAACCAACAGGTACTTCGGCTCTCTACCACAAAGGTACCAGTGCATTAGCAGAAATGAGGGAGGCAGCACTACAAGGGGCCCAAGGCAGTATCCATACAAAAGGAGCTGAAGAAAGCTAAAGGAAAGGAAAAGCAGGAAACCTAAAATTGTCTGAAAGTTCCAGCCTTGCTGACTACAGCCCAACATGAGGTAAGCTGCCAGAACCCTACAGCCTTTAATTACCAACATAAAAGGCCCCAGCACACAAAGCCAGTGAGCAAGACCTAGGCTCCCAAAACAAAAAGCTTGGGTCAGTCCTCTCTGTTCCCCAGCAAGAAAGCTCAATCTCTTTAAAGGACAGGCAATAAAGAAAAAGAAACGTACCATAGATTCATGTTATGAGAAGAGTGAAGATCAACACAGAAATTCTGAAGAGGAAAACATTGTCAACAAACCTACATCTGCAAGCCAAAAGGAAATACGAACTGGTCAGAACCCCAAAAAGCCTTCTCAGAAGAGCTCAAGAAGGATTTTAAAAGTCAAATGTGAGAGGTAGAAGAGTCCTTAAAAAATACAATTGGCCAATTGGAAAAAAAGAACGCTGAAGAAAACAAGTCCCTAAAAAACACAATCGGCCAATTGAAGAAGGAAGTAAAAAAACTAACAGAAGAAAAAAATCTGTAAAAAACTAGAATTGGAATAATGGAAACTAATGACTCCATGAGAGAGCAAGAATCAGTCAAACAGAAACAAAAAAAATGAAATAATAGATGAAAACTTAAAATACCTTATTGGTAAATCAACCAACCTGGAAAATCATTCCAGGAGAGACAATTTAAAAATTATTTGACTACCTGAAAATCATGATGAAAAAAGAGCCTGGACAGTATCTTTCAGGAAATCATAAAGGAAAACTGCCCTGAAGTCCTAAAACCAGAAGTGAAAATAACCATAGAAAGAATACGCTACTCACCACCTGAAAGAGATTCCAAATTGAATATGCCAAGGAATATAATAGCAAAATTCCAAAATTACCAGATGAAAGAGAAGGTGCTGCCAGCAGCCGGAAAGAAACAGTTTAAATATCATGGAATCACAGCAAGGATTACACAGGAACTTGCAGCTTCTACCTTAAAGACCACAGGGCATGGAACATGATATTTGGTAAGGCAAAGGAGATTGGATTGCAGCCAAGGATCAACTACCCAGCAAAAATGAGCATCATTTTTCAAGGGAGGAGATGGATATTCAATGAAATAGGGACTTCCAAACTTCCTGATAAAAAGACCAGAGCTCAACAAAAAATTTGATCTTCAAGTACAACTCAAGAAGACATAAAAAGGTAAATGGGACAGAAAGATACAATATGTTGTTAATAAGGGGGATGTTTACTCCCTACAAGGGAATATGACACTTGCAACCTTGAGAACTGTATTGTTATTACACCTGTTAAAGGAGTATACATAAAGGGGTGGATATTAGTTGACTTTGATGTAATGATAAAAAAAATCTAATCAAGTGGGTTAAATGGATCCAAAAGTGGATAATCTGATCTTAGAAAATGTACTGAGAAAGGAGGAGGCAGACAAGGGTAAATTACATTACAGGAAAAGACACAAAATCCTATTACAGCAGAGGAAAGAAGGGAGGGTGGGTGAGCATTTTTTGAACCTTACTCTCATCAGATTTGGCTCAAGAAGGATAACTAATCAGTTAGGTATAGAAATCTAACTTGCCCTATAGGCAGTAGGAGGGAAAAGGGAAAGAAAAGGGAGGGGGGAAGAAGGGAGGGAAAAGCAGTAAGGTAAAGGGAAGAAAAGGGAAATGGATAATAAAAGGGAGCAGGGACTGAAGGAGGTGGTGATCAAAAGAGAAACACTTGGGGGGGAAGAATAAGGAGAAAGAAAAGCATAAAAGGAGGGGGAAAGGATAGAGAAAAAGACACAGATAGTAATCATAACTGTGATTGGGAATGGGATGAACTGTCCCATAAAATGGAAGCAGATAGCAGAATGGAATAAAAACCATAATCCTACAATATGTTGTTTACAGGGAACACATTTAAAAAAGAGTGACACATACAGGCTAAAGGTAAAAAGTTGGAGCAGAATATATTATGCCTCAGCTGAAGTAAAAAAAAAAACCAGGGGTAGCAATCCTGATCTCAGACAAAGCAGGAGCAAAAATAGATCTGATCAAAAGAGATAAGGAAGGAAATTATATCCTGTTAAAAGGCACCATAGACAATGAAGTAATATCATTAGTAAACATATATGCACCAAATAGAATAGCATCCATATTCTTAGAGGAGAAGCTCAGGGAGTGACAGGAAGAAATAGATACCAAAAATATACTAGTGGGGGACCTCAACCTCCCCCTGTCAGTACTAGATAAGTCTAACCACAAAATAAACAAGAAAGATGTTAAGGAGATGAATAGAACATTAGAAAAGTTAGGTATGATAGACCTCTGGAGAAAATTGAATGGGGATAGAAAGCAATATACATTTTTCTCAGTAGTACATGGTGCATGCACAAAAATTGGCCATGTACTAGGGCATAAAAACCTCACAATGCAATGCAGAAAGGCAGAAATATTAAACGCATCCTTTTCTGATCATAATGCAATAAAAATTATATTTAATAAAGGGCCATGGAAAGATAGCTTAAAAAATAATTGGAAACTAAAAAATCCAATCCTAAAAAATGATTGGGTCAAACAACAAATCATAGAAACAATCAATAATTTCATTCAAGAGAATGACAATAATGAGACAACATACCAAAACTTATGGGATGCAGAAAGCAGTTCTTAGGGGAAGTTTTATATCTCTAAATGCTTACATAAATAAAATAGAAAAAGAGGAGATTAATGAATTGGGCATACAACTAAAAAAACTAGAAAAAGAACAAATTAAAAATCCTCAACTAAACACCAAATTAGAAATATTGAAAACCAAAGGAAAAATTAATAAAATTGAAATTAAGAAAACTATTGAACTAATAAATAAAACTAAGAGCTGGTTTTATGAAAAAACCAATAAAATAGATAAACCTTTGGTTAATTTAATTAAAAAAAGAAGAAAACCAAATTACTAGTATCAAGAATGAAAAGGGCAAAGCTACCACCAAGGAAGAGGAAATTAAAACAATAATTAGGAATTATTTTGCCCAACTATATGCCAACAAATTTGACAATCTTAGTGAAATGGATACATATTTACAAAAATATAAATTGCCCAGATTAACAGAAGAGGAAGTAAAATACTTAAATAACCCCATCTCAAAAAGAAATTGAACAAGCCATTGATGAACTCCCTAGGAAAAATCTCCAGGGCCAGATGGATTTACATGTGAATTCTATCAAACATTTAAAGAACAATTAATTCCAATACTATATAGACTATTTGGGAAAATAGGTGAAGAAGGAGTCTTACCAAATTCTTTTTATGATACAAATATGTTGATACCTAAACCAGGAAGAGTCAAAATAGAGAAAGAAAATTATAGACCAATTTCTCTAATGAATATAGATGCAAAAATTTTAAACAAAATACTAGCAAATAGATTGCAATAACTTATCACAAGAATAATACACTATGACCAGGTAGGATTTATACCAGGAATGCAGGGTTGGTTCAATATTAGGAAAACTATCAGCATCATTGAGCATATCAACACCAAAACCAACAGAAACCACATGATCATCTCAATAGATGCAGAAAAAGCTTTTGACAAAATACAACACCCATTCCTATTAAAAACACTAGAAAGCATAGGTATAAATGGAATCTTTCTTTAAATAATAAATAGCATCTCTAAAATCTTCAGCAAGCATTATGTGTAATGGGGACAAGCTAGAAGCTTTTCCAATAAGATCGGGGGTGAAACAATGATGTCCATTATCACCACTGTTATTCAATATTGTACTGGAAATTAGCTTTAGCAAAGAGAAGAGAAAAGAAATTGAAGCATTAGAATAGGCAAAGAAGAAACAAAGTTATCACTCTTTGCAGATGACATGATGATATACTTAGAGAATCCTAGAGAATCAAGTAAAAAACTACTTGAAATAATAAACAACTTTAGCAAAGTTGCAGGCTATAAAATAAACCACATAAATCATCAGCATTTCTATATTACCAACAAAGCCCAACAGCAAGAGATAGAAAGAGAAATCCATTTAAACTTACTGTAGACATTATAAAATATTTAGGAGTCTACCTCCTGAAAAAACCCAGGAGCTCTATGAACACAATTACAAAACACTTTTCACACAAATAAAGTCATATTTAAAAATTGGAAAAATATCAGCTACTCATGGGTAGGCCTAGCTAATATAATAAAAATGAAAATCTAACCTAAGCTAATTTATTTATTCAGTGTCATACCAATCAAATTACCAAAAAATTATTTTATAGAGTTAGAATAAATAATAACAAGATTCATTTGGAAAAACAAAAGGTCCAGAATATCAAAGGAACTAATGAAAAGAAATGCAAGGGAAGGTGGCCTAGAAATTCCAGATCTAAAATTGTATCATAAAGCAGCAATCATCAAAACTACTTGGTACTGGCTAAGAAATAGAGTGGTGGATCAGTGGAATAGATTAAATATGCAAGGCACAGTAGTCAATGACTATAGTAATCTGTTATTTGATAAACCAAAGACCCCAGCTTCTGGGACAAGATCCCACTCATAGAAAATACCTGCTGGGAAAACTGGAAAAGAGTATGGCAGAAACTAGGCACAGACCCAAATCTCACACCATATACCAAAATAAAGTCAAAATGGGTTCCCTGATTTATATATAAAGGCTGATACTATAAGCAAACTGGAGAGAACAAGGAATAGTTTACGTATCAGATCTATGGAGAACAGAAGAATTCATGACCAAACCGGAGACAGAGAACATTATGAAAAGCAAAATAGATAATTTTGATTACATTGAATTCAAAAGTTTTTCACAAACAAAGCCAATGCAACTAAGATTAGAAGGAAGGTAAAAATTGGGAAAGAATTTTTACAGCCAGTCTCTCTGTTAAGGGTCTCATTTCTAAAATATACAGAGAATTAAGACAAATTTGTAAGAACACAAGCCATTCCCCAATTGATAAATGGTCAGAGGATATGAAAAGACAATTCTCAGATGAAGTAATTAAAGCCATCTATAGCCCTATGAAAAAATGCTCCCAAATCATTATTGATTAGAGAAATGTAAATCAAAACAACTCTGAGGTACCACATCACACCTATTGGATTGGCCAACATGGCAAAACAGGTAAATGATAAATGTTGGAGAAGATGTGGGAAAATTGGAACACTAAGGCATTTTTATTTTGCAAAAGCAAATAAAGTAACAAAGGAACACCAAGTGCAAAGGGACTACTTCTGTCCTGTACATACAGGAAAGTACATTATAATCCTTAGCACTCTAGCTCTGGGGTCAGGTGGAGTTGTGAAATGATCCAATCATTTTGGAGAACAATTTGGAACTATGCCCAAAGGGCTATAAAAATGTGCTTGCCCTTTGATCTAGCAATAGCACTTCTAGGGCTATATCCCAAAGAGATCATACAAATGGGAAAAGGACCCACATGTACAAAAATATTCATAGCAGCTCTTTTTGTGTTGGCAAAAAGGTGGAAATTGAGAGGATGCCCATCAATTGGGGAATGGCTGAGCAAGTTGTGGTATAAGAATGTAATGGAATACTGTTGTGCTATAAGAAATAATGAATAGGCTGACTTCAGAAAAACCTGGAAAGACTTATATGGTCTGATGTTGAGTGAAGTGAGCAGAACCAAGAGGACTTTGTAAACAGTAACAGCCACGTTATGCAATGGCTAATCTTGTTAGACTGAACCCTTCTCAGCATTACAAGGATCTAAGACATCTCCAGAGGCCTCAGGATGGAAAATGCTGTCCATATCCAAAGAAAGAACTGTGGAAGTATAATCACTATCACTTATTTTTACCTTCTGTTGAGTCTTGTTTCATCTTTCTGATGGTTCCTCCTATTGGTTTTAATTTTTACTCACATCTTCACTAATTTGAAAATATGTTTAATGGGAATGTAAATGTAAAGCCTATATCAGATTGTGGGCCGTCTTGTGGAGGGTGAGGGAGAGGAAGGGGGAGAAAAATTTTCAACTCGAAAGCATATCAAAGTGATTGTTGATAAATCAAAATTTAAAAAAATTAAAAAATGCATTGCAGGAATAGAAACCATCACCAAATCCAAATTCTGGACCAACTACCTCATTTATAAAGAGAACATGTAGTGAAACAGAAAAAAACTTAGATGAGTTGCCTGGTGAAAGACACATAAAATGGCATGTCAGATAATATTTGCCTTACATTTGATGAAAGCTATGCCCTATGTGTCATAAATGAGATATGTTGTGAACAAAGGAGCAGCAGTGACACAACAGAAATCCCTTCAAGTCCAGATATGGATACTTGTGTATTAAGGGAAAATTCAGATGATTCAGTTTCAGACTAATTTAGTGTTGAGTTTGAAGTTTAGTCTATTGATTCAGAAGATTGTAGTCACAGTGAAGAAGAACAGGAATTCACAGATGAAGACGACAAGATATTCCCAATAACCACATAATGATTAGAGGAAAATGACACTGACTCATTTGAGGAAGACCTTGGAATATCTGTAGCCAATTATTGGAAGTGTACTTCCTGTGATAAAATGAACCCTCCACTTCTACCACATTGCCACAGATGCCGGGCTTTGCAAGAGAATTGGCTTCCTGAGGGGAAAGGTGACATGTCAGATAAAGGCAAACTGGAAAGCCACACACAAGGGGAAGAAGAGGGCTCTGATGTTTCAGATTGTAGGAAAAATAAAATGAATGACTCTCAGGATTCATGTGTTGAGAAAAGTGATGAAAAATAGTACAGACATGAGACTCCCAAGAAAGTGAAGATTATTTCCAGTGATCGACATCCAAAAGTATCATCTGCAGTAGTCAGGAAGATGCTGGATAATTTGAGAAAGAAGAAGCACAAGACAAAGAATAAAAACAGGGAACCTATTCTTCCCTCTAGGACAGTAGAGCTCCATGTCATCTGTCAGAACCAACCTAAAAAATGGTTGCAATGTCCATAGATGAACAGGACATCTTATGGCACATTTTATATGTGCTAAGAAGCTAAAAAAGAGAAATAAGTCTTGTCCAGTGTGCAGGCAGACAATTCAAATGATTGTGTTAATTTACTTTCTCTAAATGTGATGTTCTAAAAGTGGAACCATGGAACCCAGTGAATGAAACTCTTAAGAATGTTCACACATGGCTTGTGAAATTTATTAAAAATTTTATTTATTTACATTATTTCTGAGAAATGGATATTTAAATTCCTTTTAGTTGTCTCTAGTGCAATTTACTTTTTGGAAAGTTTTTTTTAATTATTCTGTTCCTTGGTAGGGACATTTTGGTTATGATTTCTGTCTATTTTGCATCATTTTTATTAGTTTTCATTTGTATTACTTATAGAGGCAACAGGGTATAGCTGATAGAATACTAGTGTAGAAAGATATAGGTTCAGATACCATACTGGACATTTACAACTTACTTTATTCCAGATGAAACATTTAACCTTTGTGGGTTTTAGTCAATTCCCAAGACTTATCTGCAAAGTCAGATAATTTGGGAGTAAATCATAGACACTTGTATTGGGTTATGTTGAAACTATAGATACTTTACTGTTTGTATCCATTAAGAATTAGTAGTTATTTTGAAGAATGACTCTTTTAGTTTGTTCTCTAGTTCCCTATTGTCTCTAGTTAGGGAGCGTGATTTTTAATTTCTGTAAATAGTACATTTAATAAATATTATTTAAGTTAAAACAAAAGAATGAATTGCAACCATTGATCACTGCCTGTGTGACTGCCAGCAAAAAAATTATTATTTGGTTATTGGCCCTTACATTTTCTGTGCTGAACAGTTCTTGACATTTTTACCTTTATTTAGTTAATATATATATATTTAAATTTATCTTTTTAAAATATTTCCCAATTACATGTAAACATTTTTAACATTCATTTTTTTTAATTTTGAGTTCCAAATTCTCCTTTTCCCTCCCACCCTCCTCCCACCTTGAGAAGGTTAGCAATTTGATTTTGATTATACATATGAAGTCACACAAAGGATATTTCCATATTAGCCATGTTGCAAAAGAAAACACAATCAAATAAATACAAGAAAAATAAAGAAAATAAAAATTACGCTTCAGTCTCCATTCAGAGACCATCACTTCTCTCTCTGGAAATAGATAACATTATTCACCATGCATGCTTTTGAATTGACTTGGTTCATTGTCATGATCAGACTACCTAAATTTTTCACATTTGAACATCCTTACAATACTGTGGTTACTGTGTGCAATATTCTTCTCGTTCTGTTCATTTCTTCTTGCATGAACTCACATAAATTTCCCTCAGGTTTCCTGAATCCATTCTGCTTATCATTTTCATGATACAAGAGTATTCCATCATAATCATATGTCAGCCATCCCCCAATTAATGGGCATCCTCTCAATTTCTAATTCATTGCAAACACACACACACACACACACACACAATTGCTAAAAACACTTTTATGCAAATAGGTATTTTCCCTTTTCTTTCATCTCTTTTGGGATATAGACCTAGTTGTGGTATATCCCGATAAAAGGGGATGACAGATTTATATCCTTTTTGGCACACTTCAAATTGTTCTCCAGAATGGTTAGACTAGTTTGCAACTCCACCAACAGTACATTAGTCCCAATTTTCTACATCCTCTCCAGTATTTGTCATTTTCCTTTTCTATCATGTTAGCCAGTCTGATGGATGTAAGCTGTACCTCAGAATTATTTCAATTAGCATTTCTCTCATCAGTATTGATTTGGAGAAATTTTTCTTTTTAGTACTGACAGCATCAATAGCTTCTTGTGAAGACTGCCTGTTCATACCCATTGATGATTTATCAACCAAGGAATGATTCTAATTTACATGACTTTTTTTTTCTCAGTTGACTATTTCTTTGAGAGATGAGGCATTTCACTTAGAACCTTGCTCTAAAGTTTTTTTTTCTTTCCCAGTTTTCTGGTTTTATTCTAATTTTGGGTGCATTGGTTTTGCTTAAAAAAAACTTTTTTAACTTCATGCAATCAAAATAATATATTTTCTTTCCTGTGATCCTCTCTGTTTCTTGTTTGGTCATAAGCTCTTGTCTTATCCATAGATCTAACAGGTACATTTTTTGTCTGCACTATTTTATTCAGGGTATCACTCTTTGGGCTAAATAATTCATCTTTTTTAACTTTAACAGTATGTGGTGAGAGATCTTGGCCTAAGCATAGTTTCTGCCAAACTGCTTTCCATTTTAACCAGGAATTTATGTCAAATGATTAGTTCTTCTTATCACAAACTTATATCTCTGGGATTATCAAACACTAGATTACTATGGTCATTTATTCCTGTATATTGTGTACCTAATCTCTGCCACTGATTCACCACTTTATTTCTTACCAGTATCAGAGTGTTTTGATCATGATCACTTTTTATTGTAGCTTGAAATCTGGAACTGCTAGGCCTGCTTTGTTTACATTTTTTTCATTGATTTCCTCAATGTTTTTGAACTTTTGCTCTTCCAGATGGATTTTGTTATATGTTTTTTTTGCCTCTATAAATACCTTTTAGTAGTTTGATTGGTATGGTACTAAGTAAATTATTTTATGAGAAATTATTTTTATTATATTGACTTAGCTGATACAATTAATATTTCTGCAATTGTTTGGATCTGCTTTTATGTGATAAAAACTAATTAGTAATTCTGTTCATATAATCACTAGGTTTGTATTGGCAGGTAGACTCTCAAGTGTATTACATTATCAGCAGTTATAACTGAACTTTCTCTGTCTCTTGCTGCTGCATTTAGTTGGTAAGGTATAAAAATGCTGATGATTTTTGTTATATCCTGTAACTTTGCTAAAGTTTTTAATAGTTTCAATTGAGTTTTTTTTAATCATTATTGATTTCCTAGGGTTCTTTAAGTAATTCATTGTATCATCAGCAAAGAGTGGATAGTTTTATTTCCTCATTGCATAATTTTATCACTTACTGTTTTCTTGTGTTCTTTTTATAGCTAACATTGCTAGTATACAATTGAACAATAGAGATGATAATTGACATCCTTTCTTCACCACTGATATTGTTTGGAAGGTTTCAAGTTTATCCCTGATACAGATAATGGTTGTAAATTAATATTACTTATCATTTTAAGAAAGGCTACACTGATTCTTATGGTTTCCATTTTTTTCTTATTTGTTTGTTTTGTTTTTTTCAGCAAGGCAATCAGTGTTAAGTGACTTGCCCAGGGTCACACAACTAGAGGGTATCATGTGTCTGAGGCTGGATTTGAACTCAGGTCCTCCTGACTTCAGGGCTGCTGCTGTATCCAATGAATCATCTAGCTGCCCCTTAGTGTTTTCAATACTAATGGGTGTTATATTTTGTCAAAGGCTTTTTCTTCATCTATTAATAAAATAATATGATTTTTATTGTTTTGTTATTGACATAGCCAATCATTCTAATAACAAAGTAGTCTTGTATTCCTTGTATCAGTCCCACCTTGTAATAGTTTATGATTTTTGTGGTATATTATAATCCCCATGCTAACATTTTATTTAAAACATTTGCATCAATATTCTTGAAGGAAATTGGTCTATACTTTTCTTTCCTTGTTTTTATTCTCCCTTGTTTAGATATCAAAACCACATTTATTACATAACAGGAATTTTTATTCTAGTTCTTACTTACAACATAAATGATGTGAAAATATGTTTAATAGGAATGTATATGTATAGCCTATATCAGATTGCATGCTGTTTTGGGAAGGGAGGTGGGGAGAAAAGGGAAGAAAAATTTAAAACTCAAAAGTTTATGGAAGTGATAGTTGATAAATCAAATTAAATGAATAAAAAAAGTTTTAAAAAAATAACAAAGAAGCTACCATAAAAAAAGAATTCCTACTGTACCTATTTTTTTCTAATAATGTATTTATGTAGTATCAGGAATAATCATTCTTTAAAAGTTTGGTGGAACTCCCTTGTAAATCCATCTGCTTCTGGGGATTTTTTCTTAGGGAACTCATTGATAGCTTCTTTAATTTCTTTTTCTAAGACTGTGTTATTTAAATATTCTCTTTTCTCTTCAGTTAATCTGTCCATGTAATGTTTTTTGTTAATATTCTACTCAGATTGTTAATTTTACTGGAATATAACTGGGAAAAATAACTCCTAATCATTTTTAATTTCATTTTCATTTGTGGTTAATTCACTTTTTTTCAATTTTCATATTGATAATTTGGTTTTATTGTTCCCTTTTTAAATGCAATTGACCAATATTGTGTCTATTTTATTTTTTTCATGAAACCAGCTTATAGTTTTATTAATTAGTTCAATGTTTCTTATTGTTATTTTACTTTCAGTTTTATTAATTTCACCTTTGATTTTCAAGGTTTCTATTTTGATTCATTTCAGAATTTATAATTTATAATTTTTTTCTAGTCTTTTTTTAGTTGCATGCCCAATTTGTTGATCTGCTCTTTCCCCCTTTTATTGATGTGCATGTTTAGAGATTTTAAAAAGTTTCCTCTAAGTTTTGGTTTGACTTTACCCCACAAATTTTTGTGTATTGCCTCATTGTTGTCCTTTTCTTTAATGAAATTGTTGATTATTTCCAAGATATGTTGATAAAGTTCTCAGAAGTTACATGTATCCTTAAAAGACGATACCATAAGCAAATTAAGAGAGCATGAAATAATTAACACGTTAGGTCTTTGGTTAATATGAATAATAAGGAAAGCAATAAATATTGGAGGATATATGGGAAAACTAGGACACTAATGCACTATTGGTAGGGTTATAAACTGATCCAACCATTCTGGAGAGCAGTTTGTAACTAGAGCCAAAGTGATATAAAACTGCCCATACCCTGTGATCCAGTAATACCACTGCTAGGTCTATATCCCAAAGATATCAAAAAAAAAAAGGGAAAAGGACCTATTTTTATCCAAAAAAACCCATTTCTAGCAACTATTTTTGTGATAGCTAATAATTGATGATTGAGGAGAAGCCTATCAATTGGGGAATGGCTGAACAAGTTGTGGTGTATGATTTTACTAGAAAATTATTGTGCTATAAGAAATAACAAGTAGAATGATTTCAGAAAACCTGGAAAGATGTACATGAATTGATAAAAAGTGAAGTGAGTAGAACCAGGAGAACATAGTACACAGTAACAGCCATACTGTATGATGAAGAATTAAGCATGATTTGGCAATTCTCAGTAATACAATAATTCTAGAAGATCACAAAGGATTCATGATGAAAGATGAAATATGCTATCTCCTTATGGAGAAATAACTGACATTGTGTGAATATAAACTGAAGTATACTAATTTTTTTTTCTCACCTTACTCGCCCCCTTCCTTCCTTCTTTACTTCTTTTTTTTTTAAATTTTGTTAAAGTCTTCATCTACAAAATACCAATTTGGAAATGTTTTATATTATTGCACATATATAACCTATATCAGATAGCTTACCATTTCATGGGGGGGGAGGGAAGAGAGAAGGAGGGATATAAATTAAAACTCAAAACTTGAAAAAAATAAACAATGAATATTTTTAAAAATTAGAAGTTACATATATCATCTACCCATGTAGAAAGGTAAACAGTTTAACATTATTATATCCCTTATTATTTCTCTTTCATGTTTACTTCTTTATGCATTTATTAAGTATTATATTTGAAAGCCAAATTATCTATTTAACCATGGTCTTTTCACCAAGAATGCTTGAAAGCACTCTATGTCATTAACATTCCATTATTTTTCACCTTGAAGGATTTTCCCTGTTTTGCTGGATAGGTCATTCTTGAGTAATGTTCCAGCTCTTTTACTTTCCAGAGTATTTTATCCCAAGCCCTCCACTCCTTTTATGTGGTAACTGCTAAATTTTGTGTGATCCTGAACAGTGGACCCATAGTTTCTTTCTGTCTGCTTGAAGTGTTTTCTCTTTCCCTGGGAACTGTAGAATTTGGTAATAATATTCTCAGGAGTTTTCATTCCGGGATCCCTTTCAGGTAGTGATCAGTGTTGTTTTTTTTTTTAATTTTCATTTTACCTTCTGGTTCTAAGCTTTCAGGACAATCTTTCTTGATAATTTCTTAAAATATATTGTGTAAGAGCTCCATTACTGATCATAAATTTCAGGTAGAACAATAATTATTATGTGATCCCTACTTCATTTTTTTACCTCAATCATTATTCCAATGAGATATTCCACATTCTCCATTTTTTCATTCATCTGATTTTATTGCTTCTTGATGTCTCATGAAGGAAGTCGTTTGCTTCTACTTATCCAATTCTATTTTTTTTAAGGAATTATTTTCTTTGGTGAAATTTTCTATACCTTTTTCATTTCATCAATTTTGCTTTTTATAAATTGTTATTGTTTTATAGCTTCTTTTTTCTTTTGTTCTGTTTCTTCCTTCACAACATGACTGATACTTAAATATGTTTTACAGTATTATGCATATGTAATGTGTATTAAATCTTAGGAGGAAGGGAGGGAGAAAATTTGGAAGTTAAAATTTTATAAAAACTGAATGTTAAAAATTTTTTTTGCATGTAATTAGAAAAAATAAAATACTGTTTAAAATAATTTAGTTAAATCACTGAATTTTTGTACCTCTTCTTTCTATTTAGCCAATTTCATTTTTAAGTTTTTTTCCTTTGCCATTTTTGTGCCTCTTTTACCAAGCTTTTAATTTTTCTTTCATAATTTTCTTCCTTCACTGTAATTAGTTTGCCTTTTATTATCACTCTTTGTTTTTGATTTTTTTTTTGTTCTTCCATGAATTCTGTTTTGGCTCTTTGTCTAACTTACATTTATCTTTGAAGCTTTGGTTGTAGCCTGTTTTACTTCATTGCTTCTTCTGTGTTTGTGTCTTAATCCCCTTCCTATTACCATAATAGCTTTTTGTGGTCAGTTTATTTATTTATTTTTGCTCATTTTTGTACCTTATTTCTATATTTTGTACTTTATGTTAAAGTTAGACTCTATTCCAGGCATGGGAAGAAGGGAAAGACATGTTCTCAAGCTTTAGAACTTTTTGCTCTGCTTTCTTCAGAGCTATTTCCGGGGTGTTGGAAGTTTTCAGTGCTTCTAAGGTTGTGTGATCTGGGGATGGGTGTGATTATTACTCTTTTCATTGGCACTCTGGTCCTTACCCAGGAAGGGCCCCTGGTCCCTTGAGATTATAAGGGATATTATTCCCCAAAGCCCCTGCTGTCAGAATCAGAAAAGATACAATTCTCTAGGGTCATAAATTCCTTGTAACCAAAAAGATCCTGTTCCTCAAGGTTTTCACTCTTTCTTGACTCCTTTTTGCCTTTGAGCTATGACCCAGAAGTGGTCACAGGCAGTGAATTTGCTAAACAGTTTCTTTTCATATATTCAGTGATAATACAGGGGTCTTCTATGATTTCTTTCTTACCAGTTGTCAGGTCCCCCTATTGTCTCTGGCCTGAAGTTCACAAAGTTGCTGCTGATTCTGTCACCAAAACCTTATCCTACTACTAGTGTTTTATTCGTGTAAGCTCCAGAGCAACTTTGAACCCAGTGTAACAGATCTCTTTTGCCAACCTCCTAAATTGACTTGGGCTGTCTCACTTTGACCTTTTGTTGACTCTTTCACTCCAGAATTAGATTTGTGGTATTATTTTAAAGCTGTTTGGAGAGAAATAATGGGAGAGCTCAGCTGAATACTTTCTTTACTCTACCAAACTGGCTTGACCAGAACTCCTTATTGTGACCTTTTCAATAGCTGAGTAATCCTCTCCGATGAATAATGTAAGATTGAAATGGAATGTGAGAATTAATAGTAGCTTATTTGGTTTTTGTTTGTTTGTTTGTTTGTTTGTTTTTGGTGTGTTAGTGGTGTCATAAATTAAAATAATTTGAAAAGAAATCTTATTCTGAGTCATATTTGCCTCAAGCTAGTCCAATGATTTAAGCTTAGGGTTAGAAAATAATGAAGCATTCATGCACCATAAAATATAACTTAAATAAATTTGAATTTGAATTTATAAAATAACAATTTTAATGTTAAAAAATGATTCTAAATCAGATGCAAAGCTACTCCCATTTACCTCCACATATTGCAGGCAATCAATAATATTGTGTCAGAATTGTGTCCCTATATGCCAATGGGCTTCTGCTAAACACACTGAAACATTTCCATAGACTGGACTTTTCTGCTTCTGATGGCAAGGAAGCCCAACTATTGATGAAGAAGACAATGCTTTTACCAAACCTTCTGTTTCTTTGTTTGTTTTGGCTGGCAATGGGGTTAAGTGACTTGCCCAGGGTCACACAGCTAGTAAGTGTTATGTGTCTGAGGCCAGATTTGAACTCAGGTCCTCCTGAATCCAGGGCCAGTGCTCTATCCACTGTACCACCTAGCTCCCCCATTTTTTTCCCCCAAACCTTTAATAGGAAGCTAACAAAGCTTATAAAACAAAAAGCAAAACCAAACCAAACCAAAAGAAAACAAAACAAAAAAAAAGTTGTCACTTCTACAATGACACATCACTTAATTAGAAAGGCCCAACATTTTTCCAGAAGGCCTTCGCCACTAAAATATTTTTAACTACAATTCTTGCATAGGGAGAACTAAGAAAGTAGATTAATACAAATTATACAAACTTCCAGTATCTCTGAGTTATCCCTTTGCTACATGTGATCTCTGAGTTTGAATTCACTTTCCCTTAGGCCCTATTAGAAAAGTGTGTCTCAGATGTAGAGGGATGTTTGTACCAATTATTCTTATGATACCACCTTAATAAAAACTTTTTTTCTAAAATCTAAAAATAAATGCAAATGTAAAACTCTACAAACAACTTCCATGCAGTGTGAATAATGTAAATGTCAGAGGAATCTTCTAAATAGATCTCAAGATTTAAAAATAACAACATTGGAAGCCCTAGGAATCAGGTACATAGCACCCAGATTATGTCTCCAAAGAAATCACTGATCCCCATCAATTTTTAATATATTTAATATGTAATTTTCTTTTGAAATCATTAAAATTCTATTTGCAAGCAACAAAATTTTGAAGTACTGAATCAGTTCTTTTTTTTTTTCCTATGCATGGGTAATTTCTGCAAGTGATGTATGTATCTATGTATGTGTATATGTACATGTGCAAGTATACAGACATATAAAACATGCATATGAATACATACCTAAACATATACATTTATGTATGTGTATATGTGTGTGTGTGTGTGTGTGTGCAGTCATGATATATGTTTAGGTATGTAAATGTGTGTGTGTGTGTGTGTGTATTTGAGGTATTATGTAATTTTAGTTCAACAGAGAAGCCTTACAAATAACATAAATTAGAAAATATCTAAATGTGTTCATAGCAATGAAGATAAAATGTGAACTGAAGTATGCCAAAGGGTTAGTATGAATTCAGCCTAATTTGCCATGTGAACATCAATGGTACCATAAAATGAATATTGATATACTTCGTAATTTCCCTGAGGTATTTTTAAATTAGGAAGAAAAGATCAAATTCATTTTAACATGTAATTAGTGACAGACATATTTTACAGCCTGCCTTAAGAGACCTATGATGTCATCGGTGTATATATTCTTATTCCCTCCTCCCCTAATCCTTAGTGTAAAAGATGAGAAAACCACAGATCTAGAGCTGGAAGGGAACTTAGAGATCATCAATCAAACTGTCTTATTTTGCAAATGAAGAAACTGAGACTGAGAATGATAGAATTATTTTATCAGGCTGAAACAGCTAATAAATGCCTGAAGCAGAATTTGAATCCTGGTCTTGCCAAATCCATGTTGAATGCCCTGCTACCTCTCAGCATCATGAGTGCTCAGATTGTTATCATTTGCTAGTAAACATCCCTGTACAAATCAATCTTCCTAAACTTAGGATATTTTGTTGCTTTTATTTTTTTTTTTGTTTGGGGTGGGGAACAAATACCCAATGTATTTTCAAATCTGTACTCCAAGTTTTTCCAGCTTTTTAAGAATTTCCCATGCTTGTGACGACCCAGTCTTTCAATGGCCACTATGTCATAGAGGTCATTCCATAACTTCATAGTAGCTCTTAAGTAGAAGTGTATGTTTATAATCTAATTGTTTGAAAATCATTAAAACATATGTATACAAATATTTCATGCTTGCATATCTATCTAACATTACGTCTCTCAGGTTGACAAAACTCAATGCCTTACCCTGCCACCTTTCTGTACAAATAATTTGTGGTTCTTATACATACATAGATAATACACCAAGAGAGACAGCAGAAAATATATAAACATAAACAATTTCTATTTAAAGTAAAGTTTAATTTTTATGTGTTATAAATTACTTATGAAAAGCATTGTAAACAAGCCTAATTATATTAGAATAAATGACCATAGAAAAAGTGTGTGTGTATATGCACATACATAGACATTATATACATATATATATACATATTTGTTAGTCTCTCTCTCTCTATATATATATATATAATGTGTGTGTGTGTGTGTGTGTGTGTGTGTGTGTGTGTATGATTTGTTAGTCAACATTTACCTTGATAGATTATGATTGAAAGATGATGGATCAAGAACATTCATATGACTCTCTTAAATAGATCGTGTCAAATGACAACTTGGAAAATGCTAGAATAGACAGTCATGGAAATGGAGTTCCAATGTAAAAACTGATTGCATTTTGAGTCATACTGTTTCAATCTAGAAGCATTTTAAGTCTTTATTATGTATCATGATTGGGCTTAATTCTGGAGATAAAAGGTTAAAGTAAAATTGTTCCTGCCTAAAGATGTAATGCTTCTCAGGAAAGACAGAAAAAAGGACAGAAAGAAGATTCTGGAGTGGAAGGAAGCGGTCAGGAGGGAAAAATGCTAGAACTTTAATCAGAGTAGTTTCTAGTGGTGCAACCAAAGCAAGGAATCAAAATGTTGTTTTCTAAGGGAAATCAATTTGGAGTTATAAAACCTAAGTGCTGTAAATAATATCACTATGACTTACTACTTTTGGAAAAGCAGAGATGTTAAGATGAGAGACATAAATGGGAACTAAAAACAAACAAACAAACAAATTTATATCAGACATTTTGTTCACAGAATAATGAGCATTTGATAACTGCCTACCAAGCAAAAAGGCTGACTTAAAGGCAATGAGGTCATTTCAGTTGCAATTAGATTATTCCTTGAGGAAGGTAATGAATTGAGGATGGTGCTTGATGGTATAGAATAGGTCTAGGGTTTGTTAAGGAACTCAGTGTTGCACATGCCCCTGCACAGAAGTCATTTCTGAAAACTTTATCATCTAATACACTGTTGTAAAATACTATCAAGATCATTCTTCAATAAAACTGAAGTAATGTGAATTAGAATGTATGCAAAATGGAATGAACATTGAAAGAGCTGGTGGTGAATATTAGTTTGAAAAGTTAGGTGAATCAGTCCTTTGTTATTTGGTATTTAAATAATTAATTAAAATCATAATTAAAAATATGTAACATATTACTTTTAAAATTACTCAGAAAGAGGATTCATTGCTCAGTTTTTAGCTCAAAGACACTGACAATATCACATACATAGGAAACACCATCAAGAACTACATAAGCAAAGGTGAGAAAAGACACCTAAAATTGCCTATTTTTGTCAATATTTTAAATGTATATTTGTATTGTTGTGAATTTATCCTAGTATATCATATTTTAGAAGCGCTTAAAGGGAAAGGACTATTTCTACTAGTGTAGTTCTTTAGATTAGCTTAGAACTATCTCTGGCCTTAGTTGATTTGAGATGTTTACAAATGCAATCATTTTCTTTAATTTACATGAGTCAGAAAACTACTTTTACTATTTTAAACAAATTAAAAAGAATTTTCATTGCCATGGAATAGTAGAATAAGCAATGGATTTAGTATTTCAGGACCTGAGTTTGCACTAAAACAACATCCCTTTCTAGTTTTGTGACTTTGAGCAAGTCACTTTCTGGGTATCAGTTTCCTCATCTGTGAAATGAGAGGGTTGAGCCAGAATTCTGAAGTTTCTTAGAATTGCATAACAATGAGATCAGAAACAAACCAGAAATTAAAGATTAAGAATTATATCCCAGGAAAATATTTATTAAAAAATACAACCAAGATTAGACATCTGGATAAATAAGTATGCAATTGTTAGAAAGGGAGTGATATATATTATTAGGTTTTTACTCTGTTCGACATAAGTAAGATACTCCTCTTGATTTTGGATAGCAACAATATCACTTATCTTTATGTACTGCTAATAATTCTTACAATACACCATAAAGAATTTATTTCAATTGAATAAACTGCTGTTAAATGTCTAATATGCTGGTGACATTATTTTAGGGACACAGAGATGATAAATAACCTACTCCTTATTTTAACAGTGCTCATAATCTAAGAGAAAAAGCATGTCAGATGAATGAAAATTTATGGAAAAAAAAGTTTAAATTGATAAAGGGAAAAGAGAGATCTTTACAATCACTCTAAAAAAGATTTTTTTTTCTTCTTTCTACTAAGAGGATCAGGAAAGGGTTTTACCAAGTGATTAGGCCTTGAGCTGAGACACGTAAAAAAGACAGAAAGTATCACAGAAGGATTAAGAACTGGAAAGTGACTGGGAGTCAGGCCATTGCATAAAGAAGATTCATTTGGTAAGGTGATAAAAAAAATGGGTTGCCAAAGAGAGAAAATAAAGTTGATGAGGACCTGAGCTAATAGTAGTGCTAATATGACAATGGTAACCAGATGCAGGACATATTATGGTATTAGACTTCCCAAGACTTACATTAGATTGTAGAGTGAAGGATAAGTCAAGAATAACTCTGAGATTTCAAAATTGGGTGAATCATTAGGAAGATAGTGGTTCCGCCATATAAATGGGAAAGCTGAAATGAGGGGAAAATTTAATAGATGTCTTTTTTCATATATATTAAGTTTTAGTACTGGTGGAAAATTAAATTGAAGAAATTTAGAATCTACTTCTCAAAATTTGTTGCAAAAGAATATTTTCATTTTAAATTACTTTTTCTTTATAATTTCAAGTTTGTTGAATAATCACTATTCATTGGTTTCTGCCTTTCTCCTTTTTATTTTTGCTTTGATTTGATGAAATTACGTATTCCTTTGTGATAAATATTGTAAATAAACTTAGAGAGATAATGTGATGTGGCTGACCTTTTCAGTAGTATAATTTCATTAAATATTTAGAATTAGTGGAAGTATTCATTTAAATTGCTTACAGTTGCCATTTATTTAGAACTCTGTGGTATCTTTAAATGAATTTTACTATTGTCCTGTAAGTTACATGGAAGGTCATGGAATATTTTGCTGCTTCAATAAAAGGGCATTTTATTACAAATTACTATTTTCATTCTTATCTATAGCATTTCATTTTAATAGTCTATTAACTTGCATTTTTTTTCATTTTACTACTATCGCATTTTTGTTTCTCCTGTCATAGAAGCCTTTTTTCCAGTTAATATTATGTAACTGAATCTTAGTGAGGTTGAATTGACCTATTAGGGCCAATCCCTACAGCATGCTCTTAGTTGCCATTCCTGTGTTCAGTTATCCATGTGTGAACTGTCAGGGCTAAAAGGCTTTGACAAGATGGAAAGTTTTCTTATTGACTATGAAGCCAAAAAAGCTTATGACTCAGTAGATGTATAGAAGAGAGCAATAAGTCCATCCTATATTTCATTCTGGCTACAAAGAATATTGAGACTGTTGTGAGATGTATTATTAGAGTGCTGCTGAGGAAACTTGGCTTGTCCTTCCCACCCCACCCCCTGACATTTGTCTCCATTGAGCCATGCAAATATGACATCTAAAGCATACGTCCTTCCTAGGCAAACTTGACCCTGAATTTAGGCTGCCTCTTTTGCTTTATTTGTCCCTGATTATAGGCAAAAATTCAACTTGGTATGATGTATGAAGTTCCAGATTTTTAATCAGGAAGATCTAGACTGAATACTTCCTTTTTTTATCTTGTAATAAGAGGAGGTTGGACTTGAAAGTGACTCAAAAGTCACTTTCAACTCAAAATCTTTCTACAAGTGGTCCCATGTCTGATTATTTCAGGATGGACACATCCAGGTCTGGAGATGTCCTTGCAGATTGGAGGAATCTGGAGAACTCATTGGATTGGAGCTGACTAGAGGCCCAGAGAGGTTAGCATGAAAATTATTACACTGCTCTTGGAGAAGGCTGCAAGTAACAGCAATCCTTGACATTTTGCCAGTAGGCATGTATCAGATAGCAATCTAAAATGCCTAATTGATGGTCCTGAAAATTGCTTTATGTTTCCATGAGGTTTAACTGTTACCCTATAGTGGATTATCACAGTTTTAAATTGTTTATCAAACTCTATTTTAGGTTTATTTTCTGTCAAACATGTACATGTAAGTTTAGCATTTCTCTTTCTATACAAGAATAGATTTCTAGTCCCATACATAATTCAAATCATATATTGAGTATCATTTTATTCCTTTTTTTGGGGAAATCCTAGACATGAACCATAGCCTAAGAAATAAGGAAAATTATCCCAGAGTTCTGGGTTCCTACTTTAAGGAGCCAAAAAGTGTGAGAAAAAGAGCCTACCCACATTACTACTACTACTACTACTACTACTACTACTACTACTACTACTAATAATAATAATAATAATAACAACAACAATAATATTGCTGTTATTAGAGGCAAGGCTCCCTAGAATTTAACCATGTCCAAAGTATATGCCTGGGTACAAAAAAAGGGAATGCCATGGTACTCTAGCCCCATTGGATCCAGAAAAATAATATGTAAGATTAGATTAGAAATACATCATCAATAAGCTTCAAATAAATGTTATCATCCCATATTATGCACTTGCCACAGATTTTATCTTCCTTGAAAGTTGAAAGGATATTACATAAGATTAACTTATACTACTTCCCCAAAGGAGGGAATGAATAAAAATAAATAATGTGTTAATATCATACTCATATTATGAAGCATAACCCTTATATGAAGTTATTTTCTAATTAATAATATTTAGGACATTTGATTCCAATTATTTTTTTCAAATTATTATATTGAGTATATGATTTCAAAATTATAGCTCAAAAATAAATTTATAAAGATTTATTTCCTAAGCAACTCTTCTCTCCAATTTCTCATCTTTCTCATCACTTGTTCTTGGCAATAATAATCTTTCATTTTTTAATATTTCTTATTTTACATTTATTCTTTTATGGAACTTGTAGCTGTTCCATAATTTTCCTCGAGATTCTATACAACAAGACATGTCTATTAATTTTCTCGATTTTGAAATGTAACCACAATTCATTCATTTGCTTGTAATCTACTTCATTGATTCCTTCTCTTTTTTTTTTTAATCAGGGTAGAGGAAAAAAGTTATGAAAATTATTTGGTTTCCTCCTGTTAACAAATGACTCCCAAGCCTATAAATGGACCTGAAATGAAGCAGATTCTGATCACCAACTAAAATGATTAATTGTCTGAGAAAAAAAGAAAAACTACTTATAGGGGAGAGATGATTTTACTAGGGAACAGGGAGGGAGGGAGAGTTCTTCAGCTACCTAAAGGGAAGTAGAAAATGGAGTAAGTTAATATAGTTTCTAGAGGCTTCCTGATGGGAGTAGGTGTTGAGGTAGAAGACATCTGTAGACACGATAAGCTAGACAGCATGATGTTTAGAAAGTCCTCAGCAAGGTCTTGAGTCTAGCTTCTGCTCAAGGTTGGTACTGAGCTGATCTAGGCTGGCTCAGAGGTTTCTGGCAGGTATAAGCATGTCCAAATTTGGCTAGAGTTCGCTCTCAAATGATGACTAGTTTGTCAAGCAGCCATGAGCCTTTTAATTGGCTGTTATGTAACTCCATTGACCTGCACCAGTATGAAGAAGGGAAATTCTAATGTATAGTATAGTCATTATAGAACTCATGCCCACACTCCTTTCTTAAAGAACTGAATGAGGCATATGTGCCATACACCCTAAATAGGAAGTGAGAATAATTATTTGAGTATTTGAGATTATTTTGCTTGAATTTTTGGTGACTTTGAAAATATTATTTACTTCTACATACATTACATACCCTCCAAAAATGTAAACTCTTGGAGAAAAGGATTATTTTTTTTACACAACACCTACTTTTGGGTTAGGCTATTTTAAAGGTGTTATTTTCTTCAGTATTTTTTTAGGTCTCCTTTAGCAAGCTGTTGCCTTGTTTTTCCTGATTTTCTTGTATCACTCTCTTTTCTATTCCCAGTTTTTCCTCTACTTCTCTTACTTGCTTCTCAAAATCCCTTTTGAGCTATTCCAAGGCCTGGGACTGATTCATATTTTTATTTGAGGCTTTGGATGTAGGAGCTTTGACTTTTGTTGTCTTCTTCTGGTTGTATGTTTTAATCTTCTTTGTCACCAAAGTAAGATAATATAGTCTGACTCTTTTTGCACTGCTTGTTCACAATCCCAGCCAATTACTTGAGTCTTAAACTCTTTGTTAAGATAACAGTCTGCTTCCAATGTGGAGAATGTGCTGTCCCAAGCTTTGGAGGTTTGTACAGATGTTTTCAGAGATACTTGCAGGGACCTGTAAATTTTCAGTTCTTCCAAGTTGGTATGATAAGGGGAGAGGTGTTTACTCCTTTCCTGGCCTGTGTTCTGTTCTATTAGTGACCACAAATACTCCTTTCTATCCTGCAACTGTGAGGAGGGTTTTCTCTTCACAACCACTATGAGCTACCCCAAGCCAGCTCTCCTCCTTGCCCCAGGACCACCACCCAGAACTGTAATCCCTCTCTGAATTCCCTCTCAATCTGTGGGCCAGAAGCTCAGGACACAGCCAGTGCCCTGGCACCCTCCTCTGAGCTCTGAGCTCTGTGCTCTGGAGCTGTCTCTGACCTAGCTCCTCTCTCAGCACTGTGGAAGCAGTCTTTTCCCACTGACCTTCTAAGTTGTCTTGGGTGTTTGGATTGAGAGGTCTGGAAGTCCCCAAAGCTGCCTGAGGTTCAGTCCTCTGACACCTGCTCCAGGTTCACTGTGGCCTGTGCACCCACAGCACACTGCACTCCTCTCCCCGCCCAGAATTAAATACCTTTCTGATCAACCATCCAGGTTGTCTTGGGCTGGAAACTTGCTTCATTCTGTATTTTTGTGAGTTCTGCTGTTTTAGAATTTGTTTAAAGCCATTTTTTATAGGTATTTGGAGGGGTTTAGGGGAGAGCTCAAGCAAGTCACTGCTTTTACTCTGCCATCTTGGTTCTGTGCCCTCTGCTTTTTGTTTTCTAAGGATGAGACAACATCTTATTTTGGAAAGAGTTCCTTCAATGTTATGTTCAGTAAATTCACTGCATTTTGGTGGTAAAGCTTTCTTTTAAATCAGTAAGTGTTGTAAGGCTCACTCCATGATTTATTAAGGATTTTTAAAGCCTAGAATGAAAGAAATGAAGCATTCCAAACAGTGAAGAATGCCATTGGAGTCACTTTCCTGTACTAAGCTATTAATGTTGATCAGGGGTATTAAATTCTTCAATCCTAATTTTTGATGTATAAACCACAAAAGGAGCTAACAAAATGAATTACCTGTGGGCAAGTAGTGGGTGGCAGTTTTGAGGGAAATGAGAAATGGTCTGCAGCATTCACAAGGGGCACTTTGGGGAATGTAAGTTCAGGAACAGCATTTGTTGTTTTGCTATTTGATGAAGTTTCTTAAGGGATTAAGAATGCAACACCCATGAAGAAGGCTAATTTATAAACATTGTCAAAAGCCAGAAAGAAATAGTGTTCCAATGAACAGGTAACGATCAGGGATGAGCAACCAACAGATGTGAGATTTTAAGATGTTATCCTCTTAGTTATTTGCTTACATCTCTTGGTTTATTTTTTTCAAGGTTTTAAAAATGTTGCATCAGATGTCTTTTCCCTTCAGTCTCAAAGATTTCTATGCCCATTAAAGCACTCAGTAACATGGCAGGAATCACATGCTGTTAAAAAAAAAAAACACAGAACTACAGTTACTGAAAAAGGAGAAGAGGAAAAGAAATTCTCCATATACAGACTTCTGTGGTCATGTTTATGTCTTTCCTTTCCATTCTCATTTCCAGCACCATTTCAAGATTGATAAATTGAAGAAATTACATATTATTAAAGCTCAAAAGGTGTGATTGGGGGGGCACTGAAAGAAGAGATGTAAGGTTTATTGCATACCATTGTTTTGCTTAAAATTATTCTTTTTAACATCCATTTTTCAAAATTTAGTTTTTAATTATCTCCTTCCCTTCTGCCCCACCGTACTCATTGATAAATCAAGAAGTCAATGTAGTATCAATTATACAAGTGAAATGATGTAAAATATATTTCCATATAATCAATATTGCAAAAATGAAACAGAAAAGAAGAAAAATAAAGTGAAAAAAGTGCTTCCATCTTCACTTAGACACCATCATTTCTGTCTCTGAAAGTGAATATTATTTTTCATCCTAAGTTCCTCAGAGTTTGCTGCATATTACTGAAAATAACTAAGTTATACACACTTGATTATGATAAATATTCCTATTACTGAGTACAATGATCTCCTATTTCTTCTCACTTCATTTTGTTTCAGTACATATATATATATATACATATATATATATATATTAATATATATATATATACACATACATATACACATATATATATATTTCTAAGTTTTTTTTTCCTGAAATCATCCTCCTTGTCATTTCTTATATAACAGTGTTATTCCATTATAATAGTATATCACAAATTTTCCAGTCATTAACCCATTGATGGACTTTTATCTCTTCAATTTCCAATTCTTTGCCACCATAAAAAGAGCTACTATAAATATTTTTGTATGTATAGGACCTTTTCCTATTTCTTTGAATTTGCAGTGGTACTTCTGGGTCAAAGGGTATGCACAACTTTTTAAAATTAATTTCTTCATTTTTAGTTTCCAACATGCAGTTCCATAGGATTTTGAGTTCCAAATTTTCTCCCCATCTCTCCCCTCCCTCCACCAGAAGAGGTTATGCAATTTGGTATAGGCTCTGCATATATATTCATATTCAAGCTATTTTCACGTTAGTCATGTTGTAAAGAAAAATTAGAACCAATAGGAAAACCATGAGAAAGAAGAAATGAGGACAGAGAGAGAGAGAGAGAGAGAGAGAAGAGAGAGAGAGAGAGAGAGAAGAGAGAAAGTAAATAATATGCTTGAATCTGCATTCAGACTCCATAGTTCTCTTTCTGGATTTAGATAGCATTTTTCACTATAAGTCCTTTTGAGTTGTCTTGGATCCTTGTATTGCTAAGAAGAGATAGGTCTATCAAAGTTAGTCATCACACATTGTGGCTGGTGCTGTGTACAATGTCCTCCTGGTTCTGCTCACTTTCTCAGCATCAGTTCATGCAAGTTTTTACAATTTTTTTTTTGAAGTCTACCTACTCACCATTTCTTGTAGCATAATGGGATTCCATTGCATACATATACCACAGTTTGTTCAGCCATTCCCCAACTGATAGGCAACTCCTCAATTTCCAATTCTGGGCTACCAAAAAAAAAGAGAGCTACTATTAATATTTTGTATATGTGGGCCCTTTTCCCAATTTTATGATCTTTTTGGGATATAGACCTAAAAGTAGCATTGCTGGTCAAAGGGTATGCACATTTTAATAGCCCTTTAAGCATAGTTCCAAATTGCTCTCCAGAATGATTGGATCAGTTCACAACTCCACCAACAATGCATTAGTGTTCCAATTTTCTCACATCTTCTCTAACATTTATCATTTTCCTGTTTTGTCATGTTAGACAATGTGATAGGTATGAAGTGGTACCTCAGAGTTCTTTTGATTTGCATTTCTCTAATCCATAATGATTTAGAGCATTTTTTTTTACTTGGCTATAGATAGCTTTAATTTCTTCACCTTAAAACTGTCTGTTCATATCCTTTCACCATTTATCAATTAGAAGATGACCTGTATTCTTATAAATTTGACTCAGTTCTCTATATATTTTAAAAATGAGGCCTTTATCTATGCACAATTTTAATAACATTTGAGTAAAATCCCAAATTGTTCTCCAGAAAGGTTGGATGAGTTCATATATCTACCAAAAATGCATCATTGCCTCAAGTTTTTGACATCCTCTTCAATATCTATCTTTTTCCTTTTCTATTATATGATCCAATCTGATAAGTGTGAGGCGGTACCTTAGAGTTGTTTTAATTGGCATTTTGCTAATAAATAGTGATTTAATGCATTTCTTCATATGACTAGAGATAGCTTTACATTTTTCTTCTGAAAACTGCCTATTCATTTCCTTTGACCATTTATCAATTAAAGAATGACTAACATTTCAATTAATTTGACTGAATTCCCTGTATATTTGAGAAATGAGCCCTTTATCAGAGAAGATTACTGTGATTCCCCCCGCCTTCCTACTTTCTTTGATTTTTGGATGCATTGTTTGTGTGTGAGAGAACACAAATCTTTTAATTTAATGTAATCAAAAGAATCCATTTTGCTCCCCATTATCATCTTGTTGGTCACAAATTCTTCACTATCCATGTATTTAAAAGGTAGCTTTCCCATGCTTCCATAATTTGCTCATGATATCCCCCTTTATGTCTAAATCGTGTACCCATTTTAACCCTATCTTGATACACAGTATGAGATGTTGATGCATACCTAGTTTCTGTCAAACTGCTGTGCAGTTTTCCTAGCAGTTTTTTTTTAACAAAAATAAAAATTTCTTATTTCAATACTTGAAAGTTTGGATATACTATATTGCTATGATCATTTACTAATATAGTTTTAATATGTAATCTATTCTGTTGATCCATTACTCTATTTCTTAGCCTAGAACCAGATAGTTTCAATGATTACTATTTTGTAATGTAGTTTGAAATACTACTGCTAACCTGCCTTTGTTTACATTTTTTAAACAAATAAACTTGATAGCAGTTGTAAAAAAACATACACAGAAAAAACAACAACCAAAACAAAATCCTGTAAAAACTGGATGGAGGTGACTCCAGAAATGATCTATGAATACATTTAAAACTAAGGTCCATATGGTGGTCATGTATTCAAATTTCATCTACAAATCATGATTTATTAAAGCAACTAATATACACAGTCTATAAAGCCACTTTATTTGTTTGAGGCTGCCACATTGTCATAAGGACCCCAAATACATTCTTCCAAAACTCACCCTCAAGGGAGCTTACCATCTCTCAGTCTTCTCACAATCCATGTTCTTGCTTCCCTTCTCCATCTGCTGTAGAATATGTATTCATTTTTTCCCTCTCCACTCTCTTTACATTCCTAAACAGAATTATTGTAAATTTGTCACTTCCTAATTAAGAAGCCTTCAGAAATTCCCCACTGCAATGTAAATAAATTTTAAACTAATGCTAAAATACAAGGCTTTCAACATTCTTGCCCTAAATTACCTTAACATCTTTATTTTCATCTACTGGCCAGTAAGGACAAAAAACAAAACTCTGTGTGCTGCCAAATTGGTTCACACACTGTTCCTAAAACACACCACAGTGCCATGAAGGTGTGAACATTTTCTCATACAACTACTTCGACCTGTAATATCCTCTATAGATACTTTCTTCAGTTAATTAAAAATATTCCCCTTATTCAAGGATCATGAAGCCACCTGTATCCCCTTTGTTAGAAGTGATATTTATCTTTTTCGAGCTTTTATGGCAGTTGTTAGAAATTATCTTGTTTTATTGGCTTGGTCTTACTCATTCTAATATTCTAGCACTTTAAATGAAATAAAATGCTAATAGATCTGTTAACACTTAACAAATGGAGATTTACTTAGCCATAGCAGGAGGACATTCAATAAGGATAGGCACTAAGGGTTGACTGAGCTTAGTGAAGCTCCCCTGCTTCACAGTTGCACATGAAGGTCTGAAAGCCAAAGTAACTGGAGTTTCTGGGAGATATCTTGTACTCAGGAATCAAGGAAGTAATGTCAACAGACTCAGCCTTTAGTCCCTTGAGAATACTTTTAAAACACTTTAATGAAAATCAAAGTCAAACACCAAAACTATTTGATACTGACTAAGAAGTAGACTGGTGGATCAAAGGAAAATGTTAGGCACACAGGACACAGTAGTAAATGACTATAGTAATCTACATTTTGATAAACCCAAAGAGTCCAGCTTCTCCAATAATAACTCACTATTTGACAAAAACTGCTAGGGAAATTGGAAAATAGTATGATAGAAACTTGCATAGACCAGCATCTCACACCCTATACCAAGATAAGTTTGTAATGGGTACATGATTTAAACCAGTGTATCTTAAACTGTGGGTCATGACCCCATATGGGGTTGGGTAACTGACTATGCATTGCAAGAAATTTGGCAAAAGTAAAAGGTTTCTGAAAGTGAAAAAACAAAAATTAATTTAAAAAATCAAATGTTTAATGAATCGGAGGTGTTTCTGTCAATGCTTGTCCAAATTGCATCACTTGAATTCACTGCAGCCTTGGTTCTGAATGCACAACATGCACACTTTGCACTGCCCATGTTGTCATACCATTCAACACCAATGAATTCTGCCAGAAACACTTCATCTCAGATTCAAGACTTTGAATATTTGTATGTTTAGAATTTCTGTTTTCACTCTACATACAAACTTTTCTGCTTTTACAGAAACTTAATTGTTTCCTACCATCATCTCTTGGCATGTAAATATCAAATTAGTACATCTTTAGACTGTATTGTGTTAAAAATGTTTGATTTTAAAATTTGCTTTAATATCCTTCTTTTGCAGAACCATAAGTGTTTAGTTGGAGCAAGTAAAGACTAAAATTCTTTAATAATATTTCTCTATCACCACTGTATGTGCAGGTAAGTGTGAACATCATTTTTTAAAAAATTAAGCACAAAAAAATGTAATTTAATAAACTAAAGTTAGGATATATTTCAGAAATTATTTACAATATTTACATATATTTTAGGACAGAATTATTTTTGGTTATGGATAAATGGCTAAATTTAGACAGAAAAGGTAAAAATATTGATGACAATGTGGCAGAATCTTTGCTACCAGGTTATAGTAACTATAATTAACAAAAAAAAAGAAAATATGATTATTTTTTGCAATATAGGTTTACTTCTAATAATGATGATGGTATTAAAAAACCTCATTGCTCAATTTGTAATAAAGTTTTAGCCATGGAGAACATGAAACCAGCCAAACTCAAGTGTTATCTTAATACCAAGTATGCAGCATACTGCAATAATACAAAGGAATATTTTGAATGACTTTTAAAGTCTTCAAATAAAAAAAATGCTTTGAGAAATTTGTTACTGTTATTGAAAAGCGTTTACATGCAGCTTATGAAACTTCTTATTTAATTGGAAAAGCTAAAAAGTCCTATGCAATAAGAGAAGATCTTAATGATACCTGCTGCTATTAAAATGTCACAAATGGTTCATGGCAAAAAGTATGGGCATGAAATTCATAAAAAATTATTTTATTGAATGATATTTTTCCAAAATAATTTCTAAAATTAGTAATGACTAATTCCAAATAGCTTATTACCAGGCTTAACTGCAGACCAAAATTTATAATTCTGATATTTCTAACATGGCACAGTTGTTACTTTATGTAAGATATGTTTATAAAGGTAGTATACACGAGTAATTCTTTTCTTGCCCTTCAAAAGGGCACAAAAAAGGGCAAGTTATGCATTTTATAGGTGATGAATTTATCACAAACAAAGGCCTACAGCAAAAAAAAAATGCTTTGGAATCTATGCAAATGGTGCTGCAGCAATGAAGGGTGAGAATGCTGGATTTGTAGTGAAAGTTAAAGCTGATGGCAATGAACATAATATTTTTAGTCACTGCATGATCCATAAGGAGGCACACATAGCAAAAAAAAAAAAATCACCAGAATTACCTGATGTGTTTTGCAATAGCATCAAAATCGTCAACTTCATTAAAAGCTATATCCTTAATAGTCATTTGTTCTCAAACCTTTGTAAAAACATGGACTCTGATTACAAAAGTTAAGGTGGCTCTCAAGAGGGCAAAGTTTAAACAGATTATTGATATTGAAAGGTTAAGTTGTTATATTTTTGTCTGAACAGAAATAAGATTTTGTTATTTTTTCATAATGACTTATGGCTTTCAAAATTGTTATTTATTAGGTATTTTCAAAAAACTCAATGATTTGATGTCACTTCAAGGGAAAAAAATCATACCATGTTTATGTTAAAATAAAAAATTGAAAGTTTTACTAAGAGTTAACATATGGAAGAATAAGGTAGAAAATGGCTCCCTAAAAGTGTTTACAGGGACAGAGCCAAGATGGTGGAGTAAAAGCGGTGTCTTGCTTGAGCTCTCCCTTAAACTCCTCCAGATACCTGCAAAAAATGGCTCTAAAAAATTCTAGAGAAGCAAAACCCACAAAAAGACAGAGTGAAACCAATTTCCAGCCCAAGACAACTTGGATCGTTGATCTGAAAGGTCTATTACACAGGGCTAAGAGGGCAACACAGTTCAATGTGGGCATGCAGGAAAAGACCAGGCCTCAGTGAACCTAGAGCAGGCCTCAGTGGACAAAATAACAGACAGCTGTTGTGGGTTCCAGACTTCTCAACCCACAAATGCCCAAGACAACTTAGAAGGAAAGTAGGAAAAGTCTGTGAACACAGTGAGAGAGATCAGTTCTAGCCATAATCCTAGCACAATCCTAGGCTGGCAGATGCTTACAGAGCTTCTGGCCCATAGATTAAGGGGAATCTAGTGGCTGATCAGAGGGAGACAGAAGGGATCTGTTTGCTGGTGCTGAGGCAGGATTCTTTTGCATTGTTCATTTTTCGATCTGGGTCACAGATCTGGGTGGCGATCTTGGAGTGAGGAGGAGTGCTGATGTGGAGGAACTTGTAGTGGCAGTGAAAAGAAAAATCTTCTCACAGTTCCAAGACAGAAAAGAGTGCTTGTCATCACTCATAAACCAGAACATAGACCAGGAAAGGAATAAACACCTCACCTTTGATCATACCACCTTGGAAGAAATGAAAATTAACAGGTCACTAGAAGTATGTCTGAAAATAGCTGAACAAACCCCCTGAAGCTTCAAACAGTGCACCCTCCACACTGGAAGCAGACTCCTACCTTAAAAATGAGTTTATAACTCAAGAAATTGGCTAGGATCTTGAGCAAACTACACAAAAAGTCAGACCATAGAACCTTTCTTTGGTGACAAAGATCAAAACATACAACCAGGAGAAGACAACAAAGTCAAAGCTCTTACATCCAAAGCCTCTAAAAAAAATTTGAATTGATCCCTGTCCATGGAAGAACTCAAAAAGGATTTGGAGAAGTAAGTAAAAGAAGTAAAAGAAAAACTGGGATGAGAAATGAGAGTGATGTAAGAAAATCATGAAAAACAAGTCAACAGTTTGCTAAAGATGACCTAAAATATATTGAAGAAATGACACTTTAAAAAAATAGCTTAACACAAAAGAGATTCAAAAGGCCAATGAGGAGAAGAATGCCTTAAAAAGCAGAACTGGCCAAATGGAAAAGGAAGTCCAAAAGTTCACTGAAGAAAATACTTAAAAATTAGAATGGAGCAAATCGAAACTAGTGACTTTATGAGAAATCAAGACATTGTAAAACAAAACCAAGAGAATGAAAAAAGTAGAAACTAATGTATCCCCTTCCCCCCATTTTCCTGTAGGATAAGATAGATTTCCATGCTCAAATTGAGTGCGTATATTATTCTCTCCTTAAAAAAAAATTCCAATGAGAATAAGATTCATAAGATTCACTCATTCCCTCTCTCCTTCCCCCATTTATCCTTCACTGCAAAAGTCTTTCCTTGTCTGCTTTACGTGAGATAATGTACCCAATGCTACCTCTCCCTTTATCCTTCTCCAAGTATGTTCCCCTCTCACCCCTTAATTTTGTTCTCCAGATATCAGCCCTTCATCTTCAACTCACCCTGTACCCTCTATGTATGTATGTATGTATCTACGCATCTATCTGTCTAGGTATCTATCTATCTATCTATCTATCTATCTATCTATCTATCTATGTACCTATGTACCTATGTATCTATGTATCTATCTTTACATATATATATATGACTTGAGATATGTATATATATGTTTTTTCCCCTTCAACTACCCTAATACTGACAAAGGCATCATGAGTTAAAAATATCATCTTTCCATGTAAGAATGTAAACAGTTCAACCTCAATAAGTCCCTTATGATTTCTCTTTCTTGTTTACCTTTTCATGATTCTCTTGGGTCTTGTATTTGAAAATCAAATTTTCTATTCAGCTCTGGTCTTTTCATCTAGAATGCTTGAAAGTCTTCTATTTCACTGAATGTCTATTCTTTCTTCTGAAGTATTACACTTGGTTTTGCTGGGTAGGTGAGTCTTGATCGTAATCCTAGCTCCTTTGACCAACATAATATTATATTACAAGACCTCTGGCTCCTCAATGTAGAAGCTGCTAAATCTTGCATTATCCTGATTGTGTTTCCACAATACTTGAATTGTTTATTTCTAACCTCTTGCAATATTTTCTCCTTGACCTAGGAACTCTGGAATTTGGTTATAATACACCTAGGAGTTTTCCTTTGGGGATCTTTTTTAGGAGGTGATTGGTGGATTCTTTCAATTTCTATTTTGCCCTCTGGAACTCAAAATCTTATGGAAGTGAATGTCAAAAAATAAAAATCAATAAATTAATGAGAAAAATATAAGGAAAAAAGAAATTACAGATGATTCTGTAATTGAAAATAACATTTCAAAAGATTTAATTGTGAGAGTTATAACTGATCATATGGAGGGACTGGAGACACAGTTTCAGAAATACTTTCCTTCAAATTTTGATTCTAAAAAACTAAGTTGGGTTCATAAATCATAGTCACTTGAAATCAAAATTGCCTAATTATCAAGCAACAAAACGAGTGTTGCTTGATAATATGGCAATTTTCATCTCAGTTGAGTTCCCCAAAGAAATCATTAAATGCATTTTGACTTGAGATCAGGACAGAGTTTCCAACAATTACTGGAATTTTGTACTATGTATTTGTGCAAAGTAGCATTTGCAGCATTGATGATTATAAAAGCAACATATTGACCAACTCTGAAAAATGTTGAAAATGCTTTATGTCTGTCAGTATCAAATATTCCACCAACAATTAATTATTTATGGAAAAATAAATACCACATCCATCTCATTAGTAGGCAAATTTGCTTTCAACTTTAGTAAATGGTAAAATTATGTTTACCAAATAATTTGTTTTAAAATAACTTTCTTTAAGACTTACTATCAATAAATATTTGATTTCTATACATATTTTATATACCTAAATATCTAGATTTTGTAGGTAAAAAGGGGTTGTGAGTGGAAAAAAATTTAGTAAGACATGATTTAGGCAAAATATATGACACCATAAACAAATCAAGAGAGCAAGGAAGAATTTACCTTTCAGATCAATAGAGAAGGGACAAATTTATCACCAAACAGGATTTATAGAATATTATGAAATGCAAAATTAATAACTTTGAGTATATCAGATAAAAAATATTTCGCACAAATAAAACCAGTGCAAACAAGATTAGAAAGAGAGCAGAAATCTGGGAAAAAATTTTTACATCCACTGTTTTTGATAAAGTCCTCTTTACTTAAATATATAGGGAATTGTGTCAAATTTGTAAGAATACAGGTAATTCTCCAATTAATAAATGGTCAAATGATATGAGCAGGCATTTTTCAGATAAAGAAATTAAAACTATTTTCTCAAAGCTCTAAATCACTCTTGATTAGAGAAATGCTAATTAAAACAACTCTGAGTTACTTCCTCACATCTATCAGACTGGCTGCTGTGATAGAAAAGGAAAATAAAGAGTGTTGGAGAAGATATGGGAAAATTAGAACACTAATGTATTGTTGGTGGAGCTGTGAACTCATTCAACCATTCTGGAGAGCACCAAAGGGTAACCAAACAGTGCATACCCTTTGATACAGCAATACCATTACTATGTCTATACCCCAAAGAGATCATAAAAAGGGGAAAGTACCCACATCTACAAAAATATTTATAGCAGCTCTTTTTGTGGTGGCAAAGAATTGGAAATTGAGGGGATGCCCATCAATTGTGGGAAAAGCTGAACAAACTTTGGTATATGAACGTCATGGAATACTATTGTGCTGTAAGAAATGATGATCAGGTTGACTTCAGAAAAACCTGGAAAGACTTCTATGGACTGATGCTGAATGAAGTGAGCAGAAGCAGGAGAATGTTGTACACAGTAACAGCCATGTGATGTGATGACTGATATTGATAGACTTTTAAATTTTCTCAATCTCTTTCTCCTTCTCCCCCTCCCAAGACAGTTTGCAATTTGATATGGGCTCTACTTATATGTGCATATTAAGAATATTTTCCCAGTAGTTATGTTGTTAAAAGCAATTAGAACTAATGGGAGGAACCAGGAGAATGAAGGGATAAAACAAAACAACAAAGGAAATGGAGAGCAAACAGTATGATTCCATCTGCATTCAGCCTCCATACTTCTTTCTCTGGATGGGGATATCAATGTCCATCATGAGTGGTTTGGAGTTGTCTTAGATTCTTACATTGCTGGGAAGACCCACGTCTATCAAAGTCAGTCATTGCATAGTGTGGCTATTACCATGTATGATGTTCTCCCGGTTCTGCTTACTTCACTCACCATGAGTTCGTGTAAGTCTTTCCAGTTTTTCCTGAAGTCCATATGCTCACCATTCCTTATAGCACAATAGTATGCCATTACATTACATTCATATACCACAACTTGTTCAGCCATTCCTCAATTTATGGGAATCCCCTCAACTTATAATTTTTTCCACCACAGAAAGAGCTCCTGTACATATTTTTTCCATGTGACTCCTTTTCCCATTTTTTGGATCTCTTTGGGATACAGACTTAGAAGTGCTATTGCTGAATCAAAGGGTATGCACATTTATAGCCCTTTGAGCATAGTTCCAAATTGCTCTACAGAATGATTGGATCACTTCACAACACCACCAACAATGCATTAGTGTTCCAATTTTCCTACATCTTCTCCAATATTTATCATTTTCCTGTTTTGTCATGTTGGCCAGTCTGATGGCAGTGATGTGATATCTCAAAGTTATTTTGATTTGCATTTCTCTAATCAATAGTGATTTAGAACTTTTGTTTATATGGCTATAGATAAATTTAATTTCTTTCTCTGAAAACTGCCTGTTCATATTCTTTGACCATTTATCAGTTGAAGAATGACTTCTATTCTTATAAATTTCACTCATTTCTTTACATATTTTAGAAATGAGGCCTTTATCAGAGACACTGGTTGTAAAAATTCTTCCCCGGTTTTCTGCTTCCCTCCTAATCTTGGAGGCATTGGCTTTGTTTGTGCAAAAACTTTCCAAATTAATGCAATAAAAGTTATCCATTTTGCATTTCATAATGTTCTCTATCTCTTGTTTGGTCACAAATTCTTCCCTTCTCCATAAATCTGAAAGGTAAACTATTTCTTGCTCTCCCAGATTGCTTATAGTAACAGTCTTTATATCTAAATCATGTATCCATTTTGACTTTATCTTGGGACAGTGTGTAAGATTTTGGTCTATACCCAATGTATGCTATACTATTTTTCAGTTTTCCTAGCAGATTTTGTTAAATAGTAATTTCTTATCCCATAACCTGGAGTCTTTGGATTTATCAAACAGATTAGCATAGTCATTGACTATTGTGTCTTATGTACCTAATCTATTCCGTTGATCCACTACTCTATTTCTTAGCCAGTACCAAGTAGTTTTAATGATTGCTGCTTTATAATACAATTTAAGATCTGGTATAGCTAGACCACCTTACCTTGCATTTCTTTTTATTAGTTCCCTTTATATTCTGGACCTTGTATTCTTCTAGATGAATTTTGTTATCGTTTTTTTTTTAGCTCTATTAAATAATTTTTGGTAGTTTGATTGGTATGGCACTGAATAAGTAAATTAATTTAGGTAGAATTGTCATTTTATTGTATTAGCTCAGCCTACCCTTGAGCAAGTGACTTTTTTTCTAATTATTTAGGTCTGACTTTATTTGTATGCAGTGTCTTGTAAATGTGTTCCTAGTTTTGTTTTGGCAGGTAGACTCCCAAATATTTCATAATGTCTACAGTAATTTTAAATGGAATTTATTTTTCTATCTCTTGCAGTTGGGCTTTGTTAGTAATATATAGAATATATAAAATATATAGAGATATATAATAAATACATAGAAATGATGAATTGTGTGGGTTTATTCTATCTTCTGCAACTGTGCTAAATTTGTTATTTAAAGGAATGTTTTACTTGATTCTCTAGGATTCTCTGACTACACCATCATATGATTTGCAAAGAGTGATAGCTTTGTTTCTGTTGTTTTTCACAAGTGGTTTTGTTCATCAGCTTGTGGGACAATGATATTGTGATTTGATATCATGTTTGGAAACACAGCTGTATATTTCACCGTTTTCAGACAAACTTAAAAAAAATAAGATGTAGCATAGCCAAATAAATATTACTTTTTGTCTTTAAATTTTATAAATATTCACTAAATGAAAACTTTCTAATTTTCTAAGGGCAATGGACATTTCCACTGTCATTTGGGAGCAGGGAAGTATAGTGATTAGAGCTCTGGAGTTGGAATTATTAAGACTTCTTTTGAATGCTGCTTAAGACACTATATGATCTTGTGTAAGTAAAAATACTTCACTCATCCTCAGTCTTCCCTTCTGTGAAATGTGCATAATATTAGAATGTAACTCAGTATTCCTAGAAAAATCAGAGAGATGATAGAAAAACTCTGCAAACCTTAATGCATTATATAAATAATGGCTATTATCATTATTTTCATAATAATTCCATTGAGTATTCTAAAATGTGTTATTGAAATTAAAGCCATGTACACTTGTGAGCTCCAAACATGTTTATTTGAGAAGCTCTATCTACATTTTATTTTTGACACATTGAAAGATGTTTCTTGGCAAAGAGCTAACATTGGGGTCACTTGTTCCTTCAATATCTTTTCATCTTACAGTCTTAAACTGAAATGCAGGCTTTGTGCCAGTAATATTGATTTGCAATGTTAGGGTTTAATATTTCAAAGAATGCATTTTTCTCTCAGATGAATTTTTCTTTCCACCTGAGTAAAATATTATTTTCTTAAATTAGCTTTCGTAACAGAATAATGCATTTCTTATATTCAGAGGTAGGCGTTACAGAGACACAAGAGAGCAAACTCTCATTGTGACTTCAGTAAAGTATTTTTTATATGGAATGTAAAGAGAGTATGTAAACAGCAAAATGTCAATTACTTGTGTTTCTGTGTGCTATGAATGAGCAAACTAAGTTGATGATTAAGGTAAGAATTTGATTAGGAATGCAGAAGCTTAAGCTTCCAATTTGCTTCTCTCCTAACAGAAACATTTTGTCCCTCTTACAAATCTGAAGATTCATTATTTAAATATTTCAACAGTACAACCTATAGACATCAAATTTGTGCCAAAATAATAAGTAATATTATTGCCATTGCAGATTGCATAACAGTTTTTGCTCTTGTATTTACCTTACCTTGAAAAATGTCTTGCAGCGTTTTAATCTCCAGAGTGGTATTATGGAAACATTACTGGAAAGGAGTCAAAAACCCTTCATTAAAGTGTCATATCTTCTACTCATTAGATGTGACTTTAGGCAAGTCAATTCACTTCCATAAGCTTTAGTTTCTTTATCTGCAAAAGTAGGTTTATTGATCCTTTTGTTATCTCTATAATATGTGAGTCAAATATGATATTGAATGTAAAGCACTTTGTAACCATTTAACATACATAGGTATCTTACAATAAATTGTTGTTAATCATCAATATGTTCTAATCCTTTCTCTGATGCTTATTTTTTGTATAACTGTGAGCAAATCCCTCGATCCTGCTGGATCTCAGTTACATCATTCCATATAAAAAAAGAGGAATGGATTAGTTGGCCTCTTAGATTTCTTCCAGCTCTAGATCTATGACCCAGTCTTCCATTTCAGATTGAAAGCTCTATTCATCATAAAACTTGGAATTTTGTACCTGGAAGGGACCTAAAAGACTATTGAGCAGGGATGGGAAACTTGTAACCTTGAAGCCACATGAGGTCCTCTAGATCCTCAAGTGTGGCTCTTTGACTAAATCCAAACTTTTGGATTTGTTCTATGAATAAACAATATGAACAGGCAGTTCTCAGATGAAGAAATTAAAGCCATTAACAGTCATATGAAAAAATGACCTAAATCACTATTGATTAGAGAAATGTAAATCAAAACAACTCTGAGGTACCACATCACACCTATTAGATTGACAACATGACAAATCAGGAAAACAATAAATGTTGGAGAAGATGTGGGAAAATTGGAACACTAATGCATTGTTGGTGGAGTTGTGAAATGATCCTACCATTTTGGAGAGCAATTTGGAACTATGCCCAAAGGGCTATTAAAATGTGCATACCCTTTGACCCAGCAATAGCACTTCTAGGGCTATATTCCAGAGAGATCATACAAATGGGAAAAGGACCGACGTGTACAAAAAATATCAGTAGCAGCTCTTTTTGTGGTGGCAAAAATTGGAAAATGAGAGGATGCCCATCAGTTGGGGAATGGCTGAACAATTTGTGGTATATGAATGTAATGGAATACTATTGTGCTATCAGAAATGATGAACACGCTGACTTCAGAAAAACTTGAAAAGTCTTGTATGGTCTGATACTTAGTGAAGTGAGTAGAACCAGGAGAAAGCTGTACAAAATAACAGCCACATTGTCCTATGACTAATATTGATAAACCTAATCCTTCTCAGAAATACAAGGATCTAAGACATCTCCAAAGGCCTCATGATGGAAAATACTATCCATATACAAAGAACTATGGTGTTTAAATGCAGATCAAAGCACAGTATTTGCTATTTTCTTCTGTTAAGTTTTGTTTCCTCTTTCTGGAGTTTCCTCCTATTGGTTCTAATTCTTACTTACAACATCACTACTGTGAAAATATGTTTAATAAGAATGTATATGTATAGCCTATATCAGATTGCATACTGTCTTGGGGAGGGAGGTAAGGAGGAAGGGGAAGAAAAATTTGGAGCTCGAAAGCTTATGGAAGTGATTATTGATAATTCAAAATAAATTAATTTAAAAAAAAGAATACAAGCTCATAAGGACAAGGACCATTTCACTTTTGCCTTTATGGTCCTAGAGTTCAGTGCTCTAGGGATCCAGGAACCGAATAAAGAGGAAATCAGAACCTAATAATAAATCTTTCCTTGTTTATATGTTTGATTTAAGCTATACTTTAAATTTAAAAAAAAATTACAGTAAAAAGAAAAATAAGACATGGGATTTGCCCAGTTTTGCAATTTTGCACAGATAATGGCTGAGTCAGAATTAGAACCAGAGTTTCTAGAGTCTCTGATTATCAGTGGAATTATCTTTGCTTTTAATTATTCCCAGGTAGCATTTATGTACCTTTGCTGCCTCTTGTCCTACCTTAACATCAGTTTTTATGCTTCTTGCACTACAGTTAAAATTGTAGTATTTCTATTATGTAAATTAAAGCTTGCTACATAAAACTGGGTGCCTTTTAAAAAGGAAATAATTTATTTTAGCTACATATTTACATAAAGGTTTACAATTAACTATAGAATAATTATGCATGAATTTAAGGAAAAAAAATGCTGTGTAGGAAGTGATTTTCATGCCTGTCTTTATATCTCCAATATGTGACATACTCCAATGCCATTTACCTATAGATATTTAATAAATATTTTGCTCTGTTGAAAACCTATATATGCCCACCATTCCCCCCCCAAAAAAAATCATTGAAATTAAAGGCTATTAAAATGTGAAAGGATTTTTTACCCCTAACAAAATATTCATATTAGGATTCTTTTAAATCATAAAGCCAAATAACCACAAAAAAAGAAACTGAAATAAAAATGTTAGATGCCACCACCAAACAGTTAAAAATCAGTCAGCATTGAAAAGCACTTATTTCAAAAAGGCTGCTATTGGGATGATATAATATTTCACTGACCAAAATTTGGTTCATTTCCTACTTTTCAGGAACAAAGTAACTCAATCACTTGGCATAGGACTTATCTTTACTTTTAAAACAAAAACTTGAAACACTGTCATTAAAATTTTTAGCGTTCTTTGCTGGAAAGTATATTATTAATTCTTGATCAGCCTGAATTTAGTAAAGGATATGTGAAGTTTCAAATCAGATTATATATAATTCATATTCAGTTCATTAATGACCAGGGGTACATATTCATAAATGGAGAGGTGTTAGAATCATATCACTCTGTAGAACCAAAACTCTTGTAGTATTTCATAAATATTTTTCAAATGAATCTATTGAATGTATCAGTTGATATAGACTAGATGAAGGAGGTAAATCTTGAGTGTCCATCACAAGAAAACCAATGAGAAATAACTATCAGAAAGGTTAAAATGAGATTTATATTTAAACAACTGTGTCGAATAACTCAAAAGAGATTGACCTGGCCTAGTCATTCAAGAGGCAGGCAAAAGACTTGGGTTGTTATCCTATCCTTGGAATATATTTACACTTGTGTGACTTTAGTCAAGTTAACTAGCCCATTTTATAAAGTGATGGTATTAAATTGTATTACATATAAAGTTTTTTAATTTATAAAACTTGGTATACGGATCTAGTAGAAGAGAAAATTAGCTAATGAAGTTGAATTTCAGGTGCACAATAAAAAAATGTGTTAGCTTTGTGTACTTTTTTTGATTGATGGTATTTTGAATGAGGAGAAATTTAATAAGGAATACCTTTGACCGTCTCTACAACATGAATAATGTTTTATTTAAATTTATATATTTTCTCTTTTAAAAGCATATATTTAATATTTCATTTTTCCTGATTACAAATAAAAACAATTTTAACATTCATTTTTTTTAAATTTAAGTCCCAACTTTCACGCCCTTGCCATCTAACCCCCCATATCAGAGAAAGCAAGCAATTTGATATAGTTTACTCCATCATTTCTTTCTCTTGATGTAGATAGTATTTTTCCTCATAAGTTCTTCAGAATTGTTTTGGATCATTGCATTGCTAAGAAATGCTAAGTTATTCACAGTTGATCATCATACAATATTCTTATTATTGTGTACAATGTTCTCCTGGTTGTACTCATTTCACTTTGCCTGAGTTCATATAAATCTTTCTAGGTTTTTCTGAGAGCATCCTGCTCATTATGTCTTACAGCACAATAGTCTTCCATCACAATGATATACCATATATTTTTCATCCATTCCCCAATTGATGGGCATCTCTCAATTTCCAATTCTTTGTGAACACTATTTTTTGTACATGTCCCTTTCATTTTTGTTTTTAACCAATTTGATATAATGAACTAGTAAAGGTACTGCTGGGTCAACAGGTATGCATAGCTTTGTAGCACTTTGCGCATAGTTCCAAATTGCTCTACAGAATGGTTGATTCAGTATACAACTCCACCAACTGCATATTAGTGTCTCAATTTCCCCACATCTCTTCCAGCATTTGTCACTTTTCTTTCCTGTCATATTAGCCAATATAATAGGTTTGGGGTGGTACCTCGAAGTTGTTTAATTGATTTTTTCTAGTCAATAGTAATTCAGATAACTTTTTCATATGACTTATAGATAGCTTTGATTACTTCATCTCAAAACTGCATCTTCATATCCTTTGAGCATTTATCAATTGAGGAATGACTTTCGTTTTTTTTTATTAACTTTGCTCAGTTCTCTACATATTTGAGAAATGAATTCTTTATAAGAAAAACTTGCAATATTTTTTCATAGTTATGATTACTATGTATTATCTTCCATCCTATTTCTCCTTGTTCAGCCTTCTTTCTCTATCCTTTCACCCTGTTGATCTTCAGAAGTGTTTTGTTTCTGACTGCTTCTACTCCAATTCACCCTCCCTTCTATGATGTTCTCCTCTTCTCCCCTTCCCTTCTTATTTTCCTGTAGGATAACACATATATTTCTATACCTATTTGAGTGTGCATGTTGTTCCCTCTTTAAGCCAATTCTGATAAAAATAAGATTCATGACTTCTGCCACACCATTACCCCAATCTTCCCCTCCTCTGTGAAAGTTAGTTTGTGCCTCTTTTATGTGAGATAACTTACCCTATTCTACCTCTCTATTTTCCCTTCTCCCTATGTATTCTTTTTTTAGCCCTTAATTTTATATTTTGATGATTATACTATTACAGGTACTTCACATCTATGTCCTCCACCTATGTATATTTCTTCTATGTGACCTAATAATGAGGAACTTCTTAGGACTTACAAGTATCATCTTCCCATAGAGGAATGTAAACAATTTAACCCTGTTGAATCCCTTTAGATTTCTCTTCCCTGTTGACTTTTTCATGCTTCTCTTCAGTCTAGTATTTGAAAGTCAAATTTTATATTAAGCTTTGGTCTTTTCATTAGGAATACTTAAAAGTCTCCAATTTCACTAAAATTAACTATTTTAAAATTATTAATTATTAATTAAATGTTTTAAAAATAACTATTTTACTCCTGAAGGATTATACTCAATTTTGCTGAGATGATGGTTCTTAGTTGTAATCCCAACTCTTTTACCCACCAGAATATCATAGTCCAAGCCCTCCAATTCTTTAACATAGAAGTTGCTAAATCTTGTGTTATCCTGACTGTTGCTCCATGATTTAAATCATTTCTGGCTCCTTGTAGTAGTTTGTCCTTGACCTGAGAGCTCTGCAATTTGATTATAAAATTCCTAGGAGTTTTAGATTTCGGATCTCTTTTAGCAAATGATCACTGGATTCTTTCAATTTCTATGTTATCCTCATGTTCCAGAATATTATATATATATATATATATATATATATATATATATATATTATATATATATATACACACACATATATATATATGTATATGTATATATGTATATGTTATATGTATATATATATTATATATATATATATATATATATATTCAATGCCATTTAACAGATATTTAACAGATTAAACAAAGTTTTAGGGAGTATGATGAAAGGAATTCGGTGGCTCCTTCTACTAATGTGTCTAGGAATCTGTGGTTCTTAAATATGCCAGAAACATTACAGAAAGACATTATTTTCTATATTAAGTATTAATGTCAAATAATTGTCACCAGTTTCTCAGTTGTTTGAAGTGAAAAATGTTTCTTATGAAACACAGACGAAACAAAACTGACAATCATAGATAACTTGTTCTGTGAGATACCTTTTTTTAATGTATGGGGGGATTGTTATAATATGGGAAAAAACAGAAGTCAGAATAGATCAGTAATTTTAGATTTTTTTGTGCCAATTATTAATGTAAAAAAGTCTATTCTGGAAGGGCTGAATGACAACTGAGTATAAATGCCCTTTACAAAAATCTCTTTTCTGCTTTTAATGAGCATTGTCTTTATATCTATCCACACACTTGAAGCTTTTTAATTGGCTGTCAATGATACATATCTACTATCAATAACACCCCTAAGTGTAGAGGACTGTCAGATTCTCTTCCTTAGTTTTAGTATAAAGTAAAAAAGCTCAAGATATTTAAGATATCAGAGAGCTTTCTGCTGTACTCCTGAAGTTCAAATCATTGAAGAACCGTCATGTGTGTTTTGATTAAAAAGTAAGTTCAGGAATGTATTTTTTGAATTTAAATTTCATTTTCTCCAAAATTCATCTACTCACTTGTCATCTTTTTCTACTAATTTTGAGACTCATACTTTCTAGAAGTCAGTATAACCAAAATACCTTCTGACAATCACAGGATGCTTACTGTTGTGCTATACATCAGGCAACATCCTATGCTCAAAGAAATATTTTCTTTTGACCCAAAAAAAGACTTATGTTTTACTCTCTGCAAATATCATTACATAAAACCCAAATTTTTAGTGTAATAGAGGGGACATGGTTTGTCTAATGAAGTAAGAACTTTTAACTTCTGTCAATTTGATCAAATTCAACACCAATCAAATTCAGCACCAATTATATGTATTGTATTGTCTTTCCTATAGTACATACAAAGATGAAAACCAACATTGTCCTTGCCCACAAGGTAGTTGCAGTGTAAAGGGATCAGTCAATATGCATACTAGTGCTCAGTTTCAGGTATCTAGCTACTAGATGTATCACCCTGAGAAAGTCACTTAACTGCTACCTTCCTCCGTTTCATCATATATAAAATGAAAATATTAATAGCCAATACCTCCCAGGGTTGTTGAGATAATAAAATGAGATATTTGTAAAGTGGTTTGAAAGCCTTACATTATTATTATTGTTGCTGTTATTTTTATTATTATTATTGAATATATCGCATGATATACTATGACAAAGGTATAAGAAAATTGCAGATAAAGTGCTATAATCAAAGTTGAAAAGGCAGACATCATTTTAAACTTGCAGTATTAATGAAGCATTGATGGAAGTGGCTGCTTCTTCATTTGGATCTCCACATGCTCCATGTAACCCTTAGGCAAACAGGCATCTTCCAACACCCAGATCTCCACATCATGCAGCAACCACTCTGAAAAACAGATGGACTATAAGCCTATGGGTGCACAAATGGAAAACAGGCAACTGCAAGCCAGTGCCAAACTTGGCCTCATCATACTTCAGCATATGCCTGGGCAAAAAGGCAGCCTCTAGAGGTCAGACCTGCACATGCTTCAGAACAGCCCCAGGCAAACATGTGGACACTGTGGTAGACACCAGTCCTATAGCTGCATAAGCAAACAGGAAGCCACTAACCAGTACCACCCCTGCCATGATTCAGCATAGACCTGGGCAAGAAGGCTGCCTCCAGGCCACCACATGCTTTAGTGTAGCTACAGGGAAATGCAGAAACACATCACTGGGCCTCAGCACACACCAGACAGCACTACAAGGATGCCAGATCAGCACCAGATAAGCTGCCAGATCCTTACAGTTTCCAGCAGCACGAGCCAACCCCATACCCTCAGGGCAGCACCAGACTTGAGGGTTTCCCATGGGCTTCAGTGCAACATCAGTACAACACCAGATAAACAGCCAGTGCCTACAGCCAATAATTACCACAAGAAGCCTGATATAGTGCTTCTTCCACCTCAGGTGCAGAGCTCAAATTTAAAGGAAAAGAAAAAGATCCCCCTGCAAAAAAAAAAAATGAGCAAAAACCAACAAAAAAGAATCTGACCACAGAAAGTTATTGTGGTGAAAGGGAAGACCAAGACACAAACTCAGAAGAGGACAACAATGTCAAAACACCTATGGACAAAACCCCAAAGAAAAATGAGAATTGGTCATAAGCCCAGAAAGAATTCATGGAAGAGTTCAAAAAGGAGCTTAAAAATCATGTAAAGGAGGTAGAAGAAAAATTTGGAAAATAAGTGAGAGTATTGCAAGAGAACTATGAAAAAAAAAAGTCATAACTCAGGTTAAAAAGTAGAATTGGCCAAATGGAAAAGGAGATGCAAAAATCTGCTGAAGAAAACAACTCCTTAAAGAGTACAACTGGCCAAATAGAAAAGAAAGTGTAAAAGCTAATTGAGGAAAACAACACTTTAAAAGTTAGAATTGGGCAAGTGGAAGTAAATGACACTATGAAACACCATGAATCAATCAAAAAAATTCAAAAGAATGAAAAAAAAATGAAAGAAAATGTAAAATATCCTATAGGAAAAATGACTTAAGGGGGGGCAGCTAGGTGGTGCAATGGATAGAGCACCGGCCCTGAAGTCAGGGGGACCTGAGTTCAAATCCAGCCTCAGGCCAAACACTTGACACTTACTAACTGTGTGACCCTGGGCAAGTCACTTAACCCCAATTGCCTTAAGAAAAAAAAAAAAAAAGAAAAACCGGTGACTTAGGAAATAGATCCAGGACAGAAGATATCAGAATTGTTAGACAATCTGAAAACCAAAATCAAAAGAAAGATCCAGACAGCATCTTTCAAGAAATTATCAAGGAAACCTGCCCTGATGTCCTGGAATCAAAGGGCAGAATAGGCATAGAAAGAATCCACTAAACACCTCAGGAAAGAGATCCCAAAATAAAACCCCTAAGGATGATTACAGCCAAATTTCAGAACTCTAGAATCATGGGGAAAATATTACAAATGTCCAGAAAGGGACACTTCAAATATTATGTAGTTACAATCCAGAACATACAGGGCTTCATAACATTAAAGCATCAACATTAAGGGATTGGAGGACTTAGAATATGATATAGAGGACAAAGGAGCTAGAACTGCAATCAAGAATCACTCATACAGCAAAATTAAGCATAATACATCGAGGGGGAAATGGCCATTCAATGAAATAGAAGGATTTCAAATGTTCATAAGGAGAAGAGCAGAACTAAACCAAAAATTTGACCTTCAATATCAAGACCCAAGTGAAACATAAACAGGTAAAAAGGGAAAAGAAAACAGAAGTGATTGAATGGAGCTAAACTGTTTACATCCCTACACAGCAAGATGATACTTTTAACTGTTAAAGTGTATCACTAACAATACAGATAGAAGGAATATACAGAACAGAGGGTATAGACATAAGATGAATTTGAGGGAATGACATAAAACAAAAACATTAAGGGATAATAAAGAGGAGAACAGTGCATGCAGAAGGGAGGAAGAGGTAGAATGGGGTAAATTATCTCATATGAAGGGGCAAGAAAAACCTATTATAGTGAAGGAGAATATGGGAAGGTGGGCAATGGATATTGCTTCAACCTTACTCTTATCAGTATTGGCTCAAAAATGGAATAATATACACAATGAGTTGAATATCAAAATCTATCTTACACAATAGGAAAGTAGAAGGGGAGGAGATTCAGTAATGGTGGGGGAGGTGCTTACAGAAGAGAGGTGGGAGGTGGTAGACAGAAGCAAACCACTGTCAAGGAGGGAAAGGGTGAAGGGAGAGAGAGGACAAACAAGAGGAACAAATAGGTAGAAGGAAATACACAATTAGTAATTAAAACTGTGCATTGAATGGGATTGACTCTCCCATAAAACAGAAGTAGATAGCAGATAATAATAGTCTGTGTTTCTTAAACTTTGGGTCATGGCTGTATATGGGGTCATGAAAAATTTGGCAACAGCAAACGTTTTATGAATGTGGAATGAGCAAAGATCTAATACATAATGAATCTGAGGTGTTTCTTGGAGTGCTTGCCAATGTCACATCACACAACTTTATTGCAGCCTTGATTCTGAACACAAAGCATGTGCACTTTTGCACTGCCTCAGGCCACACAAAGCCAATGCAGACTGCCAAAACAGGAAAAAAGGTCACTAGTGCAAAAAGTTTGAGAAGCCATAACAAAATCACTTGAGTATAAAAATCTGTCTTACCTGATAGTGAAGTAGGAAGGAAGAATATCAAGTACAGGGTAGGTTTTGGGGAGTGACGGGAGGGCAGAGCAAGTGAGGTGGTACACAGAAACAAAACACTGGTGAGGCAAGAAAGAGTGGAAGGACAAACAGGACAAAGAATAGATGGAGATAAATACATAGTTGTGTAATTATAACTGTAAATGTAATTGGAATTAACTCTCCCATAAAATGGAAGCAGGTCATACAGTGGAGAAAAAAACATAATTTTCCAGTATGTTGTTTAGAAGAAACACTCTTGAAACACAAAGACATACACAGAGTAAAGGTAAGGGGATGGAGTAGAACATATTATGGGGACCATTAGCTCTGTATCCCAAAGAGTTCATAAAAAAGAGAAAAGCACCTACAGGGGCCAAAATATTGGAAATCAAGGGGATGCCCATTAATTGGGGAATGGCTGGACAAACTGTGGTATATGAATGCAATGGAATGCAATTGTGCAATAAGAAATGATGAACAGGCACATTTCAGAAAAACCTGGAAGGGCTTGTACAAACAGATGAAAGTGAAATGAGCAGAACCAGGAAAACATTGTACACATTATCAACAACATCATAGGATGATCAGCTGTGAATGACTCAGCTCTTCTCATCAACAATCATTTAAGACAAGTACAAATGACTCACAAATGAAAATGTTATCTATGTCCAGATAAAGAACTGACAGACTCTGGATGCAGATCAAAGCACATGTTTTTTACTTACTTTATTCTTTTCCATGTGTTTCTTTTTTTCCTTTTGATACGTTTCTTCTTCCACAACTGTGACAAATATGGAAACATGTTTTACATAATAGCAAATATATAAACTATGTAAAACTGCCTACCATTTTCAGAAGAGGGAAGGGAAGGGAAGGGATGGAGAGAGAAAAATTTGGCATTCAAAATCGTGTGAAAGTGAATGCTAAAATTTTACTTCGTATGTAATTGGGGAAAATATTATTTAAAGCAAAATAATATATACAGCTCATGTTTCATCATTATGATGCATACAAAGATTCTTCTTTGATTATGGAATAAATGTCAAATTACTTAGAATTTAAGGCCTTTGAATTATCAATCATACGTCCCCATACTATTTGTTAAGTATTGTTCACATTGCCCTTCTTCATAGGTATATGATAAATCCAAACTAGACTTCTCACTTTTTGTTGAATTTATCAGTGGCTCTCCCTGGCTCAGCCCATTTGGCCATGTAATTCCTACAGATAGAATCTTTCTACCTTCATATTTTTTTTCTTTTTTAAATATACTCATATTTCAAGATCTAGATCACATAATGCCTTCTTCATGAAGCCTTGTCTGAAGGCTATTGCTTGACATGATCTCTTCCATTTCTGAATTCTCAGTGCATTCTTATTAAACTCAATTTTAAACTACATTCACGTATCTACATGCTTTATCATTTCTATGAGTTTGTAAGTTCCTGGAGGTTAGTGACCATGTCTTATTAAGCTTCATATTTATCTTAGACCCTGACAGAGTACTGTTAATTATTAAGTGCTTAAAAATGGTTGAGTGTTTGCTTCTGCAGTACACATGCAGAATGATATAAAGAAGACTAGCATAACCCCTGCACAAGGATGACATGCAAATTTGCAAAGCATTCAATATTTTTTACATCAAGAATCAGTAGAACAAAATCAAAAGAATGAAAAAATAGAAGAAAATGTAAAATACTTCATTGATAAAACAACTAACCTGGAAAATAGATCCAGGAAAGATAAGATAAGAATTATTGGACTACCTGATCAAAAAAAAAAAAAGAACCTGGACAGTATCTTTTAAGAAATTATCGGGGCAGCTAAGTGGCTTAGTAGATTAGAGCACTGGCCCTGAAGTCAGGAGGACTTGAGCTCAAATCCAGCCTCAGACCAAACACTTGACACTTACTAGCTATTTGACCTTGGACAAGTCACTTAACCCCACCTTCCTAAAAAAACAAAAAAAAATTTAAAAAAAAGAAATTATTGAGGAAAACTGCACTGATATCCTAAACAAGAGGGCAAAATTGTCATTGAAAGAATCTACAGATCACTTTCTGAAAGAGATCCCAAAATGAAAACTCCAAGGAATATTGTATCCAAATTCAAGAATTATTAAATCAAGGAGAAAATACAAGTAGCGAGAAAGAAACAATGTAACCACAGTCAGGATTATTCAGAACTTAGCAGCTTCTATATTAAAGGATCATAGGGCCTGAAATATGATATTCTAGAAGGCAAAGAAACTTGGATCACAACCAAGAATCAACTGTCCAGAAAAATTAAGTCTAATCTTTCATGGGGAAAGATGGGCATTCAATGAAATAGGGGGCTTTAAATCATTTCTGATGAAAAAAAAATAGCTGAACAGAAAATTTGATCTTCAAATATAAGACTCAAGAGATGCATAAAATGGTAAACAGCAAAGAAAAAAAACACATTATTCAATAAAGTTCAACTGTTTGCACCACTATGGTGGAAGATAATGTTTGCAATTCTTGAGAATTGTATCTTTCTTATAGTATTTAGAAGGGGTATACATAGAGAGGGGATGTGGGTATAAGTTGAATTTGGATGAAAAGAATAATTAAGGTGTGAAAAAAGTATTGTACTAAGAGAAGATGGCAGAGGGAGGCGGAATTACTTTTTCTTTCTTTCTTTTTTTTTTAAGGCAATTGGGGTTAAGTGACTTTCCCAGGGTAACACAGCTAGTAAGTCTGAAGTGTTTGGTCTGAGGCCGGGTTTGGATTCAGGTCCTCCTAACTTCAGGGCCAGTGCACCTAGCTGCCCCTGAGGCAGAATTTCTTCACAGGAAGAAATGCATATACTTCTGAGCAAAAGAAGATGAAGAAGAAGAAGAAATAGAAGAGGTAGTAATCCTGAATTCAGACAAAGTAATAACAAAAATAAGTGTTTACAGCAACTCTTTTTATGGTGGCATAAAAAAAAAAGTTGTATATTGAGGTGATGCCCATCAATTGGGGAATGTTTAACAAGTTGTGGTATGTTAATGTAATGGAAATTATTGTTCTATAAGAAATGATGAACGGGTGGATTTCAGGGGAAAAAAAAGCCAGGAAAATCTTACATGAACTGATACTGAGTGAAATGAGAAAAAACAGGAGAAATTGTACACAGTAACAGCAACACTGTGTGATGACCAACTCTGATAGATTAAGCTCTTCTCAGCAATACAAAGATCCAAGACAATTCCAAAAGACTAAAGATGGAATATGCTATACACATCCAGAGACAGAAGTATGGAGTCTGAATACATATCAAAGCTCATTATTTTCTCTTTTTTTAAATTTTCTTTATCCTTTCTTGTGCTTGTTCCCTTTTGTTCTGATTCTTCTTTTACAACATGACTGATGTGAGATTATGTTTAATATGATTATATGTGTATAGCCTATATCTGATCGCATGCTGTTTTGGGGAGGGGGAAGGGGAGAGGGGAGAGAGAGAAAAAAGCTTGGAACTTAAAATCATATAAAGATAAATGTTGAAAATTATATTTCCATGAAATTGGAAAAAAATACTCTGAAGAGGAAAAACAACAAAGAAAACCATGTTATACATAATAAATTCACAGCTTCAAGTAAAAATATTTTTGAAAGGATGGGTGAATGAATGAATTATTCTTAAATCCAGCACAAACTGGCATTTATAATCAGAATGTTCTCAATAAACTAATTTTTTTTTCCTTGATGGCAAGGTCTTCATTACATTGTTATGCATTATTCTCAAATTATTACAATATTTTTTTAATTTTTTTTATTATTTTTAATTTTTTTTTAGTTTTCAACATTCACCTCCACAAGATCTTGAGTTCCAAATTTTCTCCCTATTTTGTCCCTCTCCCCACCCCAAGATGGCATGCATTCTGAATACCCATAATCTGCCTTCCCTTTTATCTCTCTCCCCCTTCTCTTATCCCCTTCCTGTTCTACTTTCCTGTAGTGCAGGATAGTTTTCTGTACCCCATTTCCCGTATTTCTTATTTCCCAGTTGCATGCGAAACCAATATTTTTTAACTTTTGTTTTTAAAATTTTGGATTCCAAATTCTCTCCCTTCCTCCCTCCCCACCCACCCTCATTGAGAAGGCAAGCAACTCCATACATGTATAGTTATGCAAAACACTTCCATAGTAGTCACGTTGTGATAATATTTTCAATTCTTTTTTTTTTTTGGTGAGGCAATCAGGGTGAAGTGACTTGCCTAGGGTCACACAGCTAGTAAGTGTCAAGTGTCTGAGGTAGAATTTGAACTCAGGTCCTCTGGACTCTAAGGTCAGAGCTCTATCCACCACACCACCTCCTGCCCCCCTGAGATAATGTTTTACATGACTGTTCATGTGTTTAGAGCTATATGCTTCTTAAATGGATATTCTGTTACTGCTGTTGTTTCCTCTCTTCTCAATATTTCAATTTCTAATTATACTTTGCTACTACTTAGGACATGTTCTCCTAAGTTTGTTGAATTTATGAATTTAATTATATGTGCATATTTAAACCTCCCTTTGACTTGAGGGACTCTTCAGATATTTCTTACCAAATAAATAACACTGTAATAGCCCCCCCAAAAAAAGATTGCTTTTTGTTCTGTTTTTGTTTTTGTTTTTAAGATTGATGACCGTATTCTGAAATACAGAGCTTTCCATGGTTGGACCAAGGTCTAAGTAAGCCTTAATTACATTTTCTTTTTCAAAAAGCATTAAATTCTTAGAACTCACTATTCTCTCTAAAATATATTTAGATACAAGATCAACTTATTAGAAGTCATTTTATCTTGAACTAGAAAACATTTTTAGAAATAAAGTAAACCAACACTACTCTTTTGTAGATGACCAAACTGAGGGACAAATTGAAGTATCTTCTTCAACATTACATAGGTAGAAGTGGCAGTCAAGATTTGAAAGCTAATCATGAGACATCCAATCATTGCATTTTCAAATGTACCAATTTCTGCCTTTCTGTAGAATTATAAAGTTTTAAAACAGAATTTAAAAATCATCAGTTTTGACTTATATTGCATATGGAGTATCTGAAGCCCCTGGAGTTTAATTAACTTTCTGAAGATGACACATATTGGCATTGGCATTCAAATCTATGTCCTCTGATTCCAAACCCAATTCTATTTATGCTATGATGGTTTCTACTGTTAATTTCTGAAAAACTAAAAAAAATAATGAAAAACAAATCAGTAATGGGTTAATAGGAAGTCAGTTGTTTGGAGAAAATATACTTGTCCCTCTCACTATCTCAGCTTATTTGAGGCAGTTGTGTAACTTTAGGACTACATCAAAGACAAAACCTGTTAACAGCCCATTTAAATCCCTACCCAATATTCCTAAAGGCATTGGGGAGTGGTTAAGTTAAGGAATGAGTAGAATTTGTCATATTGATGAAACTAGTCCTCAAGGATCTATAAAGCAGAAGTAAAATAAACAATTATACTAGAAAAAATCCCCAAAATAAAACTTATTCTGTTAAGATATCCACTGTAAGTAGGTTTCTTTTGTTTGTTCATTTCCACTCACATAACATCATTCTAAGTCCTTAGGGATGAATGGGCAATTAAATGAAATGAACACTCTTTAAAAAATGGAAACAATATTGTTAGGAGAAGCTTTAAAATACTTTACAATTTAATTCTGGTTTCTTATTTTTCAGTTGCCATATAACATAGAACAACTTCTTTTGGATGATGAGCAAAGTTCATACCTTTTCCCCATCAGGAGACGGTCAATAACCATAGATAATTTTTTCCTGTTATTGCCGCTATTGTTGCTGTTGTGGCTTCTACTGGTTTTAATATAGTAATTGTTGCCTGTTATATTAATGACAGATGGACAGGTAGCTAGATGATAGATAGATAGATAGATAGATAAATAGATGTGTATACACATATGCATATATATATATGTGTGTGTGTATGTGTATATATATATATATGTGTGTATATATATATGTATGTGTGTATATATATATGTGTGTGTATATATATATGTGTGTGTGTATATATATATATATATATATGTGTGTATATATATGTGTGTGTGTGTATATATATATATATATATATATATATATATATATATACAATTCTTACTTCCAATAAGCTTACTTTCAGGAAATTCAACATCATGTAAAGGATTCTGAATAAGTATTTTTTTTGGCTAGGCAATGGGGTTAAGTGACTTGCCCAGGGTCACATAGCTAGTAAGTGTCAAGTGTCTGAGGGCAGATATGAACTCAGGTCTTCCTGATTCCAGGGCCAGTGCTCTACCCACTGTGCCATCTAGCTGCCCCCATGTAAAGGATTCTAAAAGACATCTGAATCACAAAAAAAAAATCTACAAAAATTACTTATGCAAAACAGACACAGTATAATAACATGCTATATGATGCAGGCAGGTTGAACAGTGGTGAGAAGCTGAGAAGCATCTCCAAGTCATTTTTGCCTGTCTGTAGACAATGATTGATACTGCACATTTCCTGATGTTCAATATCAATCTTTATATTTTCACCCTGACTGGTGGCAAATGTTCTCATAAGGGGAAAAGTGAACTGTGTCATAAGCATAAGCCAATAGATTTGGAAATGAAAATGAAAATAATTAGAAAATATGAAGGACAAAAATTGTAATCAATAGCACACAGAAGTATCAGGAAAGGTCACTAGTGCAGATATTGAAGCTACAAATATGTTCCCAGATTTCCTGTTATGTGTGTATGTATGCATATAAGTGGGTGAAGATCTCTATTTGCCAGAGCATATCTTTAATGTAGGCAAAACTTGCCTGTTTTATCAAAGAATGCCTTCTTGAGCCTACCAATTTGTGGAGGAAAAGGAAAAACTATTCAGGGGCATAAATATTGTGAAAATAGAGTAGCATGGCTTAGATTCTTAAAATCTAGCCACTGCTCACTAATGTTCCAACTCCTTAGGAGTCTTGCCAATATGGCAGATGTTCTCATAAACCTTGTTTTTGGCTGAAGGAAGGCTTGGATCAAATTCTTTTGGGCAGGACCTGCATATCATGATTTTGGGATCCCAGAACCCCTAAACCCCTAAACTTCAACATTTTGGTGGCCCTTAAAGGGAAGTTGCCTAATCCCAAATTCCTCCCCAGCCAATACTGGAAGTTATATAAGCCTCCTCTGCCTCCCCTATTCTTGCTCTGCAGTTGGGGTTGCTCTCTAAGCACCATGGCTTGGAGGTACTTTTCATGCAGACAGTTAGGAGGCTGTCTCACACTCAGCCTGATGTTCTCAGGCACTTGGTCCACTGCTTTGGTTTGAGGCCAAGGACCTAGGTGCACTTCCCGCAGCATAGAGGACAAAGATGTATGCCATATCTAGAAGCATATGCCCAATTCTATCAATTCTCTCGGTGCTAAGGAATTAGGAAAATTGAAGTTGCTTTTTGGTTCCCTGAGGCTTACTTCCTTCCTTCCCTCTACACCCCTGAATGTTCCTTCATGGAGGTTACAGGGAAAAGTTAGACAGCTAAAAACATCTCAGATTCTAGAAGTTTTGTGACTGATCATTGAGGAGTGTTTCAAAACTCTGTACAACCTGATCAGTCCCTTCCTTTGAGTCAAGAGGGTGTCTGTTAATCACTTTCATAGGAGAAGAGGGTTTCACCCTTTCCCCCTCACCTTTGATTTTGCCTTCCCCTACCTGGGGAAGGGAAGGGGGGAAGGGACAGCAGCTACAGAATAGGCCCCACTGGCAATGGCCTCGGGCCCTAGGGCAATCTTTTCCTGGAAGTATCACTCAGGTTCAGCATATCCTGCTCAAGGTAAAGAAGTTGGACTCTGAACTTGGATAAGCATGCCATTTTAAAGTTGTAATTTTAACTGTTAATGATGAGATGATGATTCTCTGTGTAAAGTAATTTGGAAAAGCATTTAACAAAACTGAAGTCACCTGATTGGTAATGGGGTTTATTTCAAGTTTCAATTGGTAAACTTTTTGTATCAGTTATGTCAACCAACTTTGCATAATTTGGTTACCACTAAAATAATTTGGCTATTGTTGGTTATTATATTATGTGTAAAGTTTCCAAAAAGGCTTGTTTGGGTTTTTTCTTGCTGCGAATTTGCAAGTATATAGAAATAATCTCTACTGATTGGCTTTTTACACCACTATAAACTTAAGTTTGAGATTTAAACCCTGGAAAGTTTTTTCCTAACTTGCTGTTTGAGGTAAAAGCTCATAGGATTTTATTTTGAGTTGCCTGATGGATCATAATAATCCATCGATAATCAATAATCCACCGTCTGAGAGAAATGCCACAAACTACTTAGAGAGAATGCAATACTGGTGGGAAGTCAGCATTGGGAAAAGCTGAGAAGACAATTTTAGCCTCAGTCTAAGATGGCCTCCATCTGGCTCAGTTTTCCCATTATGTTCCTTTGAAAGGGAATATTACCTACCTGGCTCTTCCTGAGTCCGTCTATGAGGTAGATTTCATGCTGAATGGTTAGAAAACTGAATTATCTGTATCCAAACAGAGCTACAGGTGTTTTATCCTGTCATATCCAGGCCCTGCAGTCTTTTCTGTTAAATTTGTGTCTTCCAGACTATAAGCCATTTACCTACAGTTGGTAGCAAATAGCGGGCAACAGCCAATGTTTCCCCATAATTCCCTGGATGCAGCCTGTGCTCAGTTCCAAGCAACCTTCTCTTTGGGACTCCCTTGAAGCAGCAACAGCTCTATATTCCTTGCCAGCAGGAAGCAGTTTCAGAAGCTGAGACCTTCACCCCTTACCCCAAAAGAATTTGGTTCCATTTGTTTGAGGAGGGAATGACTCGGTTGGGATCTGGCCCCCAGAAAAGAAAATCCCTGGACTTTCCCAGATGGTAAAGTTTCTGGCTTTAGCCTGGGGTTATAATCCCATCAACTGGCCTTTCATTGTGGCTAGGCCCAATCTCCCAATTTATGTTACTTTTAATTTAGCCTAGCCTTCCATTGTTCTATGTCCCTAAGACCCCCAGTCACTTCCCACCCTTAATCCTAGTTAGGCTTTATTCTCCTGTCCAGGTCCCTGACATTCTATTACCTCAGAGTCCCTGAAGTCTACTCAGCCACTCCTAGATCTCTCCCACATTCCTTCTGTATATAAGGTCCATATTTATTCATTAAGGTGCTCAGATTCTTAAAATCTAGCCACTGCTCACTAATGTTCAGATTCCTTAAGAGTCTGGCCAATATGGTGGATGTTCTAATAAACCTTATCTTTGGTTGAAAAAAATATAGAGTAGCACTTCTACTTGGAGAGAATGCTTCTGGGATTTGCAAATTATAATCTTAGGCATCACTCAGAAAATCCTAGTGCATTGAAAGGAATCAGCAAATGAAATACTACCGGTGCATTATTTTGCCCTAAGGCATAGATAACACATCATATTTGAACAATGATTTATACACAGCTTCATTCCCTAAGTTAAGACATTTGGTAATGATAATAACAGTTCTTTTAAGATTCTATTTATTTTGGATAATGTTGTACATCACCCTTCTCACCAGGAAGATTTTGATTTTAATGAAAGTATGAAAGTGATCAACTTTCCCCCTAATGCTACTTCATTATTATAACCTATGATCAGGGAGTGATTTTGAATTTCATATCATAATATTTGCCCACTACATTTGCCCAGCCAACTGCAGCTTCAGATATAGATAAGGACAAAGGACAGTAAGATATTTCTGGACATCCTATCATATTTACAATGAAATCTAGGATATTTTTAAGGCACAAGAAGATGTAGTAGAAACATGTATGAAGAGAGTTTGGAAAAAAATGTATGCTTGCAGTTCCTTCTTGATTTTCCTAGATTTCACAAATATGAAAACCTTGAATAAGCAAGCAACAAGACTGTAAAATTAACACAAGAATTAGAGTTATAAGTGGATGAGAATGATGCAGAGTATTTGATTAACTCTCATGCAGATCTGTCAGATGGGGATCTCATAGCACTGCTAGCTACAAAGATTGCAAAAGAAGAAAGTGAAGCTTTGGAACTGAAGTCAAACTAAAAAAAAAGGTTCACAGTGAAACAGTTGGCAGGAGCACTTAATCATTTGAGTGATTTTTTTTATTTTTTATTGAAAAGATGGATCCAAATATCTCAAGATTTTTAAAAGTTCAAAGCCAAAATGTTAGAATAAAGGGTGGGACTTGCCTGAGCTCCCCAAATTTCACTCCAAACAACTTTAAAATAATACCTCCAACTGAATTCTGGACCATCAAAGCCAACAAAAGGATGGGGTAAAACAATTTTACAGCCCAAGACAACTCAGCTGAGCAAGAAAGGTCTGTCTCAATGGGGTGAGAGTGGAGTGCAATTCTGTGCAGGCTCAATTGACATGGGCTTTTGGAGCTCTCAGTGCACAGATGTTAAGATGGTCAGAGAGAAGAAATTACCAGAGAACTTCTGTTGGTCCTGGGTTCAGGACTCTCTGTTTCACTGGATATAGTTGTTCTGGGTAACCGTAAAAGGGCAAGAAAAAACACTAGCACACTCAAGTGTGCATCACAGTGGAACGGGGGTAGAAGTGAGTGCTTATGGTCACTCACATACCAGAACGTAGGTCCAGAGAAATGAAACACATCTCACTTAATATCATACCCCTGGAAGAATTAAAAACTTCTTACTGAACCTTAGAACTAGTTTTGAAAATAGCTGTATGAAAAACCTGAAGTTTGGGAAAGTATTCCATACAGCATAGGAGCAGAGCTCATCTTTAATATAAAGTTAAAAATTAAGAAATAGACCAGAAAAATGAGTAAACAACAACAATAAAAGGAACCTTACCACAGAAAGTTACTATGGGTAAGGTCAAAACAAAATCTCAGAAGATGTCAAAATCAAAACAGCTTCATGCAGAGCCTCAAAGAAAAATGTGAATTGTTCTCAGGGCCAAAATAATTCCTGGAAGAAGTCAAAAATAACTTTGAAAATCAAATTAAAATGTAGAGGAAAAGTTGGGAAAAGAAATGACAACAATATAAGAGAATCATGGGGGAAATCACTAAAAAACTTGGGAGGCAAAAAAAAACTGAGAGGGTGAACTTCAAAAACAGAATAGGCTAAATGGTATAAAGGGCATAAAAATCAACTAAAACAAGAAATCTTTAAAAATCAGAATTGGCCAAATGGAGAAAGAGGTATGAGCATTCACTATCCAAAAGAAAATAGATCAAAGACAGATAACTTAAGAATTATTGAACTTGCTGAAAGCTGAGATTAAAAAAAAAAAGGGCCAAAACATCATATTGGAAAAAATTATCAAGAAAGCTCCCTTATATCCTGGAATCATAGGATAAATTAGAAATTGAAAGAATCTCCTGATAACTTCCTGAAAGAGGTTCCAAAACAAAAACTCCCAGTAATATTAGAGCAAACAGAGCTCCTAGGTGAAGGGCAAAATATTTCAAGTTGGCCAAAAGAAACAATTTAAATATCATGGAGCCATAGTCAGAATTCAAAAGATTTAGAAGCTTCTATATTAAAGGATTTGGAGAGTATGGACTATGTCAGAAATTCCAAAGAACAAAGGAGCCAGGATTACAACCAAGAATCATTTACCCAGGAAAACTGAGTGCAATCTTCCAGGGAAATTTTTTTTTAAAGATATTGAGGATTGGGGCAGTTAGGTAGCACAGTGGATAGAACACCAGCCCTGAAGTCAGAAGGATTCTGATTTCAAATCTGGCCTAAGCCACATGACACTTACCAGCTGTATGACCTGGGCAAGTTACTTAACCCTGTTGCCCAGTAAAAACAAAAAAAACAAACAAAAAAAAAGACAAGTATTGAAGACTTTCAAACATTCCTAGAGAAAAGACCAGAGATGAATAAAAAGTTTTGCTTTTCAAATAAAAGACTCAAGAGAAGCATGAAAAGATATATGTAAAAGATAAATCTTAATGGATTAAATGAGATTAAATTATTTTAAGGGAATCAATAGGGTCAAACTCTATATGTTCCTATATGGAAGATGATACTTATAATTCTTAAGAAATTTGTCATTATTATGACAATTAAGAGAATCTTATTCTTATAGGATTTGGCTGAAGGAGAGAATAACATACACATTCAATTGGGTATGGAAACCTGTCTTACCCTATAGGAAAATAGGGGGATAAGGGGACAAGAGAGCAGGGGGGTGATAGAGAGGAGGGCAGATTGGGAAAGAGGGTAGTCAGAAGTAAATTCTTCTGAGGAGGGACAGGGTCAAAAGAAAGAATAGAATAAATGGGATGGCAGGATAGGATTAAGGGAAATAGAGTTAGTTTTTCACAACATGTCTACTAAGGAAGTATTTTGCGTAACTGCACATGTACAACCTATATTGAGTTGCTTGCCTTTTCAATGAGGGTGGGTGGGGAAGGAGGAAGGGAGAAAATTTGGAACTCAAAGTTTTAAAAACACATTTTAAAAAAATGTTTTCACATGCAACTGGGAAATAAGAAATACAGGAAATGGGATACAGTAGTCTATCCTGCTCTACAGGAAAATAGAAGGGGAAGGGAATAAGAGAAGGGAGGGAGGAGAGATAGAAGAGAAGGCAGACCAGGGGAAGGGGTATTCAGAATGCATGCCATCTTGGGGTAGGGGAAGGGGTGAGAAATTTGGAACTCAAAAACTTGTGGAAGTGAATATTGAAAACTAAAAATAAATAAATTTATTTTAAAAAAAATATTAGTGATTCAACTTCCATAGTTCTTTCCTTGGATGTGGATAGCATTTTCCATCACAAGACCTCTGGAGATGTCTTTGATCCTTGTATTGTTGAGAAGGGTTAAGTTTATCAACTTTAGTCATTGCACAACGTGACTGTTATGGTGTACAATTTCTCTTGGTTCTGCTCACTTCACTCAGCATCAGACCACACAGGTCTTTCCAAGTTTTTCTGAAGTCAGCCTGTTCATCATTTCTTATAGCACAATAGTATTCCATTACATTCATATAACACAACAAGGAGCTGTTCCCCAATTGATGGGCATCCTCTAAATTTCCTATTCTTTGTCTCTACAGACAGAGCTGCTATGAATATTTTTTTACATGTGGGTCCTTTTCCCATTTGTATGATCTCTTTGGGATATAGCCCTAGAAGTGCTATTACTGAGTCAAAGGGTATGCACATTTTTGTAGCCCTTTGGGCATAGTTCCAAATTATTCTCCAAAATGGTTGGATCATTTCACAACTCCACCAACAATGTATTAGTGTTCCAATTTTCCCACATCCTCTCCAACATTTATTATTTTCCTGTTTTGTCATGTTGGCCAATCTGATAGGTGTGATATGGTACCTCAGAGTTGTTTTGATTTGCATTTCTCTAATCAATAATGGTTTAGAGCATTTTTTCATGTGATTATAGATGACTTTAATTTCTTCATCTAAGAGCTGTCTGTTCATATTCTTTGACCATTTATCAATTCGGGAATGGCTTCTACTCTTATAAATTTGTCTTAATTCTCTATATATTTTAGATATGAGGTCCTTATCAGAGAGACTGGTTGTAATAATTCTTTCCTAATTTTCTACCTTCCTTCTAATCATAGTTTCATTGGCTTTTTTGTGCAAAAACTTTTCAATTTAATGTAATCAAAATTATCTATTTTGCTTTTCATAATGTTCTCTATCTCCTGTTTGGTCATGAATTCTTCTGTTCTCCATAGATATGATAGGTAAACTATTCCTTGTTCTCCCATTTTGCTTATAGTATCAGCCTGTATATCGAAATCATGAACTAATTTTGACTTTATTTTGGAATATGATGTGAGATTTAGGTCTATGCCTAGTTTCTGCCATATTCTTTTACTGTTTTCGCAGCAGGTTTTTTCAAAGAGTAGGTTCTTCTCCTAGAAGCCGTGGTCTTTGGATTTATCAAATAATAGATTACTATAGGCATTGACTACTGTGTCTTGCATATTTAACTTATTCCACTGATCCACCACTGTATTTCTTAGGCAATACAAAGCAGTTTTGGTGATGGGTGCTTTATAATACAATTTCAGATCTAGAATTGCTAGGCCACCTTCCCCTGCAATTCTTTTCATTAGTTCCTTTGATATTCTGGAACTTTTGTTCTTCCAAAAGAATCTTGTTATTATTTTTTCTAACTCTATAAAATAATGTTTGGTAGTTTGATTGGTATGGCACTGAATAATTAAATTAGCTTAGGTAAGATTCTCATTTTTATCACATTAGGTTGGCCTATCCATGAGCAACTGATGTTTTTTCCAATTATTTAGATCTGATTTTATTTGTGTGAAAAGTGTTTTGTAATTGTGTTCATAGAGTTCCTGGGTTTGTTTTGGTAGGTAGACTCCTAAATATTTTATAATGTCTATAGTAAGTTTAAGTAGAATTTCTCTTTCTATCTCTTGCTGTTGGGCTTTGTTGGTAATATGTAGAAATGCTGATGATTTATGAGGGTTTATTTTATAGCCTGCAACTTTGCTAAAGTTGTTTATTATTTCACATAGTTTTTTACTTAATTCTGTAGGATTCTCTAAGTATATCATCATGTCATCTGCAAAGAGTGAAATTTTTGTTTCTTCTTTGCCTCTTCTAATACCTTCAATTTCTTTTCTTTTTTCTTGTATTGCTAAAGCTAAGGTTTGCAGTACAATATTGAGTAGCAGTGGTGATAATGCATGTGTATATTGTTAAGGACTGTTGACAGCATATACTCACATATTCACATATACATATGTTCTTATGTATGCAATGGAATTCTATTTTAATATAACTAAAAATGTTATATTAAAAAATTGGAAAGGCTTTATTCACTGACATAAAGCCTTAGGTAAATAAAGAATAATGTATGTTGCCAGCAATCACATAGTGCACTGAATGGGAAGGCATGAAATAAATGTGAGATGTGGGTCAGGTGGAGCAGTAAAGATTGACTCAGTTTATTCATCTGAGGTTACAGGATATATAGAGAAAATCTAGCCTAACTTCAAAGAGTCCTCCCTGTGAGATACTCCCCAAAACATCTGCTGAGGATGTGACAAAATACATTTCCATGTTATCAAGGTTCCTAGATTGGGTTGTATTTTCCAAGGTTTTCCCAGGTGCCTTGGCACCGCCTGCTTGAGGAGTGACTGTGTAAATCTAAGGTTCAAAGAGTGAGAAGGAATGTCTCAGAAGCCTCCCTTACTGGGGGAGATTTGGAGAGCCCTGCTTTCTAAATGATTGAGCCCTGCGGGTTAAGCCTGGGCAAGAGTCAAACTCTGTCCTGGATCTTAAACCCAGATAGGACTCTTTAGAGGCAGCCCTCAACAAATGTATACAGTGAATAAAGTAAGATAGATGAGATCATCACCAAAACGTAGTGGAAATCCAGGTAAATGTAGTGACCTTTCATGGTCTCAGAAAACAGATGAGTAAACATATTTCAATCCCTAAGTAGAGAAATAGATGACTAAAGGTGTGAAGCTTTGAATATTTTGTCAGTTGCCATCATATTGGCCTTGGATTTGCTTAATAATTTTATTGAGCTTCAGTGGGGGTGGACATTTAGTAATAATTATAGTATAAAAAAGATAGCATTAGAAGGAAAAATATTGAGTAAGGAAGAAGAGAAGGGAGAATCAGAGAGAGTGAAAGAGTAATTGAGGGATTTAGCAAGAAAAGATGAAAGACATGAGCCTCACAGTAGCATACTTTTAGAAGTCTTATTTAAACAACAGATATGGGTTTGTTCAATCTTGTATATATTTGTTACATAAGTATAAACATACTACATATAATATAATGTTATATTATTTATACTATATACATGTATGACTATATGTGTGTATATATGCATATACACTCACATGCACATTATATATATATATATATATATATATATATACATATATATATATATATATATATATATATATATATATATGTGTGTGTGTGTGTGTGTGTGTGTTATGTATGTATGATCAATTAATTCTTAGGTATTTATTTTTCTCCTATCCTATCTGGTACTCAGCAGTTCAATGAAAGTTAGAGTTTATCTGTTTTGATGCCCTTAATGACTGAATTAGATTGACTGGTTCAATAGTCTCATTAATTTCTTGGTAATTGAACTGAATCAACCTGAATATGGTCACTTCAGTGTGACATTTAGAGAAAGCTGAAGATTAATTTTCCTTAATGAAAAAGGAACAATAATATTTACTTGAAACACATTGTGAAGATTAATCAGATACTGCTTATTAAATTGTATGACATTTCACAGGTGAAAGGAACTCTCTGGAAGGCACATTGTCACATAATAATTGTGCAAATTACTTTTTTTCCACAAGTGCATCATTCATCCATTCATTATTTTATTACAAAAAATAATCTGTCCTGTCTAATTTTCTTGAAGTAATATTTTATCCTACTCTGCAGTCATAGTCATTGACATTCAAATTTTATACTCCCAAAGGACAATGAATTTAATGATTTTTCATGTTTAGGAGAACCTACTAAACCATGATGAAGATATATAGTCACTTAAACATGAGTCATCTTGGTCCTCAAAGATCTGATTTTTTTTCAATCAGTTATTAGCAATTTACAAGATAAGGCAAAAAAAGAAGGCATCATTGTATTGGGGAAAAAAAGAAATATGTGCTGCCTACCTAGAGCAGTTCTGACCTTTCTCTGACTGAATGAACCACAAGTTATCTCTCTGTTGTAGGTTCTTCACTTGTAGAATGAGAATGATAAATCTGTCATTTACAAAAAAAAAAAAACAATAGTTTGAGTTTATGGAAATTTGTGATTAATATTTTACAGAAAATGAAGTAAAGAAAAAAATGTATCTGAGACTAAAATTAATCCTGAATGCCAGAGGCATATTCACATTTTTGTGTGACATTTCCTTCAAAATTTGAAACTTTACAATATGAGACTCTACATTGGTTGCAACAACAACAACAACAAAAAGGCAATTCCTGCCTTCCAGGAACTTAAAATCTAATGGGAGAACACAAGATAATATGCAAAAGGAAGTTGGAAAAGTGAGATGGACAGCCTCTAGGGAGCACCCAGTTAGCTGGAAAGTCCATTGCCCTTCCTTTATTGAAAAGAAAAAAAAATATTAATGTAACTATATGGATCTTTCTTTTACCCTGGGCTATTTCACATTTCTAGGAAGTACTTTATGAATACATAGATAAGAGAGTCATAATATTTACAGATAATATTAAATTGAGAGAAAGATTTAAGTGATGGGTTCAGGATCCAAAATGGTGTTGAGAGGCTGGGATTTTTATCAGAATATAAGATGGTGAAATTTAATAAGAATAAATGTAAAATCCTACAAATGGGCTCAAATAAGCAATCATACAAGTATAGGATGTGGGGGGAGTTAATAGCTACTTAGAAACCTTTTGTTTCCCCTGTGTTGTGTCATATTTTTCCACATGTTCACTTTATAGTGTCTATTAAATATGATAGATTTATTTTTTATTCATATACCCAATAATTAACACAGTGCCTAACACATACTAGGAGCTTATTAAATGTTCATTGAATTGAGTCCCTAGGGCATTCAGCTACAGACTCTCTAGTTGACACGTGCAATTTAGTAAGTATTCTACTATTTCTAAACATTCTGAAAATAATTCATTAAATTATCACCAATCCTACATTTTATCTTATGCACAATATATCATGAAAGACCTCAAGTGCCTTATTGAAATTCAGACATATTCTGATCACACTATTTGCAGTATGAATCAGTCTAGTAAACCTATTTTGAAAAAGGAAATAAGATTATTCTGCCATAAACTGTTATTGATGAATCTGTTAACTCCTAAATATAATGAATTTCTTTAATACTTATAAAAATCCTATTAATAATATAATTTTGTTCATTTTATAATGAATATATATGTATGTATATATGTATGTATGTGTATATATATACATATATATTGTGTGTTTAATTTTGAATACTTTATATTCTTTTTTAATTTGAAAATCATTACATCGTTTGCATATTTCCAGGAATATGGCCCCTTCTGCTTTTAATTTTTCATTTATGTCATTTTAGAATTCTCTGGACATTTTTTTCACTTTCCTAGAATGTAAACTATCTGGAACTGATGACTTAGAATCAGTTAAAAAAATTTTTAATGTTATGTTACCATCTCCTACTTTATCTTTGATGACTTTTATTAACCATTTCTGATCTGTATATTCTCATTAAAGAAAACAAAGCAAGGGTTAAGCAGCTTTGCTTTCTCTTCATGATCTGCTATTATAGATATAACCCATCTAAGCAATGCTTTTCCTTTTTTTTTTTTTTTGGTTTCTCTTACTTTTAACAGAGCAAAATAAAAAGCCCTTAAGTACATTTCACTCCAGCACTCCCATGAAAGTATCACAATATTTTTTCCATTGATCTTTGTGTCATCTTTATATTTTGTTCTCTTAAGATTTTGATAGGGAGCTTATATGGCAGAGTGAGCAGCAAATCGCATGGACACTCCCAAATTCACCTCTACACAACTATAAAATAGTACCTTAAAATGAATTCTGGAATTGCAGAATGAACAAAAAGATTGGGTGAAACAATTTTCCAACCCAAGACAACTTGGAAGGTTGGCAAGAAAAGTCTTTCTTAATCAGATAAAAGAAGAACACAGTCCAGGGCAGACAGTGTCTACACAAGCCAACATTAGGCCCTACCTCAGCAAGTCACAGGAGGCCCTGAGTCCCCAGAACATGTCAATACCTGAGGTACTGTCCTTCCAATGAAGTACAAAACAAGTGGATAGCTCCCTTGTCCCATGGCCCCAGCCCAGCACCAGGCCCAGTGAGAGCCTTGGGCAGCAGCAGGCTTTCTGCAGGCCCTAGTGCAGTAGCAGGCAAATGGCCACCCCAACCTACACCCCTGCAAAGGCCCCAGCATACTGCCAGGTATGTGGCCAGCCCTGCAATGGTATCTACACAATACCAGGCAAGCAAATGAAACCTGCAACCCCCTGGATAAGAAACTAAGGACAGTGCCCCTTCTGCTCCTGCAAGAGAGCTTAAATTTAAAAGCATTGAATTAAAAGGATCCAGAAGAGATAAAGATGTAGGTCAGAAAATTCAAAGCTCTCCAGATTTCTCCCAAAAAACAAGATAAAATAACTTCTCAGGGCAAATATAGAAAGATAAAAATAAATAAGAGTAGGGGCAGAACATAGTCTTCCTGGGACAATCTGAGAATATTCAAAGAAAAATCCCAGGATAAGGCTTGGTCCCTCTGAGGAGTAAACATCTCCAAGGTGTGTCCACTAAAACAATAAGCAGCAAACCCTGGAGTTAACTGGTTCGGGAGGCTGCCTCAGAAACTTTTACCCCTGGGGACAGCGAGGGGAGTTGGGCATCTGCGCCTCTGAAGATCAAGGAGACCTCTGCTGAAAAGAAATGCCAGAGACAGCTGGAGGGCGAAGATGTTGGTGGTGGTGAAAAAAAAAAAACAGCACATTACCAGTGAGTGCAGAAGCAGTGGGGTGGTGATGCTGCTGGCTGTGAGTACTTACAGGAGGCTCAGAGATCTTGGTTTTAGTTTCAGGCCAGAGGGGAGAACTGAAGAAGTACCTGAGGCGAGAGTCACCTCCCCTATACCCCAGGGCTAGAGATGATCACACTAATAAGCTGCTACCAAGAAAAAATGATGAATAACAACAGAGAAATAATAATCCAACCATAGAAAATTACTATGAGAATAGAGAAAACTGGGATCCATCTTCAGAGAAGGATATCTAAGAAAAAAAAAGAAACAAAATGAAAACCACCTCTTCTTCTCCAAAGAGAAATGGCAAATGGTCACCTGCCCAAAAATAATTCAAAGAAGAACTTAACAAGGGCTTAAAAATAAAATGAGAGAAATTGATGGGAAAAAAAGGAAAAAATCCAAGAAAAACAAATTATGAAAAGAAAGTCAACCAATTAGAAAAGGAGATCCCCAATTTTAAGGAAAGAAATGACTCCTTGAAAATCAGAATTGGGTCATTTAATTATAAGAGATTAAGACATAATAAAAACAAAACATAAAGAATAAAAAAAATAGAAGAGAACGTGAAATATAAGAAAAAAACTGATCTGGAGAACAGATCAAGAAGACAAAATGTAAGAATAATTGGACTACTTAAATGCTATGATAACAAAAAGAATCTTGATACAATAATAAAAGAAACAATTTTTAAAACATTGTCCTGAAGCATTACAACGAGAGGCAAAAGTAGAAATAGAAAAAAGCCACTTAACACCAGTTGAAAGAGATTATATGAGGAAAACCCACAAGAATGTCATAGTCAAATTCAAATACTCCAGCTCAAGGATAAAATATTGCAAGCAATGAGGGGAAAAAAAGAATTTAAATATGATGGTGCCACAATCAGAATCACATGACACCTAGCAGTGGTGACACTAAAAGAGCACAGGTCTTAGAACACTGTGTATCAAAGACAAAAAGAACTGGGGTTCTGGTGAAAAATATCATGCCCAGCAAAGATAGGCATAATCATGAAAGAAAAAAAATGGATATTTAATGACTTGTCAGACTTTCAGGATTTTGTTTAAAAAATAAAAAAGAACCTGAATTTAATAGAAGATTTGACATACAAGAGTCAAGATAAATGTAAGATATATACCAAAGACTAATTGCAACAGACTCAGTAAGGGAAGAATATTCACCTTTTACATTTCTAAAATGTAAAATATATGTCTTTAGATTATTGTTAGCAATTGGGTGGTTCATAAGAAAACTTGCAAGAGACCTGAATATGATGTAATTTGAAAAAGTAAAACCATTTAGGAACAGCCAAAAAGAGTAATTATTGGGGGCAGCAACATGGCACAGTGGATAGAGTACCAGCTTTGGAGTCAGGAAGACCTGAGTTCAAATCCAGCCTCAGATACTTGACACTTACTAGCTGTGTGGCCCTGGTCAATTGACTTAACCCTATTGCCTAGCAAAATACCCCCCCAAAATTAAAATAAAATGAGTAATTATCTTATACAAATGAAGTGTGAGATGAAGAACCAGTACAAAGGAATTAGATGGGGAAGGAAGGCTGGTACTTCTGGAAACCTACTTTCATCATGAATGACTTCAAGAGGTAATAATACGTACATGCATACATACATACATATATATGTATAAATATAGAAGTCTTCTAAATTCAGAAAGAAATAAAATGCTATGGGGACAGAGTGGAGGGAGTAACAGAGGGTTCTTTAGAGGGGTAGGTGAGGCAATAGGTTAAAAGAGACATAGAAGTTTGTTTAGATTAACAGGAATGAAAGGAAAACAGAGAGGTCCTTGGAGGGGGGTAGGTTAAGTAATAGGAGGGCTAAGCAGTGGGTATAAGTAAAGTAGAGGAATCAGGAGGGATGCCAAATAAGAGATATGCACAAGCATAATTTAAAGATCATGAGCAGAATTAGTTAAGTAAAAAGGAGCAGGGGTAATAGCAAAGATCTCAGAAACAGTTAAGGCTAAAATAGGTTTAATCAAAAAAGAAAAACATCAAAACTACACTGTGTGTCAGCCATATTTATCAATGGCATTTTGGACTATTTAAAACAACTCTACAGTATAAGGTGGGAATGTGGTTATAGTGTAAGAAATGATGGAATTGGAAAATATAGAAAGAGTTGGATTTATGAAGAGAACATCTATCCTTAGAGAAACAGAGGATAAATAAGTATAGCATAGTCTTACATAGATGCATAATAATGTATATGTTGATAGATGACTATGACTATTAGTATATGTATTGTAAGTGTATGTATGTATGAATATATGTGTATATTTGTGTGTATAAGCTATATATGTATGTGTATTTATATGTGCATATACGTTCCTAAATATATTTATGTATGTATGTGCACATGCTTAATTCTAGCCTTTTGGTGGGGGGAGAAGGAAGAGGGGAAAAAAGAACAAAGTAAAAACTGTATAGCAGAGAACAAAAAAAACTTTCAAGGAAGCAAGGAAAAGATGGACAGCTCTCAACACAATGCATAGTATTTATTATATAGGATTTCTTGAAAAGGAAATTTATTGCTGTATATTTTGAATCCTTTCTAAATTTCTGCTCTGCACATTACAATGTTTTTTTTCTTAGTTTGTATTATTTTAGTTTTAGTATTTGTTTGCTTCTTTTTTATTTTCTTATTTTCGTTTAGGTTTGAAAAATTAAAATAATGAATTAAGGTGGAAAACATGATTGAAAAGCATACAAAGAAACTTAACAATAATAAGCTATTATGATGACAGGAAAGTTTGAGACACAAATTGAGAAGAGGACAATATTGTCAAATCACCTACATGCCAAGCCTAAATGAAAAATCTGAATTGGCATCAAACATAAAAAGAACTCATATGACAGCGTAAAACATATTTTAAAATTTAAATAAGAGACACGGAAGAAAATTTGGGAAAAGAAATGAGAGTGCTGCAAGAGGATCATTTTTTAAAAATCAACAACTTGATAAATGAAACATACACACAAAAATGGGGGGATGTTAAAACAATGAAGAAAACAACTCCTTAAACAGTAGAATTGGCCAAAAGGAAAGGGAGGTACAAAAATTCATTGAGGAAACCAATTCCTGAAAAATTAGAAGTGGAAAAACTATTGAATTCATTAGTCATCAAGAATCAGTGAAACAAAATCAAAAGAATGGAAAAATAGAAGAAAATGTGAAAAATCTTATTGGAAAAACAACTGATCTGGATGACAGATAAAGGATAGAGAATTTAAGAATTGTTGGATTGCCAGAAAACCATGATAAAAATACTTTCAGAAATTATCAAAGAAAACTGTTTGGATATCCTAGAACCAGCAGGTAAAACAGACGTTGAAAAAATCCACCAATCACCTCCTGAAAAAATCCAAAAATAAAAATTCCCATGAACATTCTAGCCAAATTCCAGAGATCTCAGGTCAAGGAGAAATTATTGCAAGCAGTCAGAAAGAAACAATTCAAATATTGGAGAGTAACAATCAGAACGACATATGATTTAACAACTTCTACATTAAGAGACTGAAGGAATATGGTATTTGGAAGGCAAGTGAATGAGGATTATAACCAAGAATCATCTAGCCAACAAAACATAGCATAATTCTTAAGGGGAAAAATTTTCATTCAATGAAATAGAAGACTTTCAAGCTTTCCAGATATGAACAAAGAAAAAAAAATCAAATACAAGAATAAAATGAACCATAAAAAGATGAAAAGGGAAAAAGAAAACAGAAGTGATTCAGTAAGGCTAAACTGTTGGCATCTCTACATGGAACATAATATTTTTTAACTTTTAAGAACTATCAGTATTAACATAGTTAGAAGGAGTGTACATAGACAAGAGTGTGGGTATGAGGTGACTTTAATGAAATGATTTTAAAAAAAATAAGGTCTAGAAAGAGGGATGCACTGGAAAAAGGAGGAAGGGTGAGGTAAAATATGATAAATTATCTCATATAAAAGAGGCACAAAAGAGCTTATACAATGAAGGGAAATAACATACGTGGATTGGTATAGAAATCTATCTAACCCTATAGTAAAGTAGGAGGGAAGAGGATTATGAAAAGGAGAATGGGGAGAAGAGTGACAGAAACTATGGAAATTGGGGAAACATTGTTCAGAAGCAAAACACTGATGAGGAGAGAAAGGGGGTGAAATGAGCGAAAGAATGATAAGCAGAAGGAAGAATAAGATGGAGAGAAATACACAGTAATCATAACTGTGAATGTGAAAACAGAAGTAGATAGCAGAGTGTATTAAAAAACAGAATCCTACAGTATATTGTTTACAAGAAAAACAATTGAAGCAGAGAGACACACAAAATAAAATAGGCAGGTTGAGCAGAATCTATTATGCTTCAGCTGAATTAAAAAAAAAACAGGGGTAGCAATCATGGTGTCAGACAAGGCAAAAGCAAAAATAGATCTAATTAAAACAGATAAGGAAGGAAACTACATAGAGGTACACCAGACATGAAGTTAATATTGATGTTAAACATACATTACCAAGTGGTATACCAACTAGATTCTTAAAGGATAAATTAAGTGAGTTATAGGAGGAGGACAGTAAAACTATACTACGGGAAGACTTCAACTTTCCCTTCTTAGAACTAGGTAAATCTAACTACAAAATAAGTAAGATGAGTGAGATGAGTGAGGATACCAAAGAATATATGGTTTTGTCAGTGATACATGGCACCTAAACAAAAATTGACATATATTAGGGCATAACAACCTCAAAATTAAATGTAGATGGGCAAAAATACTAAATGCATTCTGTTCAGATAATTATGCTATAAAATTACAATCAAAAAGGATAGCAGAAAGATAGATTAAAATGTAATTGGAAAATAAATAATCTAATCCTAAAGAATAAGTGCATAAAATAACAAATTACAGAAACTGAATATTTTATTAAGTCAATGGACAACAATAAGTCAATGGACAACAATAAGCATACCAAAATGTAAGGTGTGCCGTGAAAACAGAATTAGTGGAAAAAATATTTCACCTATCTGCATCAACAAGATAGAAAAAGTACAGATCAGCGAATTAGGCATGTACGTAAAAAATTAGAAAAAAAGAACAAATTAAAACTTTCCAATTCAGCACCAAATTTGAAATCCTGAAAAACAAAGGTGAGATTAGTAAAATTAAAAATAGGAATGCTAGTTAGCCAATAAATAAAACTAGGAGCTGGTTATATTAAAAAAAATAAGATAGACAAACTTATTTAATTTGATTAAAAAAAGGAAGAAAAGCAAATTACCTGTATCAAGGTGAATTCATTATCAGTGAAAAGTGAATTAAATCAAATATTAGGCAATATTTTCCCCAATTGTATACCAATAAATCTGACAATCTAAGTGAAATCAATGAATATTAACAAAAATATAAATTTCTCAGATGAACAGAAGTGGAAATGCTATACTTAAAAAAAACCTTCTTAGAGGGAAAAATTGAACAAGCTATAAAACAACTCCCTCAGAAAAAATCGCCAGGGCCAGATGGTTTCAGAAGTAATTCTACCATACATTTAAAGAACAATTAATTGCCATACTGTATAAAATATGTAGAAAAAAATGTGGAGTCCTACCAGATTTCTTTTATGACACAAACATGGTGCTGATACCTAAATCAGGAAGAGCTAAAACAGAGAAAGAAAAGTATTGATCAATTTCCAAAATTAATATTGATGCAAAAATTAAAATAAGATACTAGCAAGATTACAGCAATATATCACAAGTATTACACACTCTAACCAGGTGGGATTTATACCTGGAAAGCAGGACTGGTTCAGTATTAGAAAAACTATCAGCATAATGGAACATATCAATAATAAAAAAAAAACTAACAGAAATAATATGATTATCTCAATAGATGCAGAAAAGGCTTTTGACGAAATGCATCACCTATTCCTATTAAAAACACTAGAGACCATAAGAGTAAAGGGAGCTTTCCTTAATATGCTAAGAAGTATCTATTTAAAACCATCATCAAGCATTGTCTACAATGGCGATAAGCTAGAAGTCTTACTAATAAGATCAGGGTGAAGCAAAGATGCCCATTATCACTACTATTATTCAGTTAGCCAAAGAAGTAAGAGAAGAAAAAGAAACTGAGTGAACTAGACTAAGCAATGAGGGAAAAAAACAAATTATTGCTGTCTGCAGATGTCATGATGATATGTTTAGAGAATCATAAAGAATCATCTAAAAACAACTTGAAATGATTAACAACTTTTAAAAAGTTGCAAAACATAGAATAAACCCACATTGCCATTTCTATATATAAACTTCATCATCATTTCTACATATTACCAACAAAGCCCAGCAGCAAGAGACAGAGAGACAAATTGCATATAAAGTACATGTAGACAAGATAAAATACTTGCAAATCTATCTGCCAAGAGAAACTCAGACACTATAGAAATACAGTTACAGAAAACTTACCACACAAGTCAAATTTAAACAGCTGAAAAATATCAAATGCTCAGGGATAGACTGAGCCAATATAATAAAATGAAAATACTACTTAAATTAATGTACTTATTCAGTGCCAAATCAATCAAGCTATAAAAATTTATTTTGTAAACCTAGCAAAATTCATCTGAAAGACCAAAACATTCAGAATATCAAAGGAATTGATGGGGAAAAAATGTAAAGACAGGTAACTTAGCCTTCCTGATCTCAAAAAAATATGCATTTTTAAGTGATAATTTTCAAACCTATTGGTACTGGCTAAAAAATAGAGTGATGATTCAGTTGAATGGATTAAGTACACTAGATATGGTAGTAAATGACCATATGAATCTAGAGTCTGATAAACCCAAAATTCCAAGCTTGTGGATAAAAAAATAATTAATCTCCAACAAAAACTTCTGGGAAAACTTTAAAACAGTAAATCAGATAGGCATAGACCACAATCTTATACCATACATGACAATAAGGTCAAAATGAGTACATGATTTAAACATAAAGTGTAATGCCATAAGCAAATTAGGAGAGAAAGGAAGAGTTTACCTAAGAGATCTATAGAGAAGAGAAGAATTTAGGACCAAACAAGAGATAGAGAGCACTACAAGACTTAAAATAGATAATTATGTTTATACTAATTTAAAAAGTTCTGCACAAACAAAACCAATGCAACCAAGAAAGCAGCAAAACAATTTTTTAATAGAGGTTGTCTTTGATAAAGATTTCATTTTTCAACTATGTAGAGAACTGAGTCAAATTTATAAGAATAAAAGTCATTTTCCAGTTGATAAATGGTCAAAGGATATGAACAAGCAGTTTTCAGATGAAGAAATTCAATGTACCTATAGTCATATGAAGAACTGCTGTCAATCACTCTTTAAAATAAATGTATTTGTTTTTGCTTTTAAACATTAACATCCATAAGATTTTGAGTTCTGAATTTTCTCCCCTTCTCTTCCCTCCCCCACCACAAGACAGCATGCAAATTGATACAGGCTCAACATATACATTCATATTAAACCTATTTTCACTTCTGGTTCCAGGAGTCAAATTGGTGGAGAAAAAAAGAAGTCCCTCTTACCTCCCTTATTAACCTCTGAAAGCCCAGAAAATATCACCCCAGGAAAGACCCTGAAACAGCTGAACCAGAAGAAAGATGGGGAGCAACAATCCAGTTGCTTGAGGGGATTAATGGAAAGGCCTTTCTTGCTCAGGAGAAAGGGGAACAGTAAAGAACAGAAGGTGTCCCAGCAAGCTAGCAGAAAGCCCCACCTCATCATACCAGGAGGAGATACTGAAAACCATATGGTGGAGAAGGTGAGCACCAACACCTGGATTCCTGAGTGCATCAGTGAGAGTAGGGGAACCAGTGGAAATCAGCTTGGAAAATCACCAGGTGCCCCAGAATTCTACAGGAACCAGCTCTCCCAGTGCCTCAGCAAAATTAAGGGAATCAATGCTCCAAGGGGCCCCAGGCGGATGAACATCCTGCAACATCCACCTGAAAGCAACTGAAGAAAATGAAAGGAAGGAAAGGCCCCAGTGAACAGTAAATCTCTAGAAGCCACACTATCCAATCCTACCCCTAGAGTTCCAGTGTTGCTGATTCCAGCCCAATACCAGGTAAGCTGCCAGAACCCTACAGCCTCCAACTGTGAACATTGGAGGCCCCGGCACACAAAGCTAGTGACCAGGCTCTAGGCTCCCAACACAAGAAGCTTGGTTAAGTTCCCTCTGCTCCCCAGCTGGAGAGCTCAATCTCTTTAAAGGCCAGTGACTAATCAAACACATGAGCAAAAACAAATGTATGATACATTCTTATTGTGAGAAGAGTGAAGATCAAGGCAGAAATTCTAAAGAAAACAACATTGTCAACAAACCCACATCTGGAACCTCAAAATTGAATATGAACTTGTCTGAAGCCCAAAAACCCTTCTTGGAAGACTCAAAAAGGATTTTAAAAATCAAATAAGAGAGGTAGAAGAAAAATTGGGAGAAGATATGGGAGGTATGCAAGAGAGAGTCAATAGCTTGGAAAAGGAAGGAAAAAAAAACTGAAGAAAACAAGTCCCTAAAAAATGCAATTGGCCAAATGTGGAAGGGGGTACAAAATCTAACAGAAGAAAACAATTTGTTAAAAATTAGAATTGGGCAAATGGAAGCTAATGATTCTATGAGAGAGCAAGAATCAGTCAAACAGTAACAAAAGACTGAAAAAAAATAGATGAAAACATAAAATACCTCATAAAACAACTGACCTGGAAAATCAATCAAGGGGAGATAATTTAAAAATTGTTGTTCTACCTGATAATCACAATGAAAAAAAAAAAACCTGGACAGCATCTTTCAGGAAATCATCAAGGAAAACTGCCCTGGGGTCCTAGAACAGAAGATAAAATAGCCATAGAAGAATCCTATGATCACCTCCTCAAAGAGATCCCAAAATGAAAATGCCAAGGAATAGAGTAGCCAAATTCCAAGGTTACTAGGTCAAAGAGAAAATACTGCAAGCAGCCAGAAAAAAGCACTTTAAATATCTTGGAACCACAGTCAGGGTTACACAGCACCTTGCAGCTTCTACATTAAAAAGACCATAGGTGTGGAACATGATATTCCATAAGGCAAAGGGGGTTGGATTATAACCAAGGATCAACTACCCAGAAAAAATCAGCATGACCTTTCAGGAGGGGAGATGGATATTCAACAAAATAGGGGACTTCCAAGACTCCCTGATAAAAAGACCAGAGCTCAACAGAAAATTTGATCTTCAACTACAAGATTCAAGAGAGACATAAAAAAGTAAACAGGACAGAAAGAAACATGTTATTACTAAAGGCAAACTGTTTACATCCCTACAAGCCAAGATGACACTTGTAACTCTTGAGAATTGTATTGTTGTTACACCATTTTAAAGGAGTATACATAAGAGGGATGGGTATGAATTGACTTTGATATAATAATAAAAAAAATCTAATCAAATGGGTTAAATGGATCCAAGTAAGTAGATTAATCTGATATAACTAAGAGAATGTACTGAGAGAAAAGGAAAGGAGGAGACAGAGAACAGTAAATGACATTATAGGTAAAGGTAAAACCTATTACAGCAGAGGGAAAGAACAGAGGGAGATTAGCATTGTTTGCACCTTATTCTCATCAGATTTGGCTCAAGAAGGGAATAACATGATCATTTAGGTATAGAAATCTAACTTGCCCTATAGGCAGTAGGAGGGAAAAGGGGAAAGAAAAGGTAGTGGGGATAGAAGAGGGGGAAGAAGTGGTAAGGGTAAAGGAAAGAAAGGGAGGGAGCTAAAAGAAGGGAGGCAAGACTAAGAGAGGGGGTGGTCAAAAGCAAAACACTAGTGAGGAGGGAAAGGGAGAAAGGAAGAAAGAAAAGCATAAATGGGGGTGGGAAAGGATCGAGAGAAAGAGACAGATATTAATCACAACTGTGAATTTGATGTATGAATGTAATGGAATTCTATTGTGCTATAAGAAATGATAAAAAGGCAGACTTCAGAAAAACCTGGAAAGACTTTTGTGGCCTGATGTTGAGTGAAGTGAGCAGAAGCAGGAGAACATTGTACACAGCAACAGCCATGTTGTGAGATGACTAATATTGATACACTTAACCCTTCTCAGCAACATGAGAATCTAAGACATCTCCAAAAGCCTCATGATGGAAAATGCTATCACCGTCCAAAGAAAGAATTACGGAGTGTGGATGCAGACCTAAGTATACTATTTGCTATATTTTTTTTTCTTTGTTGTGTTTTGTTTCCTCTTTCTGGTGGTTCCTCCTATTGGTTCTAATTCTTACTTACAACTGATGTTGTAATGTAATGTAATGTGAGTTACTTCACTAATGTGAAAATATGTTTAATAAGAATATTTATGTATAGCTTGTTGGGAAGGGAGGTGGGGTGAAAGGGGGAGAAAAATTTCATACTCAAAAGCTTTTGGAAGTGATTGTTGATAAATCAAAATAAATTAATTACAAATGCTAAACCTATTTTCACATTAGTCATTTTATAAATAAGTAGAACCAACAGGAGGAACCATGAGAAAGAAGAAATGAGAGGAGAGAGAGAGAAAAAAACTCCTGAATTTTTTTTGTTTCTATATTTTTTCCCCTCTATTTCTTCATTATAGGAGATCCAATGTCTTTTGATGAAAACTGTGGGGCTTCAGATCAAGTAAGACTTGTAATCTTATTGAAAGACAGTGCCTGAATGATGATTTTTAAGGAATGTAAACTGGCAATGAGGAATCAATGGAAGTCAAAAAGGAACTTCCATCCTTAAACCAAAAGGAAACTTCAGGGCTATGGTAGAGATATTCCCCCTGTTAAGCAGAAGGAAATAGATTCCAAGACAGTATAAATTTAGGTGGAAACTGTTAGGTGTTGGATTGTTCAGTGTTTGAGAGGAATAGTTTTTCTGGATAATGTTACTTCTTCTGCAGAGAAAAATCTTAACATAGATAAGACTCTGAAAATGAGCTTGTTAGGTGGGAGCTTTGAGTAAATTGAGAACCTGGCAGCAAAACAAAATCTGAAAGTACACGCCTAATATATAATTTTCCAGCAGCAGACATGCAAGCCTTGTAAGGAGCGAGACAGAACAGAGAATGCATAGCATGTCCAACAGGGAGTAGAACCAGTGTGTATAATGATATCAGCTAAAAATATAGGTGATGACAGTATCTGGCATATAGTAAACATAATATAAATGCTTCCTTCCTTCCTTTTTCCTTTTACTGAGGAGGAGATAAGTTGTTTTTCCACAAGTGTTCCTTAAGTGTTTTGTCTTTCTATTAATATTTGTCTATTTTAGAAAAAGTGTACCCTATAGTTTACTTCACCTCACTTTTCTATCACCACTTTATTTACTATCTTAGCTTATTAAATCACTTCACCTGGAAGTAGGTATGGTCTCTGAAATAATAATAAGAGTAGATAGTTGCATATTATTCAACTCCATGGATTTAAACCAAAGGGACATTGTGTAATTGTTTTTTTTAGAAGTGAATCACTTACAAGAGGAACACTTCCATATATACATTAAACTCAAAGGAATGAGTTACTCATAGTTATATTATATATACATACATATGCCTATTTATTCACATGCATACATATGTTTAATACATGTATTAATTTAAAATATGTACATATATGCATATTTGAAATTAAATTATAGAGTTATAATAATTTGAATAGATGGATGTGTTTATAAGATATATTATTATTATTATTATTATTATTATTATTATTATTATTACCACATTATAATTATAGATTCATGATAGTACTCAAAGATCTTTCACGGCAGAAAAACATGAGGTGAAGTCCCTGGTCCTCTTGAGTTTACCACAGGAAGCCCACCCAACATGTCGAGGTGTTCCTTACTTCCCACTGACATTTTCATGCATTGGTGTGAATGTAATGCAATCTACATCATTGGATGGTAACTTAAATAAATAAGGAATATTGTTCTGTTCTCACTGGAATCTCAGTCACCTTCTTTCTTGGTAAAAGCACTTATATAACTTTTTTTTTTCATTTTTTAAAACAGTCCCTCTTTTCCATTTCAATTCATGGGAAAAATCGGGCTAATAGCAGGAGTATGGATTCTGTATTGGCCTAGGAGAATTACACTAAGATCTTAGGTAGCTTCAATTTGCTACTAAAGCATAACCAACCTAGTTACTCTTGCAAATTTGATGGTTTTAAAAATGTGTTGGGATTTTGTGTGGGTCTGGAATGGATTGTCATTGCTTATAGCTTGCACATCTGTTCCCTCATAATGTGTTTTAAAATTAATATCCTGAAAAGATTAATAGCTCATTGAAATTCCCTTTACTTGCTGGTTATGTTTCATGTATCTGAAGGCTAATCTGGTATATTCTGTTCAGTGGTACATCAGAAGAACACATTGATATGTTATGCAATATGACTTTTACATTTGATCAGCAGAGAATGAATCATTTTTCATGCTGGTGGTTCAAGTAGGTGAGAACTTTAATGTGTTAGAAATTTTCTTTTTTCCTGTTTCTTTCTGTTTTGGGTTTACTTGTTTATTTTCATATGTTTAGATCAATGTGACCACCACAGGATATTGAAAGAGTCAATGGTGTTAAAAACTATTTTCTCTCATTTTAAATATGGTCTGCAACTGTCTGTACTCATAAGCTGTGAAAGGAAATGACACTAATTTTCTTATACATAAAAATATTTGGAAGGGCCATAGCCCTTGCAACTTCACATTTTCCACCAGATATTGCAATTTGCAATAAATAGGGGATCTGGTTCTAGCCTCACTACTCTATCTTTTTTATCTGTTGGACATCGGTAAAAAATAACTTCATCTTCCTAAGCATTGCTTTGCACCTCTGTATAATGAAAGGATTGGACCAAATGAACTCTACTGTTTTTTAGGATAAAAAATAAATTTAACTGATTTTATAGTGATTCTCTGTCCTTCCCATATAATGCAATATCACTAAAACTATAATAATAATAAGTATATTAAAGCTGCATTAATGCAAAAGCATTAAAGATGTAACTAGATAGAAAATAAATGGGAGAAATGGAAAAATATTGAAGATTTCTATGAATATATGTATATACATATATATATTACATAATATACACATATATTGATGGAGAAATTCTGTTTTAAAATATTGCAAAGATATTTGGAGTAGAACACATACATACAGAAGATGTCCATCCTGAATGCCACACAGTTTTGAGGGTGCTATGGCATTATTTCCTAAGACAGTTGAGAGATATCAAATGATTATAAAAACAAATGTAATTGATATTAAAAAAAACAATGAAATGTTCATAATGACTAACCCATATAAGTTTTATAACATGTAACATGGCCAATCAATATAACTTTCTCATCTTTACAACACTTGCATGAAAATGATCTGTCCAAGTGTTAAGGGCATCTTTTGTGCATAATATTCTATAGTGTACATCATCTGTAATCACACTATTTTCTAAAAGATACAAAAAAGTATTTTACTCAATTTGGTGTTTATTATTTGTAAAATTATCATTTAGATCAAAATATCAATCTTAATTGAAACAAAGCAAAGGTAGCAGGATAGAAGTAACAGCCCAGCTGGACTTTGCAAATATACCCTAACAAAATAATTTTTAAATAATGCATAAATCAAATTTTGGCGTACCAAAATCTCAGAAAAGAGCAAAGCGAGACATTTTCCAGCCCAAGACAAGTTAGGAAGTCAGAAGGAGAGGTTTGTGAAACTGGTGTGGAAGCTAGACTAGAGTACAGGTGGAAGGAGCACCAGTAGAGGTCTTTGAAGGTGGCTAGAAGAGGAGTTCTCATTCTATAATAGCAAGAGGGACCAGAAGAAGTTGGCAAGGAATTTCAGCTGACACTGGATTCAGAACCCTTTCATATGTATTAACCATATCCAGTTCCAGGTTGAAATTCTATGGTCAACAGGATCACTAGCACTTTCAACTTCAGAGGAGAAGAGGCAAAACTTTAGTCAAAGTTTCAAGACAGAGAGAAGCAATAGCACTTGTAGTTGCAGGAGAACAGAGGAGTAAGAGGCCTTCCTGGACAAAGAGCAGAATGCAGGCCCAGAGAGCAGCAAGTACACATCTCCCCTAATCACACCACCTTGGAATAGCTGAAAATTTCAAAACTCCCAGAACTAGCTCTGGAAACAGTACCCAAAATATCTGAAGCTTAGAAAGTGCACCACACCATTGTAGGAACAGAGCCAAACTTTTACATGAAGTTAAAAGTCCAGAAACAGACTGAAAAAAAATGAACAAAGAACAAAAAAGACATAGATCAAAACACAAACTCAGAAGAGAGCAAGGTGAATACAGCTGCAAGCAAAGTATCAAAGAAAAATGATAATTGGGCACAAACAAAAAGAATTTCTCCAAAAACTGAAAAAAGAGATTGGAGTGGCAAAAAAATGAGAAAAAATATGAGAAGTCAATTAATAGCTTGGCAAAAGAGGCACAAAATATTGAATAACATAACACCTTTAAATATATAATTTGCAAAATAGCAAAAGGTAAAAATATGAACTGATGAAAAGAGCACATTAAAAGGTGGTTTGGGGGGCACCTAGGTAGCACCGGCCCTGGAGTCAGGAGGACCTGAGTTCAAATCCAGGCTCAGACACATGACACTCACTAGCTCTCTGACCCTGGGCAAGTCATTTAACTCCAGTTGCCCTCTCAAAAAAAAAAGGTGATTTTGTGAAATGCAGAAATGTATGCAATCTTAGAGAAGAAAATAATTCCTTAAAATTTATAATTGGGCTAGTGGAAGCTAATGACTCCATGAGACATAAATAAAAAATAAAATGTCAAAAGAATAGAAAAGAAAGAAAATATGAAATGTCATTAGATAAGCAATTGACCTGGAAAATAGATCAAAGAGAGATGATGAATTATTGAAAAATGTAAAAGCTATGATCAAAATGGAACCTAGTTGTTATATTTCAAGAAATATCAAGGAAAACTGCCCTAATCTTAGAAACAGAAAGTAAAAACAAAAGAAATAGAAAGAATCTATTAATTATCACATGAAGAGTTTCCAAAGTAAAAGTTTTAAGGGATATGTTAGCCAAATTCCTGAGCCCCCCAAGTCAAGGAGAAAATATTCCAAGCAGCTAGAAAGAAATATTTCAAATATTATAGAGGCACAGTCAGGATAACACAAGATATAACATTTTCTATATTAAAAGATCAGAGGACTTGGATTGCAATAATCCAAAAGGCAAAGAGGCAAGGATTACGGCCAACAATATCTACCCAATAAAACTGAATATAATACTTAAGGTAAAATGGATATTTAATGAAACAGAAAACTTCAAGCATTCCTGGTGAAAAGATCAGAGCCAAATAGAAAATTTGACATTCAGACTGAAGATGCAAGAGAAGTATAAAAAGTATATATGAAAAAGCAATCTTAATGGACTGAAGAAGGTTAAACTATTTACATTCCTATTTAGGGAAATTAGAGGAAGTATACATAGACAGAGGTCATCAATATGAGTCCCATATGTTGAGATGAAAACAAAAAAAAATTAAAGAGTGAGAAAGAGATGTGCACAGAGAAAAAGGGGAAAGGAGAAGAAAGAGGAAAGCTATCTCACATAAAAAAGTATTCAAGAAAAATTTTTGCAATGGAGAGTAAATGTGAGAGTGATAGCAGGAAACCCTTGAAGTTCATTCTGGTCAGAATTGGTTCAAATAGGGAAGAATCTATATACACAAACAGTTCAGTATAGATAGCTAACTTACCCAGTAGTGAAATAGGAGGGGAAAGAGTTAAGAAATATAGTGGGGGTTCTCTGGAGGAGGACGTGAGGCTGGTGACCTTGCACAGCCCTTCTTCACTCAAATCAAAGTCAATTGCAAGTCCTGTCATCATTTCCCTTATGTCATGGTCCTCTTCAAGAACAAAGGACATCTTTAACCCAGCAATACCACTTCTAGGTCTCTATTCCAAAGAGATCATACAAATGGGGAAAGGGCCCACAAGTACAAAAAATATTTATAGCAGCTTTGTTTGTGGTAACTAGATATTGGAAATTGAGGGAGTATCCAACACTTGGGGAATGGCTGGACAAGTTGTGGTATATGAATGTGATGGAATACTATTGTGTTATAAGAAATGATGAACAAGCAAACTTCAAAAAAAACTTGGAAAGACTTACATGAACTGATGCAGAGTGAAATGAGCAGAACCAGCAGAACATTGTACACAATAACAGTCATGAGATGACTGACTTTGATAGGCTTGGCACTTTCCAGCAATGCAAAAATCTAAGTCTCATGATGGAAATTGTTATTTACACCCAGAAAAAGAAATATGGAGTCTGAACGCAGGTGGAAACATACTATTTCCTCATCTTTCCCTTTGTTGTTTTGTTTTATTGCTTTATTCTCATAGTTCCTCCCATTAGCTCTAATTGTTCTCTACATCATGACTAATAGGAAAATACGCTTAACATGAATTGTACATGTAGAGCCAAAATAAAAATATTAACCTTATCTTAGAAAAGAAAAAAGCTACTGAACAACTCATGATTGAGCTCCTTTCAAAAAACATTTCCCTGTTAAATATATGGATCAGGGAAAGATTTACGAACTAAAAGAAATAGAGAGGATCACAGGAAATTAAATGTATTATTTTGATTACATTAAATTAAAAAGGTTATGTGTAAACAAAACAAATACTACCAAAATTAGAAGGAAAGTAGGAAAACAAAATTACAGTAAATGTATCTTATAAAGGCTTAACTTTTCAAATATGTAGGGACCTAAGCCAAATATATAAAAATAAGAACTGTTCCTCAACTGACAAATGGCCAAAGGATATAAATAGTGAATTTTCAAGAGAATAAATAAAATGTATCTATAGCCATTTAAAAAAAGTTCCAAATCGCTATTAATTCAAACACTAACTTACACCTATTAGACTGGCTAAAATGACAGAAAAGGAAAAGGACAGAGAATGGAGGGGTTGTAGAAAAATGTGAAATTAATGGATGTAGTTGGACTTGTGAGCTGTTCAAACTATTATGTAGAACAATTTGAAACAGTTCTCCAAAGGCTATAAAATTGTACAAAATCTTTGACTCAGAAATAGCATTCCTAAATTTGTATCTCAAAGAAAAGAGGAAAATAACCTTCATGTAGAAAAATATTTATAGAAGCTTTTCATTTTTTGGAGCTACAGATTTGGAAATTGAGGGAATACCCACCAGTTAGGGAATGACTGAATAAGTTGTGGTATATAATTTTGATGGAATACTATTGTGCCAAAAGAAAAAAATGAAAGGGAGTTGTTTTCGAAAAAACCTGGAAAGATTCACATCAATTGATAGAAATGCACTGGGCATAACTAGATCCGTGTATGCAGGAATGGCAAGAGTATAAAGGTGATCCACTTAGCTATTCTGGTTAATACAATCATCTAAGACAATCCCATGGAACTCATAATGGAAAAAATGTTGTCCATACCCAGAAAGAAAAGTAATAAGTCTGAATGCAGATTGAATCACAATTCTTTTCACTTCATTTATTTTTCTTGCTTTTCTTTTGTGCAACATGGCTAATACTGATATATTCTTTGCCTGATTTCATATGTATAATTACTTGCCTTCTCAATGTATCGGAAAGGTACAGGAAGGAGGGAAATAATTTTAAACTTAAAATTAAAAGAACTGAATGTCAAAAATAAATAATTTTAAAGAAAGATATCAAGTGATTCTTCAAGAATTCAACATTACACATACCCTTCTTTTGCGACACAATTATTAATGTATCAAGTAAAGCCTAAAACAGGGAGAAATGTAATGAAAAAGTACCATTTCCATTGAGTAGAGGAAGGAATTAAGTGAAGCAGAATTTCCTTTTCATGGTGAATTCTTCCAGATATTCTTATACTGATAGCATAATAAAAAAGAACCTTTACATTTCAGAAATTAAATAGAAAAATTTTCATAATCATTGAGTCCAAAAAATTTTTAGCAATTAATTTGTTTTTAATTACATGATTTCTATTACATATTTTTTAAAAAGTGACAAGTTGTACATAATAGATTTGCAGTTTTATATGCAATTATCTTTATTTTTTTATTATATTATGTTATGGAAATGCTTATTTTATTCCATAAATCATAAAAGTCAATAAACAAATAAAATGAGTGAATTTTAATATCAATTATAATAACATATTTGATAAGCAAATCAACTTATACCAGTATTTTAGACAGGTCATATGTATGGATCATTTATAGGGCTCCACACTGAATGGGAGAATAGTGCAATAAATTTGCTTTGGGAACTTGTGTAGTATTTCAATGATCTTTTCCATGCAACAAAAGCCAATCTTTTTAACATTGATAGTTTTCCAGTGATACATAAGATGGTAATCCTAGGAACTCCATTGGCTCTAGCAAATTAAATTTGCAGGTCATCAAAAGGGAGACAATACTGGTTATATTGATTTGGGAATAATTAATGGGATACGGTCCTTCACCAGTAAAGAATGATGCTACAGAATCAATGTAAAAGATGTGATCAGAAAAATATGTAACCTGAGAAGAAGGTCACCCATTCATGTCCAGAGTTATGAAAATTGATGGACAGTCTACAGGCTACATTGATGTATATGTAATTTCAAGATATCTAGAAAAATCCTACTTCTACCCTAGCTCATTTATCGTATCATGAATTATTTACCACAGGTTATAGATAGAAGACATACAGGGTACAAAGGCATAAATGGATTGAGATCTGCAATAGTGACAACTGATATGCTACAAAAATTTGGGCATTATAAGGCCATTCATATTATTTCATTTAATCCTCACAATAACTCTGTGAGGTAGATTAAAAAGTCATAATGTTCAAAGGAAAACTTTCATAGTGCAGAGTACAGATTCACAAAAATAGAATTATGTGCAAGTTATTCCTTATTCTGGATACTATGCATTTTTTGTTGATACAGCTTAAGATGAAAATTTTTTAGAGGAAGGAGAGGCCATATTTCATTGTTGATTAAACTCCCAGGTTTTTATTTTTTTTCATATGCACTATTTTTGACCCATGTTTTCTGTGTCTTGAATTTTAAAGTTTGGGTTTTTTTAAAGAATCAATTGTAAGATTTTTTATTACCTATTTTAAATTTCATTTCATTAGCATCTAAGCTCCTTAGTTTATATCTGTTAAGATCATTTTTTAAATTGTAGTTATCCAAAATGTTTATTATCCTGCACAGCCTTACTTTACCCATAACCTTTGTAAGTATGCCATTTGTATGATTGTTCCCATCATAATTAAAAACACAGGTGAGGAAATGATAGAATTTTGGGTACTTTATTTTAAAAGCCCTAAAATATACATAAAATTCAAAATTGGATAGCATTTCAAAATTTACAAATTACTTTCTTCACAATTTAATCATATGAGGAACATAGGGTAATTGTTACATTCATTTCACAGATAAGGAAATTGAGCAGTTCAGAAGTTAAGTCATCCTCTTGTGGTCAGTAAATGGCAGAGGCAACATCTAAACAAAGATTTCCTGATCCTAAGTTCAGGACTGCAAACACAAAATCACAGGATTTAAACTTTGGGCTGTTAATTGAATCAGTTCCAAATCATCATTCTTCCTGTCATCTACATCTCATTTTTTTCTCTTGTCCATGGTCTTATTATGAAATAATTTGGCAAATACCATGCTGAAATGAAGGTATTCTGTATGAATGGTATCATATTCTTGTAACATTCTTTTCTATTTTAAAAGTAAATTGTTGTTCTTCATAGTTTCCTAAGTCTTTTAAAATTAATTGTTTCATTTCATTCTCTGTACATAAGAAAGTAAGGAACAGAGAGATTAAATAATTTTCTCAAGAGTATAGAATTTATGAGAGGTTGAGTTGAACCTAAAAACAAGGTCTTTTATTACTCTAACGTTATGAGGATTGACCTATGGCTTGGCCCAATCTAACAGAACTAATTACCAGTATAACCAATGATAACTTGTCTATGTACTAGGAAGTTCTTATATACCCATTAACAGTTTCATTTTGTTAATAAAAACAAGGCTCTCCTCATCATTATCAGTTTAACAAACTTGATCTGATACCTTTATACAAGTTTATCTAGATTTCCTAGTCACAATGCCCTTGTGGTATTTACAATAATGGGCGTCATAGTCCACATGACCCACCAATTAACTGTCCCTAAGGTTTCTGGCCCACTTGGTTCCTGTGAATCTTGTCAGTAATGACAGTCAGATATAAACACGGAGACTCAGAGATCTATATGCTAGATTGAGTTGAAGTGGGCTATGCAACCCACTTGACATGCATATCTATTCCCTCTTCTTGCCCTGAAAGTTCTAGTGTGAGGGGAACTGTGCACTAGTCTACTGAGTTCTTGTGATCCTTCAGAGTTTCTGTTCTTTCTCAGTACCTCACACAGGAGTACCTCATAGATGCCCTTTCCATTACTCCATGCTGCCTCAATCTATATTTGTTTACTGTAAAGTCAAATTGAAATCTCATAGTTATAGTCTCAGAGCCAAACCATATCCCATATAATAACATGCATATGATATTCAAGGCACATTCCTCATGTAATTACTGAAATCCTTGACCATGGACAAAATACAGGAAATTGCATGACAGATTAAACAATCAATCAATGTGAATTTTAAGCATCGTCTACAGGAATGTACGAGGTGCTAAAGAGACAAGTGGCAGCCAGGTGGCACAGTGGATAAAGTGGTGGTCCTGAAGCCAGGAAAACTCATCTTCCTGAGTTCAAATCTGGCCTCAGACACTAGCTGTACTACCCTTTGCAAGTCACTTAATGCTGTTTGCCTCAGTTTCCCCATTTGTAAAATGAGCTGGAGAAGGAAATGGCAAACCACTCCAAACACCAAATGGGTTCAAGAAGAGTCAGACATGACTGAAAAAACAACTGAGCAATACAAGTACAAAGAATATAACAATTCCTATTGACAAAAATCTTATATCTAATGGGAGAAACAAGTACCCTTTAAATAAATATATTGACCATAAATATGAACTTAGTAAATAAATGCATATTTATACAATATACATGTTCATGTAAGTTAATGTTCATTTAATGTCTTATACGTGGGCAGCCACTACCCTCTCCATTCCCTGCATGGCATGGCTAGATACCCTTGGGCTTCGCTGCTCCCTGGACTGTGCCAGGACATGATCCTCTTCTGCTTGGAATAAGAATTCCAGTGCCCTGGCTTCCCTCTCACTTCCCTCCATATAGGTGACCTGCACCTCCACGTGCCATGTACCTCCAAGGCCATGCTACATATAGGTTCTCAGTCATGGGGTCCATCATGACCATAAACATCTGCCACAATGTGGCCACATGCCACGCCCTGGGTTATGTCTACATTAACTCCCATCAACCTGTGGTTGAATTTTGAGGTGATTAAAGACAGGCCCTCAGTTTCATGTGGTCCTAACAGGATCCAGGGCTCCAGAAATCAGGAATTTGCAACATATTTATCAAGAACTTGGATGGGGAAAATAGTTCCCAATAATTGTTTTTTTTTTTTTTCCTTTGTGATTCTCAGCATTTAGCTCCAGGTTTGGCACTTCAAACATGTTTTGCAAATGTTGACTGACTGAAAAAAAAAAAAAGCTGATGCATGCGCAGTAATAGGTATGGTATTTACCTAGCTACTTATTTACATTAATATCATATATATATATATATATATATATATATATATATATATATATATATATATATATACACACACACACACATACTGATTAAAGATTTCTTTATTTACTTCATAATCATACATATGTGTATATACATACATGCATATATATACATATATATGTGTATATATATATGTATATGTACTTGGTTTCTCTCCTGTTAGAATGGAAACTCCTTTTTAGTAGGTATTGTTTCCTTCTGTATAAATAATTTTAGTGTGTGCATGTGCATATGTATATGTATACATATATACATATATCATACACATATACACACATATACATACAGTTTTCATTAGATTAAGTTATGTTACATTTTATGTTACATTACATTGTTTTGTGTTGTGATGTGTTGATATATGATATCCAATTATATAACATTATATATTCATATATTATAATTTCTTTATGTTAGGTTGTTATATTATGTGACATTGTGTTATATCCTATTGCTTTGCATTTTATCATATTAGATCATTTCAGATCATATCACATATTGTATCTTATCATATCACATCATATCATTAGTTAAATATTACTTTTACAGGAAGAGCAAGGCACTATAAGGTGAAGGGAATAGAAAAGGCTTCATGAGGAAAATGGTTCCTGGCTTTCATTGTAAGTTCTATTAGTACAAATACGAAGTGAGAACATTCCAGAAATGTGGGATAGCCAGTACAAGAACCCAGAGAAGGGAGATAGGGTGCCACATTTGAATAACAATTTGTTCGGCTGACCATCAGAATTATTATAGATTTTTATGTCTGCACTTGGGCTAGCAATAGTAGTGGGTGGGCTATCAGTATAGTAAATCTGTACTCCAGGAATTTCTATAGCATTAATGAGTAGGAAAGAGGTTACCTCTGTGTTCATTTCTCCCACATTTTAAGAGTACACAAAATTTCCTTTACATTTGTATTTGCATGCATTACACATCTTATGCATTACAAAATCTGGGAGGAAGAGCAATATCCAATGAGACTGAAAAAAAATAGATTGGGTACAGGTTATGTAGGCTTTTGAAAAAGTTAAACATGGTGGTTATATGTTATCCCCAAAACATTAGGAAATCTTTTTTCATATAGTAGTCAGTCTCTCTTGGAGGGGGAAGGGCAAGATTCCAGAATTATCTATTCATGTTCATCCTGTGTGTGGCTGAGAGCTAGTGAAAGAGTAGATCATGGGATTTAAAGAGCTGAAGGAATTTGCAGGTTATAGAGTTTAGGAAAGTATATATGTGAATATAAAATTTCCTTAACATAAGAGCAGAATGACTTGATGTTAAGTATACTACAACTACCACAATTTAAATTATGTGGGAATGTTTCATTTAGTGTACTTGAATAAAGTGAAACTTCCTGAATGAGAGAAAAACAGAGTTTTGAAGTGACATTGGGGATCCAAGAACAGATGGGTAGACCTCATGTCTTGGTTCTGATATTACCTACCTCTAAATGACAGGAAAGCTATTATATATATATATATATATATATATACTCTACTGATTATCAGAGCTACATTTCTGCAGACATACCTCTTTGTTCCCATAAGCCTTGACAAATTCAGCTTTTTTGGTGTCCTATCACTCCTGAAGTGTCCAAATCAAGAGTGTCACTGTGAGAATAAACACACACTTACCACCTCTACCTTTGCAGTCTTCTTAATCTTAGACTTCACCCACTCAGCTAGCTATTCTTCATTCCAGTGACACTGGCCTCCTTGCTGTTCCTTGAATAAATAACACATTTTTTGGCTGCAGATATTTTCAATAGCTGACCTTCACTCCTGAAATGCTTTCACTCCTCATCTCTCCCTCTGGCTTCCTTGGCTTCTTTCAAGTCTTAGTTAAAATCTCACCATCTACAGGAAGTTTTACCAATCTCTCTTAATTTTATTACTTTCCCTCTGTTGATTATTTCTTATTTATTTTGTATATAGCTTATCTCTACATAGTTTTTTGCATGTTGCCTTCCCCATTAGATTTTGAGCTCCTAGAGAGCAAGAATTGGTTATTTCTTTCTCTGTATCCTCAGTGCTTAGCATAGTGTTTGGTACATAATAGAGGAGGCAGAAATTAAGTACTTGCACAGGTTTACACAGCTAATAAGCAATGGAGGTGATTTAAACTAAGGTTTTCCTGACTTCCAAGTCCAGCAATCCTCACTTAGCACCACTTAGCTGCCTAAAGTTGATTGCAACATACTTCATATTTTCCAAGTACTTGTTTATTTCTTTCATATCTCCTCATAGAGTATTAAATGATTGCTTTCTATTTCCCCCAACAGTAACTGCCTTCTTTCAAGATTTATCATGTACCTATTTTTTATCCATTCTTATCACCAATACGTATATGTTTGTTCTTCTGCAGCTAGATTACAAATAGAATAAAAGCTGTTTCACTGTTATCTTTGTATTCTCAGCTTCTACTATAGTGCCTAATACACAGCAGATCTTTAATAAGCCTGTGTGGATGTACTGATTGTTAATTCTAAGACATAGAAACTGATGCTTTGGAACCCATCAGATGAACCAAAATCTGCAAATGCTTAGGTATGCATACTGAGTCAATATCCATTTAAAATAATGAAAATGTAATCAAAAGTGGAAAAAAAAATCTCATCCATCTTATGGTCTGCTCTAGCCCATAAGTTCCAATACAAAGTTATATAAACAAGAGAAAAATAGTGACATTTTGTTGATGTGGTACAAGTATACTGGTTTACATGACAAAATAGAAACTTTAATGGATTTTGTTACAATCAAAATTAAAAAGTGAATTTAGTATAGCTATTTTAAACAGTACTTAATTGACTATTTTTTCATTTGGTTTTAATGTAAAGGACACAGGACATTTTCCCCAATACAAAGAGAGAAAGCCAACTATGGCAAAACCTAGAAGGACATTCTCAAATTGTTTAAACCAGATACTATGGGAAGTGAGGCAAGCATTTTTCTCCACAAACACACACTAGCACTTGAACAACAATTTGACTGGGCAACTATCAAATATGGTGTTTCACCAAATGGACCAGTAGTAATTCTCAGCAGGTAAATTTTTAGAGGGAAAAGCCAGGTTTCCTGTTTCAGGTACCTCATAGACATATACTATTTTATATATTAACTAGCCCTTGTGAGGTAGGTACCCAATGAAGGATATTCTTAGTAATTTTACTGATGGGATACAGAGGCACGGAAGAATTCAATAAGTCAGCAGAAGTCTAAAAATTGTGCTATATGTATAACTTTCTGAAACAGGCATACTGAACACTCCAAAATCTCTCAGCTATGTATTTTTCCATTAATCCATTCTCTGTTTTCATATTCCATGATCTATTTTGTCTCTTTAATTTTAGAAAAGGAAAAATTAAACATTATGGTAAATATTATATGATTTTATATTGCTGGAAACAAGCTGCACGTCTTTCAGTTTTAAATCGAATTTAAAATAAATAAAGTTCTCTTTTTAATTAACTTATGCTTGAGAAAAAAATATTAAGACATATCAATAAACATGTGTATATTAACTTGCTAGAAAGGCACATGTGTAATGTTCATTAAAAAAAGAAGACCTATCTAGTTTTAAACTGTTACTGCTAATAGCAGGGGACCATCACTTGACAGAAATGTAATACTGTAATTTTTCATCATGTTTAAAATTCATGAAGCCCTATGCAGACAGACAAATGCGTATTAATTTCTAAATTGCCTTATTGCCTTTAATAGCAATAATCCAGGCTTTGCTATCTTCAATAAACCTACAATTAAAGTGAATTTCTGTTGACTGTTCAATTGTAAAGAAACTATTTTGAATAGTTTCCAGTTTAAAAAATAATTACAATAGAGCATTAAGAGAAGTGAGCATTCATTTAAAAAGTTTTTTTCTATTGAATGATGTTTGTCTCCCAGAGAGTTTCACATGCAATAGTGCCAAAGAGATCAACCCTGAAAATATTTCCAGAGTAGGAACTTTGTGCAGCACATCAGAGTTGAAATGGCCCTAATAAGGTTGTTTTTGGATGTTCCCTACTGTCTTGCTAGACTCTTGCAAGCCCTGGCCCATGAGGCCAACTTGACCTTGTGCCTTTTGCTGGCACTTCATATTTCTTTCCAGTTAGAGTGTGCCCCCATACCTGCTAAAGCAGCACCTCCTAGTTCACTTGCCTAGTTCACTTAACTGACTACTAGATTTGTGTTACCTGACTATTATTGGTTGGGCACCCCTTGTTAGACGAAAGATTTCAATCTTGGAGGAAAATGTGGATTGACCTATGCCTATTGTTCCTAGGTTTTGGAATTTATTATCTTTACATGGTAGTCCACCATTTGTAGTATGAGATCTCAGAATCCTTCAACATCACCTCCCAGGACTGCCACCAGATTTGTGAAGAAATAGATTCTATTTCTGCAGCATTTCTTCAGAACTGGCAGGTCCTTGATGCCACCATAACCACGCAGGGGTTGCTTGTGTCTATATCAGTGAGAAATATTGCTTCCATATCAACTGATCTAGCACCATTCATGATGATACCTGTCTACTTCAGGAGGTCAAATTCTTTGATTTCTTGGGGCAATGGTATGGTGACATCTTTAGTTGGTTCCCTAGAAGAAGAGGTTCTCTCCTTTGTTCTATTCTTTTCAGCCTCCTCACTATCCTCATTGTTATATGCTCTGTCTATGCATATATCAAGTGCCTCCTTCTACTTGCCTTGCAATGTTAATAAAATCATGTTCAGGCAAATTTTGCCCCATTGGTCTTTGGATGGTCTTCTTTGGACTACCTTGAGTGAAAGAAGGGAATGTCAAAACAGAATGAGTAATTAGTTTACTAATCACCTTGAATTGCTTGAACTCTCTTATCCAGTAGAGTCTGAAATAACCTGGGAATTAAAATTAGTCAACCAGGAGGCAGAATGAGTGTTGCTCAAATTTGGCATATCAGTGATCCTTTGTAGGATCCACTGAGTGAACCTGGAACCTCTCTGCTGTGCCAGAAATCACATGGGTGGCTCTAAATGGCTCATACCAGCCCCAAATGGACAGAGCTTGTGCAAATATCCTGGTTCCAAGTACTCTGTTTTCCTCCTATTCTCCTGCCTCCCTTTGTTGTAAAACCATATAAACCACTTCCTAAATACCTAAAATTTAAGTTCCTAAATATTTAGAGCAGCAGACTAGGTTCTACTCTTCTCCACATGCATATGTTGTACTCACCAATAAACAATTCTGGGTTTTTCACTTGAACTGTGCTTCCATTCTCTATAGTCAGGTGGACTATTTACCCCAATTAATCAAATTGCCAATTAATCAGTATTAATATTGAATCACACAAAATCTTTAACTACATCATAAAATTAAGCATACTAAAAAGATAAAAATGAGGTAACTAGTCCAAATACAGTAAATTTCAGTAAATTCCAACTATCCTGTTGTAATAAAAATCAATATTTTAACTTTATTTTTTTAAAATTTATACCAGAGCTCTTTATTTTGTTTTGCCTTTTGGAATCATGGTAAAATAATATATATAACAGGGGAGAAACATAACTTGGTTCATAAATTAAAAATTAAAATTAACCAGTTTATTTTGGAATGCATAAGAGTTGCACAGGATCTTTTAGCAAAAACTTAAAAAATGTAGAGAGAAAAAAAGGAATTACATAATAATTGCCAATAGAGCAAAATGTATAAACCTTGAAAATTATTTTATAGTAAGATACACAAAATAATGTATTGATAAAATGTCAAGATTAGTTTTGTTGTTGTTATTGTTGTTGTTTTAATTTAAAGAGATTATTGGGAGTTTTTAGCCTCACAACTTAATTTTAGTGCATCTTTCTTTTTTAGAATCCTTTATTTGTGAAAGGCAAGCTATATGATGGTGAATGAGTTAGCACACTGAAAGAAGAACTTAACTGAGCTTTATTAGACAAAAGAAGGCAAAAGTATAGTTCCAGGGTAATGGGTCAATGAGATCTCTGTGGTTCTAAAATGCAGGAGAAAAGTCAGTCATGAGAACTATTATAAGAGGCTTTTCTGCTTCACTGTTGCCAACAGCATGCTGGTTCCACTTTTCCTCCAAGTCAGTAACAAACTGTCCACACTGAAGTACTTTCCTCTGTTTACATTGAGTCTTCTGATAGTTGTCATGTCTTTGGCCCACTGCTTTTGTTGAATGTGAATGTTCAGATATGGCCTCACCCACTTCCCAGCTCTAGGACTCCAGACAAGTCACTCGGCCTCTGTCTGCCTCAGTTTTCTCAACTGTAAGATAGAAATAATAACATTACCTTCCTCCCAGGTTTGTGAAAAGTAAATGAATTCATATGTATAAAGCGCTTGCACAACTCTTGGCACATAGTGTGTGCTTAGTAAACACTTTTTTTTCCTTCCCCTTTTGGAAAGCAGGAAATATTCCATTTTGCATTTACTTTCCCCTAACATAATTTCTTGAGAAATATTGATTGATTGATGCTTCTAAGACATAAGAATCTTTTGCAATATCTTTCTCAGACTTGCCATTCTACAGTACTGATTCGTACCATCATTTTCCAGTTTCTCCTTCAAATGGAAAATTGACCTTCCTTTTTACATTAGCTTACTCATCAACATAAAAGGAAGAGGATTGGACTACATGATCTCTAACATACTTATTCGTCCTAAATTCTTTGAACTTAATAAACAATTTAATGACAGTGGAAATCACACCAGACCAGGAATCAGAAGCTTTCAGGAATCTAAAGCTCTAAACTGAGCTTCATCACTAACTTGACCTCTCACTCTGAACAAAAATCCCTTGCCTTTTCTGGTGCCAGTTCTTTATCCATAAAATGAAGATAGAAACCATTTGGCAAGCCACCTAGTGCTTCTGAGAGCATCAAACACAATAAAGTATTTATGAAAGTGGTTAGAAACCAGAAAATCACTATATTAGTGTAAAGCAATATTATATGTTTGCAAAAGTACTTTGAATATTGTGACAGAAGGAATAGTTCTGAATCCCAAATCTGTTAAGCAATTGTTATTAAGGTACAAACTATAGACCTTAATTTAAAGGGGCTAGATACAGGATAAGGAAATTACATTGATGAATACTCTTGTATCCCCTAGCTCTCCAGGAGAAGTAATTTACCTCAAATGAAGCATTTGCTTTCAAATGGTGATGCATTTTGTTCACTTTATTATGGAATGTTTCAAAATAATAGAAAAATATTGATATCTAAAAATAAATAAAATTTAGGTTCATAACAGGAACAGTAGGAAAGAAGAGAGTGAAAGGGAAAGTTCCATTAAAGTGGGGCATATGTTAAACATATAAAAATGACTCATAGGCATTAAAAACTGATACCTTACATCTTCTCCACAGGACAATGTAATTAAAGACTAGTGTGATATTATACTATAATTTTACATGATATTCATGTATTAAATTTGTCATTTGAGAAAACTAAAACAGAAGCAAAACAAATTTACCTCCTCATTCCCTTTTTCCTTATTTGAAACTCTTGGATTTTTTTTTTTAATTATAGAACCTAAAGCAGGTATTATGTATCCACTTCTAAAAATGTAAACCTATCTTGACTACCTTAACAATTACAAATGTTTTGTAAACGTGTGCACTTCAAAGATAAGAAAACGGGATCACCTGATTAATCAGACAGATATGTTTGCCTTTGCCTTATGATACCCTTTGACAAAATTAATCAATAAAAGTGGACCTATTTTAATGCCTCCTTTTAATCTCAATGTTTTCCTTGTGTATTTGTCCTTCCTGTCAATTAAAGAAGCTGTCAGAATAACCTGACACTTTGCCTTTTGCTCTGGACTGGACAGATTTATTCTTTTGAAAGCTGTGTCCTTGGTAACACCAAGAATAAGGAATATAAATCACTTCTCCTTTCTAAAGCATCAATGCCTTATTCTTAGGTACCCAGTTACTTCTCTCTTTCTGATAACATTCTTTATCTATATTTTTAACACGCTATATTATCCTAGCTTTGGGAGCAAATCATTTATCAAGTCTGAGGATGTATGGTTGTGCAGCATGGTTACTTAAGGCTTACCTGATAACAAGAGTGCAGTAACAATGAGAAAAAACCTGCAGTGGCAGATATCATGTGATGCACTTCAAGATATAGAATCTTCCAAAGAAAGAGCAGAAGAGAGTGAAATAGGAGACAGTGGAAAGGAACACTGGAAAAGGTTTTCATGTTTGGGAAATCAAAGCAGATATTCTTAAAGATAACAAATACTGCTGAGCTAACTTAACTGATACTTATGCGCAGTTTAGTGCTATCTTGATTTGGGAAGAAGAGGAAAACTCAGTAGAGCTAAGTATTGTTGAAGATTTAAGAACCACTTCATACTTTCATTTCATTAAAAATAGCGTAAGATGGAACAATGATGATAACAACTAACATTTATATAGCACTCCTTTTGTCCTAACAACAACCCTGATAGGTAAGGGCTCTTAAATGTATGAAATCCGATTGGCACTTAGTTTTTTTCCTTACTCCAGATGCAGAGTTCTATCTACTCTACAGCATTATAAATATGATAACAACTCATCAAACCTTATCCCATTGCCTATTTCATGTGGCCAGGAGGACAATAGCTAATTTGAGGAGTTCCAACCAGGTATTATGTATCCACACATTGTGTGCCCTAAGATCTCTATATACCTTTGACTACCTACCAGGTGCTTTGAAACACTGGACAATTAGCCTAAGATGATGTACTTAATCTGATTAACAACATGCTGTTCAATGTGATATACCTATTCCTAACAGTCAAAGAAACAGAGAGAATGATTTAGGATTACAATCTGTTTGTACCCACTGTTGTAGGGTACCACTGGTATTGATTGTACCACAAGGAGAAATAAAGCAGAAATACCATTAACACACCTCTGGAAATGATTCTGAGCAAAAAATATTGACTGCCTAACTAGGAAAAGAACTTATGTATATGAAATGAAGATGATCTATATTTTCTTTATGTGCCAATAACACAAAAGCAAAAAAGGAAATACATGTGACAAGTCAGAAATGAAGATTTCATATTACTTTATATCAATGGTATCTATTTGTAAAGCACACAGCAATGCATTCTGAGAAATGAGCATTTGTAAGAAATAACTTCAACTTTAAGCCCAACATTGAAGAAATATGAACTGAAATTAATGAGTTACTAAATCTGAAAAAAAGAAAATTGAAAAATCTGAGGGCTTTGCAATCTTACTTCTTATAATAATAATCCTATTATCATTCATATTTTTTGTTTTGTTTTGTTTTGTTTTAATTTCCAGGAAGTAAGAGCCTGAGGTCATGGAAAGCTTTACTTCCTGTAAAATTCAAGAAGACTAGCTAATAACAAAATAAATAGCAAAAATGATATCATTGTCTCCACTTATTTTGAACAAGATAGCAGTGTACTTAGACTGGGCAAGTCACTCAACCTCTGTTGGCCTCAGTTTCCTCATCTGTAACATGAGGATAATAATAGTACCAACCTCACAGAATTGTTGTGAGGGTCAAGTGAGATTATAATTGCCAAGTACTCACTACAGTGCCTGTCACATAGTAATTATTATACATTTTTAGCTATTATTAAGATTATGGAATCTTTTTTTTTAGTTTGAAAGCAAAAATCTAACTTTAAAACCATCTATTCTATAACAGAATTTTAAAGGCTTGCAATTTATATTATCAATGGAAACAAATATATTATTCTGAAATACATGACAGAAAGTATAAGCAATTTTAAAGAACTTTGGCACACTCTTTTCTAAAATATGTAGAGAATTAAGTGAAATTTATAAGAATATAACTCATTTCCAAATTGATAAATGGTCAAAGGATATTAACAGGCAGTGTTCAGATGAAAAAATCAAAGCTATCACTAGTCATATGAGAAAGTGCTCTAAATCACTATTGATTAGAGAAATGCAAATTAAAAAATTCTGAGGTACCACCTTATACCTATCAGATTGGCTAATAAGACAAAAAAGAAAAATGATAAGCATTGGAGAAAATGTGGGAAAATTGGGAAACTAATGCATTGTTGGTGGAGTTGTGAACTGATGCAACCCTTCTGAAGAACAATTTGGAAGTATGCAAAGTATCTAGCAATACTGCTACTATGTTTGTATCCCAAAGAGATGATAACAAGTAAAAGTATTTTCATGTACAAAAACATTGATAGCAACTCTTTTGCTTATGGCAAAAATAATTGGAAATTGAGGGGATGCCCATCAATTGGGGAATGGCTGAATAAATTGTGGTATAGGAGTGTAAAGGAATACTATTGTGCTATAAGAAATGATTGACAGGAAGATTTCAGAAAAAGATGGAAAAACTTTCTTCTTTCTCATGTTTTTTCCCCTTTTGCTTCTTTCACAACATAACTAATGTGGAAATATCCATTAAAGTTCACATGCTGAAAAATCAATTTTGTTTGTGTATAGTTGTTTGTATGTTGTCTCATCTACTAGTTTGTGAATTCTAAAAAAAAAGTCAGGAATCTTTTGTATGTATATATGCATGTCTGCATGTACGTATATTTGCATGTATGTATATTTGCATGTATGTATACAAACATAAGTGTGTGTATGTAGTGTCAGTGTTGATTTATTTGTCCTGTACTTTTTAACACACAAAATCCAGTTAAAAATAGGGGAAAGAGAGACAAATTAATTTTGAAGAACAAGGGAAAGTGGGGGATCCTTGGGAAATCAGAGGATAAAATGAAGTCACTGGGCTTCAAAAGTGGTATTTCAACGTGGGGTGAGGAAGGATACTAAATTATCAGTTAATAATAGAGATGAGAGGCAAGTAAAAGAATGACACCCATTTCACATTTTCTATGGTCTGGCCCCAGTTATAGATGGTCTTTGAAGAAAGATATTAATGCTGGTTAGAGCTGGGGAAAAAATGACTTGGGTTTACCTTGAGGTTTAGGAATGACTTTGATACTGAAACACAAGATGAAAGACATTATAGGTAGAAAGACAATTTTTTAAAAAGGTGATATTGATGAAAACTATTTTATTTTCAATATGGAAATGATAATAATGATAATAACTAATTTTATATAGCACTTACTATGGGCCAGGTTCTGTACTAAAAGCTTTAAAATTCTTACTTAATACTCACAGTAAACCTGGGAAGTAGGCATTATTCTTATCCCATTTTACAGAATAAGAAACTGAGGTAAAGAGAGGTGAAAATATATCAACCAAACAAATTATGACACTGCAAAGAGGAGCTGTTTTATGGTCATGAGGAAAGTAAATTATTGAGTCTAAAGTGGTAGAAGTCTATTTTAGTGAAAACGTTATCTAGACATTTAGAATTTCAGGTCTAGATTTTAAGTAGAGGGTCATAACTTCAGGGGGAAAATGTAAGTATTACTAGGGAAGTGATTATTTTCACAATTAAAGTGGAAAAGATCTTTTAGTTGTGAATTTGGAGAGGGCACATACTTTTTCCTGCTGTTCAGATGTATTATTGTGCTAGGTGCATAATATGAACACAAAGACAAAAACAGTTTTCTATTCTTAAGAAGCTCACACTTATTCTCCTTGATCTGGTACTTTTCACTCATTTATCTCATATTTCATCACTTACAAAGAATCAAACTGAATTGTTATTATTCATTTTGGTTACAGTATTTTAAATCTGATGTTTTAGTCTTTTTCTAATTATTATTTTGTGGAAAAGGACCAACATCTATGAAAATATTTATAACATCTCTTTTTTTTGTGGCAAAAAATTGGAAATTGAGGAGATGCCCATAAATTAGAGAATGGATGAAAAAGTTGTAGCATATGAATGTAATGGAATACTACTGTGCTATAAGAAATGATGAACAGGCTGACTTCAGAAAAACTTGAAAAGACTCATGAGCTGATGCTGAGTTAAGTGAGCAGAACCAGGAGAACATTATACACAGTAACAGCAACAATGTGCATAATCAACTTTGATAGACTTACCTCTTCTCAGTGATGTAATGATCTAAGACAATTCCAAAACATTCATTATGGAAAATGTTATCCACATCCAGGGAAAGAACTATGGTGTCTGAATGTAGATCAAAGCATACTATTTTCTCTTTTGTTTTCTTTCTTGTGGCTTTTCCCTTTTGTTCTGAAGCTTCTTTCACAACGTGACCAATGTGGAAATATGTTCTGTATGATTGTACATGCATAAACTGTATCAGATTGCTTGTAGTCTTGAGGGGGAAGAATGGAGGGAAGGAGAAAAAAATTTGGAACTCAAAATCTTATAAAGGTGAATGTTGAAAACTGTATTTACATGTAATTGGAAAAAATAAAATACTATTAAGTGGGGAAAAAAAGAATGGTGGTCTGGGAAATACTGCCACTGTCAGGGCTCCTGTACCCAATTGACTGTTGGTAGAAATTGTTCAATAATTGTTGCTAGTGGTGATGAAGAAGGTGGACCTTCTTTTGACTTTGTAGTTGCTAATTTCCTCTCCTTAAACCTCCAGGCTATAAGACGGGCTAGGGTGTTCTGTTAAGTGTGAGTTTTTCAGGGAGTTGGCCCTCTTGGATCTTCATGGGAACCTACAGGAAATTTTTCCCCTTCCTTATATATTGTTTCAGGAAGGCAGAGAAGGAGAATGATTTTTCTACTTACACTATTTGATTTTCCCTTGTTATCAAATTTGATAGTTTTGTGTAAGAGAAAAAGAAAGAAAAGGAAAAAGAGTTCGCACAGAGCCTTGGAGTACATCTACATTGGGGTAGGCTTAAAATGATGATGCAACAAAGTACATCGAGGAGAGGTCAGATGATTGGGATAAGGATGAAGGGGAAAATATGACAGAACCCCACATAGGAGAATACATACAGGAAGAGAATGTGATCAACAGTGTATAATGCTGAATAAACATCAAGAAGGATAAAGACTTTAGAAAGAAAAAAAAATCGTTAGTTGTAGCAATTAAGAGATCACTGGCACTATAATTTTGTAGAGAATAGAATCATTTGAGTAAAAAGATCAGAAGCCGTATTTCAGAGGGGATAGTTCCAAGTATTGCTATATTAATTCATGTAGACAAAATTGTATCCTAGACTAGAAATTAATACTGAAAATTTAGTAAATGGACATATTCATAAATGTGTGTGGGCCCTTATGTTCAATTTTATGTCAAAACTTTCTTGAGGATATGTTTGACTACAAACAGATGAGGATGAGTCACATAGAGAGAAACAGCAGCAGAGACAAACTGTGTGATTCATTGTCATGCTGAGGATTTCAGAGAAAGACAAGGAAGCTTTTCATCTATTTAGACTGGATTTCTTGAGAAGGATCTATGCAAAGACATGAGCAAGAGCTACACAGACTATGAACACATGGAGAGGTTGTCAACTTCATTGGATTAGAGAGTACCATTAACAGGTACATCATGAATAGATAAAAATAATTATTATATACAAATTGTTTATTTCCGAATAGATACTGGCTATGCTGATAGAGAAATTGCAGCCATTTAAAAAATGTCAGTCCAGACAGTTACATGTAATGCAATTTGTGACTTCACTGATGAATTAAAATCCATTCTTTAGGAAGGACATCTTTTCTGATGTATAGCAGTATTCACTGAAAAACTAAAAATGCACTGGTGAACTTTTTTTAAATGATACTTAACTCATCATCGTAGATCTTCTTTGTAATCTTTTCATCACTCTAGCCTTTTACAGGGTACAATTTACTGGACAATGCCATTGAGTTCCCAAAGTCCCCCTTACATAGACTTCAGTAATGCAGCTAGCGTTTTGTTGGGTTTGTAGGTTTATTATTACAATGAATTGTCATTAAATATATGATTCAGTTTTCCAAAATTAAAATCTATGGTTAATATCATGACATTTAGCATAAAATAAGTGACATCATTTAACTTATCATAGAAAAAATAAGAAAATATACCAATGATTCTTAGAAATAAGATTAATCATCTCTGACAATTTGAACATCTGTACCTCCTGTTATAACCTATGAATTCCCCAACATTTTACATTAGAGAAATTAATATGATCATTAAATGCTTGTAAGTTTAAAAAGAACTCCTCTAACATATGGCATAACTACAGAACTTTGTAAACACCTTGGAAACTGATTAGCCCTGGGAATCAAAGAAATTTATACTATGTTATTATGGAGAAATATGTCTGAGTTCTTCTCGGAGACTCTAATTACTCTTATTGAGAAACCTAGAAAAGATAATAAACTATGTAGATTATATTGACCCAATTTCCCCATAAATTTTGGTGGTAAGATGTATACAAATGTAATTGCACATCAAATGGAAAAAATACACAAGATTTAATTCTTTCTCACCAAGTCAGTGCTTCTAACAAATGTATATGGCATTAATGCCACAGGATATAATTCTCCCACAGCAGCTATGCCAATGGAAATTACTTGTTCTGTATTTTTACAGGCTTATGCAGACATTGATATTGTTGAGTTGAGGACAAAGGACTATATAATTAATTCTTTAAAGCACTTGTTTGATAAAGTAGCCTTTTTCATTCTTTTTATGGGAATATTTGTGTACTTTATATTATAAGTCAGGATAGCATAATCTTGTCTGAGTGTTTCTCCTCAATTGTAATAATTGGGATTTAGAAGATACTTTAGGGCTTGATAGATGCTTAAAATGCATACATTAATTTATCTTATCTTCACAACAACCTTGGGAAGGAGGTGCTATTGTTATCATGATTTAACATATTAAGAAATTAAAATAGACAGAGATTAAGTCATTTGCCTAGGGTCACACAGCTAGCTATTCAGTGTATGAAGCAAAATCTGAACTCAGGAACTCCTGACTCTAGGTCCAACAAGAAACTCTTCTAATTTGACTAAAATATGTCAAATATATATTTACAAAATTTAAATTGAGGATATAGATTACTCCAAAGATAAGGGAATATAAGACCAAACAATCCTAAGTTAAGCAAGAAAGGACATAAGAATTGTGGAAAATCGAAAATCTACTGAAATAAACTACTAAAAATATAAAAGAAAAAGAGTTCTAAAGAACCTTAACCCTAATGTTTAAAGTAATATTTCTTAAATTTATTTAATAATTTTAAATTTATTTCCATGAAATAAAATAAAAATAAACAAAGTATGCTTGTGTTTACATATATGTGTACATGTATGTTTGTCTTTATATCACTGAAGTGGCAACATGGAATAATTGGAAGAGTTTTGGTTCATAGAGGACCTAGATTCAAGTCTCTCCTCTATTTAAAAAAAATTCATCTAATTATTTACTTTTTGGTGAGGCAATCAGGGTTTAGTGACTGGCAATCAGGGTTTAGTGACTTACCCAGGGTCACACAGCTAGTTAGCATCAAGTGTCTGAGGCCAGATTTGAACTCTGGGCAAGGCTGAAAGGCCAAAGCTCTATCCACTGTACCATCTAGTTGCACCAAAATCTCTCTTCTAACTCTTATTACTTGTGCAACCATAGTAAATTTACTTAATCTCCATGATGGGCAATTTTCTCCCTTATAAAATGTAAGAATTGGATGAGAAACCTCTAACAAACTTTTTAAGCTCTAGAATTATATCCAGAATGATATCCAAGCTAATCCATTGTGTGTACTGTATACTGATGGCAACCTTTTGAACTAAATGATGATAACTTTTAAAAGCTTATTGAATTTTCCTACATGGGACTTTATCCTTCCTTGTTTCTTTGTTTTAAGCCATACCTTCCAACATGTTTTTCTGTTTCCCTTTCCTATGTCTACCATTGCTTTGAATTCACTAAGTACAATTACACACAGATGCATGCATGCATATATACATGTACATATGTGCATATTTGTTACATTCTTCATGTCTTCATCCCTTTTCTTTTGCAAAAGATTCTTGTGTAAACTATAATTATTTTCATATAATTTTCATGCTCATAATTATAAACACTTCAATATCAGATAACTAATCAAGCATACCATGAAATAATTTTTTTGTTGCTGCTGTGTGTAGGACAAAACCAACTCCACCAACACCTTTACTTGTTTCTCCTGAGAGAAGCTGTGAACCATCTTTTCACTTAGATTAAATTTAATAGGAAACTAATGTGTGGACATATATCATGTTATCTTAAAAATCATCAATGAATACAAGATTTGGAAGGCAGGGCTAGACTATGGTTAACTTGGAAGAGCAATGAATGCAACACCAAAGAAAGATACACACAATAAATTTGAAAATATAAATAAGAACACTATCAAGTGGCATACCTAAGTTGACTGGTTCTAGAAAACAAATGCTGACCCAGGATTACCTTCTCTGTCTGTATAGGTATTGACTATTGATTATCCCAAAGACAGCAAATGGTGTCTTACAGATGATTTTGCTTTATCATTTGGTTTTACTAAACTGTTTTGCTTACAAGGAAAGATTCTATGTTTAACTATGAATCTTAAGGGAAGATTATATGTTTTAAGATTCTATGTTCAATTCTATGTTTAAGGGGGTGGGGAGAGGGCTTAAAATCTTTGAGAAATTACCCTGAGGCTAAGTTCTTTCATCTGTAAAATGTATATAATAATGTTTACACTACCAAACTCATATACACATATGTGTGTGTGTTTATATGTACATAAAATACATTTCCATGTGAATCATGCTATAAAAGAAAACACAAACCAAAAAAAAAAAAAACTAAGAAAAATAAAGAAAAAGTATCTTTGATCTGGATTCAGGATTTATCAGTTCTTTCTCCAGAGGTGGACAGTGCCTTTCCTCATACATCCTTTGGAATTGTCTTGGATCATTGTGTTGCTGAGAATAGCTAAGTTATTTACACCAGATCATCATATGATACTGCAGTTATTGTGTTTAATATTGTCCCGGTTCTGCTGATTTCACTTTGCATCAGTTCATGTAAGTCTTTTCAGTTTCTCAAATTTTTTTAAAGAAACATAATTACAAAGCACAAAATATGATAATACTCCAATTCCAGAATCCATTCCTTTTTCATTGATTTCCCCCCATGCTGTAATGCCCTTCCTTTTAGTTCTGTTGTCTCTCAGGTTCCTTGGTTTCTGTCAATGCTCAGGTCAAATCTCTTCTTCCCCAGAAGTCCTTTATTCAGTGCACTTTAACCCATTGGTCTAGTAATAACTTTCCTCCAATAGTAGCTCTCATTTACATTGTATATATGTTACATGTTTACATGATGGCACCTACTACGCACCAGGCACTATGCTAAGTGTTTTTATAAATATTTTTGTAACAACCCTACAAGGTAGGTGCTATTATTTAGCTCATTTTAGAGTTGAAGAAACTAAGGCAATTAGCAGTTAAGTGACTTGACCAGAGTCATAAATCTAGTAAGTGTCTGGGCTGGATTGGAACTTAGATTTTCCTGATTACAGGTCCAGCCCTTAATTAACCATGCCACCAATGTGAACTCCTTAAGAGAAGGATCAATTTCTTCATCACTGTAGCTATTAGTACAGTTCCTGGTTTACAGTAAATACTTAATAAAAGCCTATTGCAGGAGGGTGGAACCAAGATGGCAGAGTAAAAGCAGTGACTTAATTAAGCTCTCACCCCAAACCCCTCCAAATACCTGTAAAAAATGGCTCTACAAATTCTAAAGGTGCTGAAACCAAAAAAAGTCAGAATGAAACAAATTTACAGCCCAAGACCACCTGGATGGTTCATTGGAAAGGCATATCATGCTGGGTGGGGAAAGGAACAGAGTTCCGCATGGGCACCCAGGCAAGGCAGGCCTCAGCAAACCTGGAGCAGTCTTCAGAGGACTGAATCGTGAGCAGCTATGGTGGTTTCCAGACTTCTCAACCCACATATGTCAAAGACAACTTAGAAGGTCAGTAGGAAAAGTCTGTGTCTGCAGTGAGAGAGAGAAGCACTGTTCCAGCTCCAGTCCCTGAGTGTGGCCCCCTGTGAAGATGGGTGCTTCTGAAGCTTATGGCCTACAGACTGAGGGGGAATTGAGTGGCTGATAAGAGGGGGATTGCAGAGATCTCTCTATTGGTGCAGGATTTTCTTGCTTTGCCTGTGCTCAGATCTGGGTCACAGTTATGGGTGGGGGTCCTGGGACATGGAGGAGTGCTGGCATGGAGGAGCTTGTACTGGTGGTGGAGAGGAATTGGCCCCACATTTCCAAGACAAAAACAGAGTACTTGTGGTCACTCCATAGACCACAGCACAGGCCAGGAAAGGAGTAAAAGCCTCATTCTTATCATACCACCTTGGAGGAACTGAAAATTTACAGGTCCCCAGAAGTATCTCTGAAAATAGCTGCACAAGACCCTCAAAGTTTGGGACAATACATTCCCCACAATGGAAGCAAGTCCCTACTTTAAAAAAATAGTTTATAACTCAAGTAACTGGCTGGGGTCATGAGGAAGCAGCGCAGAGTCAGACCATAGAATCTTACTTTGGTGACAAAGAAGATCAAAACATACAGCCAGAAGAAGACAACAAAATCAAAGCTTCTACACCCAAAGCCTCCAAGAAAAATATGTACCAGTACCAGGCCATGGAAGAGCTCAAAAAGGATTTTGAAAAGGAAGTAAGAGAAGGAGAGGAAAAACTGGGAAGAGAAATGAGAGTGACACAAGAAAATTATGAAAAAGAAGTCAACAGCTTGCTAAAGGAAACCCAAAAAAGTACTGAAGAAAATACCACCTTAAAAAATAACCGAACCCAAATGTCAAAAGAGGTCCAAAAAGCCAATGAGAAGAAGACTGCCCTAAAAATCAAAATTGGCCAAATGGAAAAAGAAGTCCAAAAGCTTACTGAAGAAAATACTTCTTTCAGAATTAGAATGGAGCAATTGGAAGCTAGTGATTTTATGAGAAATCAAGACATTGTAAAACAAATACAAAAGAATGAAAAAATATAAAGCAATGTGAAGTAGCTCATTGGAAAAACAACTGACCTGGAAAATAGATTCAGGAGAGATAATTTAAAAATTATTGGACTATCTGAAAGCCATGATAAAAAAAAAAAAGCCTAAATATCATCTGTGAAGAAATTATCAAGGAAAACTGCCTCGATATTTTAGAACAAGAGGGCAAAATAGAAATTGAAAGAATCCATTGATCACCTCCTGAAAGAGATCCCCAAATAAAACTCCTAAGAATATTGTAGCCAAATTCCAGAGTTCCCAGGTCAAGGAGAAAATATTACAAGCAGCCAGAAAGAAACAATTGAAGTATTGTAGAAACACAATCAGGATAACAGAAGATTTAACAGCTTCTACATTAAGGTACTGGAGGGCATGCAATATAATATTCTGGAACGTAAAGGAGATAGGATACAACCAAGAATCATATACCAGATAAACTGAGCTTAATCCTTCAGGGGGAAAACCGGTCATTCAGTGGAATAGGGGACTTTCAAGCATTCTTAATTAAAAGACCAGAACTGAATAGAAAATTTTACTTTCAGATACAAGACTCAAATGGAACATGAACAGGTAAACAGGAAGCAGACATCATAAGACACTCATTAAAGTTCAACTTTTTACATTCCTGCATGGAAAGATGATATACGTAAATCATGAGACCTTTGTCAGTATTAGCGTAGTTGAGGGAAAAAGTTATATGTATTTGTGCAGATAGATAGGTAGATAGATAGATAGACAGATAGATGATAGATAGATAGATAGATGGCACAGGGTGAGTTGGAGATGAAAGAGTGATATCTGGAGAATAAAATAAAGAAAGGATTATACTGGGAGAAGGAGAAAGGGAGAGGTAGAATAGGATGAATTATCTCAGAAAAAAAAAGGCTGTTACAGTGGAGGGGAAATGGGGGAAGGTGAGAGGGAATGAATGAATCTTATCCTCATGGGATTTGGCTAAAGGAGGGAATAACATACACACTCAATTGGGTGTGGAAATCTATCTTACCCCTCCAGGAAAATAGGGGGGGAAGGGGACAACAGAGCAGGGAGATGATAGAGTGGAGGGCAGATTGGGGTAGGTGGAAATTAGAAGCAAACACTTCTGAGGACAGACAGGGTTAAAAGAGAGAACAGAATAAATTGGGGTATGGAATAGAATTACTGGAAATATACTTAGTTTTCACAATAGGACTACTATGCAAGTGTTTTGCATGACTACACATGTATAACCTGTATCAGGTTGCACACCTTTTCAATGAGGGTGGGTGTGGAGGGAGGAAGGGAGAAAATTTGGAACCCAAAGTTTTAAAAACACATGTTAAAAATTGTTTTCCCATGGAACTGAGAAGTAAGAAATATGGGAAATTGGGTATAGAAATATCTCCTGCCCTACAGGAAAATGGAAAGGTATGGCTATAAGTGAAGGAGGGGAGAGATAGAAGGGAGGGCAGATTAGGGGAAGAGGTATACAGAATGCTTGCCATCTTGGGGTGGGGGGGAAGGATGAGATGGGGAGAAAATTTGGAACTCAAAATCTCATGGAATTAATGTTAAAAACTAAAAATAAATAAATTTTAAAAAATAAAGAAAAAATAGAAAAAAATACAAATGCCTTTCCTAACTGGCTGTTGTCATGATAGCTTTTATTCCTTGTTCTATATGCTCTTTTCACTTGGTAGTCAACCTGATGATAAATGTCTCCATACTTTGCTAGGCAGGCCAGGATCTTAGAATTTGAAGGAACCAAATAACCTCAGCCACATTTCAATAAGAAACCCATATATGACATTTCTGTCAATTAAGAATTCAAATGAGAAATAATCCATCTTCTTTATAGGGCAATCTGCACTAATATAATTGTAGTTCTTATAAAGGTATTCCTTTGATCAAGTTTTGTCTTCTGAAGGTTTTGAAGGACTATTTGAAGGCTCTCTAGCTTTGTAAAACCTACCAGCATTTATATTTTGATGAAATAACTTTAAAGAAAACAGAGTAATCAGGGGCAGCTAGGTGGCACAGTGGATACCTGAAGTCAGGAGGACTTGAGTTCAAATTCAGTCTCAGACCAAACACTCGACACTTACTAGCTGTGTTACCCTGGGCAAGTCACTTAACCTCAATTGCCTAAAAAGAAAACAAAACAAAACAAAAAAGAAAGCAGCGTAATCAATAATTTGAAAAAGTAGAGAATTCAGGTAACTTAAAATACTATGATAAAGATAGACTATTATGTCTACTTTTGCACAGTATGCATTCTTTTCAAAGTTTTCATATTTTTTTTTCAATTTTGAAATGAGGGAATATTTTTTTGCAAATTGACATCATATAAAATCATATAAATATCAGTAGTAACAATCATATTATCATAATGTTTATTTTGTAATAGTTTGGGATTTGCTCAATCTATACAAACATATGACACACAAAATAACATATGAGTATTGTAAGTATAAAAGAGAAATATCAGAAAATGTTAAGAGCTGATAAGAAACAGCTATTTAAATACAAACACTACAACTAATATTTGAATGTCAACATCTTCACAATTCCCTAAGCCTCTCCTCCCTTCTGATGGGAAGGTTGGAGGATGGAGCACTAAACACCTCCCAAAGCTTTCCTTTGTAGACTGGGACCTGAACTTTTCAGCTCTCTACTTCCCATCTGCCTCTCTAATTATCTTAAAGTCTAGTAAACATAATACCTCTACTCTGAGTGTTTACTGATGGCTCCCTTCTCTCTTCTTTTTTCTAGCTTTCTTTAGTATGTCACTTCCCCCATAGACTGTAAACTGCTTGAAGGCAAGGTCTCTTTCTTTTACTTATACTATTTCCAGCTTTTAGTACTATGTCTCACCTACAGTAGGCACTTAATAGGTGTGTATTTTCTGGTATTGTATCACTATTATTACATGATCATTTTTGTTTTGTTTAGATATTAGTTATCTTAATGAAAATGAAAGACAATGGAAAAACTCACTGAAACAAATGAATGATTTAATTTCATTCTCACAACAGAAAGAAACATGGCAATTTGAGAAAGTTAAAAGCTGATTAGGTAGTAGTAAAAAATGATTATAGGCATTGGGAGAGTATCTACACAACATCGAAAGTTGGTGAAAAGTGGTAATGTAAGTCAGTTGCTATGACTACATGATTCAAAGAAAACAGTATTTCAGAGACTTCCCCTTCTGGGAGCCAAAAGGTAGTTGCTCACGCTCTCCCCTATCAACCTCTAAAAACCCAGAAAATATCACCCCAGAAAAAAAAAAAACCTGAAAAACCTGAACTAGAAGAAAGACAGGAAGCAGCAGTGCAGCAGCCCAGCAAACGGGTTTCCCAGTTCCTCAGCAAAAATAAGGGAAGCAGAACTACAAGAGGCAGGCAGACAAGTACCCTGCAGCATTCATCCAAAAGGTGCTGAAGAAAGCAACCTAAAGGCTTCCTAAAGCCCTGGCCTTGCTGGTTCCAGCCCAACACCAGGTGAGCTGTTACAGCCCTGCAGCCTCCACTTGTGAAGAAATCCTGAATCCCTGGTGGTAGAGCAGGCAAACACCAACACCTGGACCTCCGAGGGCTTCATCAAAGACAGGGAAACCAGTGGAAACCAGCTCAGAAAACCACCAGGTCCCTTGGCACTCTACCCCTCAAAGGAATCTCCCAGTGCATTAGCAGAAATGAAGGAGACAACACTGCAGGGGGCCTCAGGCAGATAAACACCCTGTAGCACCAATCTACAAGGAGCTGAAGAAAGCTAAAGGAAAGGAAAAGCAGGCAACCTAGAATTGCCTGAAAGTTCCAGCCTTGCTGATTGCAGCCCAATACGAGGCAAGCTGCCAGAAACCTGCAGTCTCCAATTGCCAGCATAAGAGGCCCCAGCACGCAAAGCCAGTGACCAAGACCTGGGCTCCCAACACAAGAAGTTTGGGTCAGTGCCCTCTGTTCACCAGCAGGAGGGCTCAATCTCTTCAAAGGCCAGGGAATAAAGAAACACCATGAGTAAAAAGAAACATACCATAGGTTCATATTATGAGAAGAGTGAAGATCAAGACAGAAATTCTGAAGAGGTCAACATTGTCAACAAACCCACATCCGCAACAACAAAAGAGAAAATGAACTGGTCTGAAGCCCAAAAAGCCTTCTTAGAAGAGCTCAAGAAGGATTTTAATAGTCAAATGAGAGAGGTAGAAGAGTCCTTCAAAAATACAATTGGCCAATTGGAAAAAAAAATACACTGAAGAAAACAAGTCCCTAAAAAACAAAACTGGCCAATTGAAGAAGGAAGTACAAAAACTAACAGAAGAAAACAATCTGTTAAAAACTAGAATTGGACAAATGGAAACTAATGTCTCTATGAGAGAGCAAGAATCAGTCAAACAGAAACAAAAAAATGAAAAAATAGATGAAAATTAAAATACCTCATCGTAAAACAAGACCTGGAAAATCAATTCAGGAGAGACAATTTAAAAATTATTGGACTACCTGAAAATCATGATGAAAAAAGAGCCTGGACAGTATCTTTCAGGAAATCATAAAGGAAAACTGCCCAGAAGTCCTAGAACCAGAAGGGAAAATAACCATAGAAAGAATCCACGATCACCACCTGAAAGAATCCCAAATTGACAGCACAAGGAATATAATAGCAAAATTCCAAAATTACCAGATGAAAGAGAAGGTGCTGCAAGCAGCCAGAAAGAAAATTTTAAATATCATGGAACCACAGTCAGGATTACACAGGACCTTGCAGCTTCTACATTAAAAGACGCAGGGCATGGAACATGATATTCGTAAGGCAAAGGAGCTTGGAATGCAGCCAAGGATCAATTACCCAGCAAAAATGAGCATCATTTTTCAAGGGAGGAGATGGATATTCAATGAAATAGGAGACTTCCAAACTTTCCTGATAAAAAGACCAGAGCTCAACAAAAAATTTGATCTTCAAGTACAGGACTCAAGAAGGACATAAAAAGGTAAATGGGACAGAAAGATACAATATGTTGTTAATGGGGGGGGCTGTTTAAACCCCTACAAGGGAATATGACACTTGCAACCCTTGAGAACTGTATTGTTATTACACATGTTAAAGGAGTATACATAAAGAGGGTGGATATTAGTTGACTTTGATGTAATGATAAAAAAAATCTAATCAAGTGGGTTAAATGGATCAAATAAGTGGATCAATCTGATCTTAGAAAATGTACTGAGAAAAGGAGGCAGACAAGGGTAAATTACATTACAGGAAAAGACACAAAATCCTATTACAGCAGAGGGAAAGAAGGGAGGGGGGAGCATTGTTTGAACCTTACTCTCATCAGATTTGGCTCAAGAAGGGCATAACATAATCAGTTAGGTATAGAAATCTAACTTGCCCTATAGGCAGTAGGAGGGAAAAGGGAGGGGAAAGAAAAGGGAGGGGGGAAAGAAGGGAGGGAAGCAGTAAGAGTAAAGGGAAGAAAAGGGAAATAATAAAAGGGAAGAGGGACTGAAGGAGGCAGTGGTCAAAAGCAAAACACTAGTGAAGGGGGAAAGGAAAAAGGAGAAAGAAAAGCATAAATGGGGGGAAAAGATGGAGAAAAAGACACAGATAGTAATCATAACTGTGAATGTGAATGGGATGAACTCTCCCATAAAACGGAAACGGATTGCAGAATGGATTAAAAACCATAATCCTACAATATGTTGTTTACAGGAAACACATTTGAAAAAGAGTGACACATACAGGGTAAAGGTAAAAGGCTGGAGCAGAATATATTATGCTTCAGCTGAAGTAAAAAAAGCAGGGGTAGCAATCCTGATCTCAGACAAAGCAAAAGCAAAAATAGATCTAATCAAAAGAGATAAGGAAGGAAACTACATCCTGCTAAAAGGCACCATAGACAATGAAGTAATATCATTACTAAACATATATGCACCAAATGGTATAGCATCCAAATTCTTAGAGAGAAGTTCAGGGAGTTACAGGAAGAAATAGACAGCAAAACTACTAGTGGGGGACCTGAACCTCCCCTCTCTGCACTAGATAAATCTAACCACAAAATAAACAAGAAAGAAGTTAAGGAGGTGAATAGAACATTAGAAAAGTTAGGTATGATAGACCTCTGGAGAAAATGAATGGGGATAGAAAGGAATATACTTTTTTCTCGCAGTACATGGCACATACACAAAAATTGACCATGTACTAGGGCATAAAAACCTCACAATCCAATGCAGAAAGGCAGAAAGTTTAAATGCATCCCTTTCAGATCATGATGCAATAAAAATTATATGTAATTAAGGCCATGGAAAGATAGACTAAAAAATAATTGGAAACAAAATAATCTGATCCTGAAAAATGATTGGGTCAAAACAAATCATAGAAACAATCAATAATTTCATTCAAGAGAATGACAATAATGAGACAACATACCAAAACTATGGGATGCAGCAAAGCAGTTCTTAGGGGAAGTTTTATCTCTAAATGCTTATAAATAAAATAAAAAGAGGAGATTAATGAATTGGGCATACAACTAAAAGCAACTAGAAAAAGAACAACTTAAAAATTCTCAACTAAATACTAAATTAGAAATATTGAAAACCAAAGGAAAAATTAATAAAATTGAAATTAAGAAACTATTGAACTAATAAAAAAACTAAGAGCTGGTTTTATGAAAAAAAAACAATAAAATAGATAAACCTTTGGTTAATTTAATTTAAAAAAAACAAAAGACAAAACTAAATTACTAGTATCAAGAATGAAAAGGGTGAAGCTAACACCAAGAAGTAGGAAATTAAACCAATAATTAGGAATTATTTTGCCCAACTATATGCCAACAAATTTGACAATCTTAGCGAAATGGATACATATTTACAAAAATATAAATTGCCCAGATGAACTCCCTGGGAAAAAATCTCCAGGGCCACATGGATTTACATGCAAATTCTATCAGACATTTAAAGAACAATTAATTCCAATACTATGTAGACTACTTGAGAAAATAGGTGAAGAAAAAGTCTTACCAAATTCTTTTTATGATACAAATATGGTGTTGATACCTAAACCAGGAAGAGTCAAAATAGAGAAAGAAAATTGTAGACCAATTTCTCTAATGAATATAGATGCAAAAATTTTAAACAAAATACTAGCAAATAGATTGAAGCAACTTATCACAAGAATAATACACTATGACCAGGTAAGATTTATACCAGGAATGCAGGGTCGGTTCAATATTAGGAAAACTATCAGCATCATTGAGCATATCAACAAAAAAAACAGCAGAAACCACATGAACATCTCAATAAATGCAGAAAAAGCTTTTGATAAAATACAACACCCATTCCTATTAAAAACACTAGAAAGCATAGGTATAAATGGAGTCTTCCTTAAAATAACAAATAGTATATATGTAAAATCTTCAGCAAGCATTATATGTAATGTGGACAGGCTGGAAACATTTCCAATAAGATCGGGGGTGAAACAAGGATGTCCATTATCACCACTGTTATTCAATATTGTAGCAATAAGAGAAGAAAAAGAAATTGAAGGCATTAGAACAGGCTAAGAAGAAACAAAGCTATCACTCTTTGCAGATGACATGATGATATACTTAGAGAATCCTAGAGAATCAAGTAAAAAACTACTTGAAATAATAAACAGCTTTAGCAAAGTTGCAGGCTGTAAAATAAATGCACATAAATCATCAGCATTTCTATATATTACCAACAAAGCCCAATAGCAAGAGATAGAAAGAGAAATCCCATTTAAACTTACTGTAGATGTTATAAAATATTCAGGCATCTACCTACCAAAACAAACCCAGGAACTCTATGAACACAATTACAAAACTCTTTTCACAGATCAAAATAACTGAAAAACATCAGTTGCTCATGGGTAGGCCAAGCTAATATAATAAAAATGACAATCCTACCTAAGCTAATTTACTTATTCAGTGCCATACAAATCAAACTACAAAAAAATATTTTATAGAGTTAGAAAAAATAATAACAACATTCATTTGGAAACACAAAAGGTCCAGAATATCAACAGAACTAGTGAAAAGAAATGCAGGGGAAGGTGGCCCAGCAACTCCACATCTTAAATTTTATTATAAAGCAGTAATCATCAAAACTGCATGGTACTGGCTAAGAAATAGTGAGGTGGATAAGTGGAATAGGTTAAATATGCAAGACACAGTAGTCAATGCCTATAGTAATCTATTATTTGATAAACCCAAAGACCCCAGCTTCTGTGATAAGAACCCATTCTTTGAAAAAAAAACTGCTGGGAAAACTGGAAAAGAGTATGGCAGAAACTAGGTATAGACCCAAATCTCACACCATATACCAAAATAAAGTCAAAATGGATTCATGACTTAGATATAAAGGTTGATACTACAAGTAAACTGGGAGAACAAGGAATAGTTTACCTATCAGTTCTATGAAGAACAGAAGAATTCATGACCGAACAGGAGATAGAGAACATTATGAAAAGCAAAATGGAGAAACCTGATTACATTAAATTGAAAAGTTTTTGCACAAACAAAGCCAATGCAGCTAAGATTAGAAGGAAGGTAGACAATTGGGAAAGAATTTTTACAGCCAGTCTCTCTGATAAAGGCCTCATTTCTAAAATATATAGAGAATTAAGACACATTTATAAGAACACAAGCCATTCCCCAATTGATAAATGGTCAAAGTATATGAACATGCAGTTCTCAGATGAAGAAATTAAAGCCAGCTATAGTCATATGAAAAAGTGTTCTAAATAGTTATTGATTAGAGAAATGCAAATCAAAACATCTCTGAGGTACCACATCACACCTATCAGATTGGCCAACATGACAAAACAGGAAAATGATGAATGTTGGAGAAGATGTGGGAAAATTGGAACACTAATACTTTGCTGGTGGAGTTGTGAAATGATCCAACCATTTTGGAGAACAGTTTGGAACTATTCTCAAAGGGCTACAAAAATGTGCATACCCTTTGACTCAGCAATAGCACTCCTAGGCTTATATCCCAAATAGATCAAACAAATGTGAAAAGGACCCACATGTACGAAAATATTCATAGCAGCTCTTTTTTGTGGGTGGCAAAGAATTGGAAATTGAGAGGATGCCCATCAATTAGGGAATGGCTGAACAAGTTGTGGTATATGAATGTAATGGAATACTATTGTGATATAAGAAATGATGGACAGGCTGACTTCAGAAAAACCTGGAAAGACTTATATGGTCTGATGCTGAGTGAAGTGAGCAGAACCAAGAAGACTTTGTACACAATAACAGCCACGTTATACTATGGCTAATATTGTTGAACTGAACCCTTCTCAGCATTACAAGGATCTAAGACATCTCCAGAGGCCTTGGGATGGAAAATGCTGTCCACATCCAAAGAAAGAACTATGGAATTCCAATCGCTATCACTTATTTTTACCTTTTTTTGAGTTTTGTTTCGTCTTTCTGATGGTTCCTCCTATTGGTTTTAATTTTTACTTACACCTTCACTAATGTGAAAATATGTTTAACAGGAATGTAAATGTAAAGCCTATATCACGTTATGTGCCATCTTGGGGAGGGTGGGGGGAAGGAAGAGGGAGAAAAATTTTCAACTCAAAAGCATGTGGAAGTGATTGTTGATAAATCAAAATAAACTAATAAAATTTTAAAAAATGGTAAAAAATATATGTTTACTGCAATTTAGGTGAATGCTTTGTGTCCAATGTGTGCTTAATAAATATCTGTTGAATAAATTGCTGAATAAGAAAAAAAATTGTGTTTCCTCCCACTAAATTGAAATGGAATTGGCTGATTGGTGTCATATAGACTCTACTTTAGAGGAAGTGAATGCTGTAGTAAGTATAAGAGTAAATTAGAGAGTTCACAGTGTGGCAAAGTGTAAGAAATCACTGTATGCTTAGCAAAAGTTCTTGTTCAATACATATGTTAAATACTGTTAATTAACTGCTGAATTCCTGAAAAGTAATAAATTATAATGATTATTATTAGAAATATGTATATGAGGCCCAATTTGAACTGAGATCTTATTGACTCTAAATCCAACATTCTGTGTACAGCAACTCCTATTTACCTCTAAGAGAAGAATAATCATTATAGAAGCCAGTATGACTTCTACACTAGTAGAAGTAGAACTACTTTACCAGGCATCTTGGATAACTGTAAAATGTTAACTCACGGTCAATGTAAGAAGAAATTCTGTAGGCATAACCCATCATGACAAATATACTTTAAAATTTTGCTCTAGCATTCATTTAAAACATACCAACTAAGTAGCATAAATGTAAAATGTGTATATATTTTATTTCAACTAGCTTACCTCTAGGAAAGTAAATAGAAGCTATAATATTTTAAGTGTAATATCGACAAAAATAAATTAATTAGAAGAGATATGTGAAATATTTAACAAAGAAAGGTTGAACAGCAACATGCTCTGTAATCAACCTCTGGAGGCAAAAAAAGAATAAGAAAGTTAATTTTGAACTTTTATAAGATTTTGCGTATCTTTTCCCAACAGTCATGTTTTTCATGATTAAAATAAAATTAAATTGAATACAAAGTTGTGAAGAATTATTCATCCTTGGTTTTAAAAGCTTCAATACTCTACTACGGCAAGAAAGTTAGCAAGATACAGTGTAATTTTCAAACATTTGAAAGAACTTTTGGAATGGAACATGTGTTCTTTATATTAGCAATACCTACAACCTCATGGTAACATAAGTACTGACACCAAATTGTCTGACAGAAAAAAAGTTAAATGGAATGATTAAAAGCTGTTGCTATCTGATGATTTGCCTCATGAATGCCAGATAATTAATGCCTTATATTTGCATAGTGATTTTAAATTTCTAAAGCAAGTTCACATTTGCTAGACTTCCATTTTATTCCAGAAACTATACACCTGTTTCACATTAATGCTATACGAAATTCAAGAACAAATTATTAAAAAAATTATTTTTGGTAACTTAGAGTAGAAAGAGGTGAAGATTAGGAGACATCATAAAATCATTGATTAAAAAGTCTGGCTGAGCACATCTATTTTCCTCCCATTTTTTAATATCAAAGGATTTAGAACTTCATGGGATTATAGACATCATCTAATTTTAATCATTCCTTGTTCAAATGAGGAAATTGATGCCCTGATGATTAAAGCTACTGACCAATGGTCACATAGCTTGTATTAGCTAGGGCAGGAAACTAGGTGTTATCTATAAAGCCAGTATTCTTTTCACCATATTTCTGAAAGATTCTCAATGTTTAGCAAGTAGATTATTTATGCTTTAATGAGGTGAAATCAAGAGCCAGGGGTATAAAGATTGCTGTCATCTAGGCAATGCAAACAATTCTGCTGTTAAACAAGATGGTTTTAGTTTTGAGCAAATATTTATTAGCCATTAACAAAGGTTTAATGTTTCTAGTACAGGACATGGAAGATGGTTACACATAATGTGTAAAGTGAAGTATAACTTTTGTCACAGTCTTTAAAACATGAAGTACAATTTTCAAAGTATCGGTCAACAACCTTGACTTTAATCCATGGGAAAATCTAGGATTATTATCTCAAGGGCAATTAGGAGGATCTAGATAAGAAAATTTTACTTCCTTATATAAAGAAAGGAAGATTTCATTAAGCAGAGGTAACGAAGGACTAATATGGCTTTCTTTTTTATGACAGGATTCCTAACTGGTAGGTAAGTTGGAATCTATGGATATTTTACCTAAATATTGATAATTATAATAATAACTGTAATAATAGTAGTAATGTTAATTAGATTCATACAGCACCTGCTACATTGCAAACATTGTGCTAAAACTTATAAATATTATATTATTTGATCATCTAAGTAACCCTGGGAAGTATGTGATTATTATCCTTACTTCACAGGAGAGGAAACTTTGGCAAACGGAGGTTAAAGTGACTTGCCCAAGGTCACATAGTTAGGAGATGTCTGAGGCCAGATTTGAACTCAGCTTTCCCTGATAATAGTCGCAGATAGTGCTCCACTATTCTTGTTGACAGAGTAGATATGTGGATCAGGGAACAGTAAAGTTAGGAGGATTCAGAACTGAATGACTGGATTGAATAAAACCCAAAGAGACATTATTATATCATTAAAATATTCACATTTACAGATGGAGGTAGCAGGAATGTATACTAATTTATCTGAAGAAAGCTGATGAGAGGTTGGGGACCTCCACAATTTCAATATGTGTCAATATAGTGCTTTGTTAACTAAAATGGTTGATGTAATCTTAGGTTGCATTAAGAAAGCCTTACTTAGTGTCAATACTAGTGAAATGATATTCCTTTTATACTCTGTCCTGTCACATCACATTAGAAACATTGTGTAAAGTTTCACTTCAGAAAGGATTACTGAGCTGGAGAATGTACTGAGGATGGCAAACTAATATATGAAAAAATTTGAAATGATATTTGGATCAGTCAAAGAATATGGAGCTATTTAGTTTCAAGCAGAAAAAGGCTTCATAGAGAGGTGACAGCTTCTTTCAATTATTTGATGGGCTAAGATGAATTCACTCTTTTACCTTTAGCAAATTGTTTTAAAATTCTGGTACTCAATTTTCTTATTCAGAAAATAGGAGAGTTGGATTACATAATACATTTGGCCCCATTCAGCTGAATAATTGATGATTCTGTAGTATTTTTGGAAATATTTTCTACTTTGTTCATACTTAAGCAGATAGATTCACCTTTTCTATTGCTAAATACCATAATCACTTGCACAAAAGGAATGATAATACAATAAGATAGCTGAAAGAATTTGACATTTTATAAATTATAACCTTCATTTCAATTAATAACTTCAGAAAATCATGTGAAAAATTTAATACTTTCAATATTTCTTCAAATAAACTATGTAATAATATATTTCTGGCAAATATATGATGCTGATAAATTAAACATTAAGCACTCATGTGTAAGTTTTATTTAACATTGTTTCCCATCGTGATTTTTAATTTCCTGCATAATACTGCTTATACTTATTAGTTATATTGATACTTGCATAGGTAAATGGTTTCTTCTTTTTTTTTCTTCCACACCAATAGAAACCAAATTTCATCATAGCTCATATCATACTTTTTTTCTATAAAGTATCCATAGAAGTTACAACCAATTTACTAAAGATAGATTTATCTTTGATCAACTTTAAATTTACCGCATATGTCAATGATTAGGTATTTTTAAATTAATCTGTCTGTACCACTATTCCCATTTCACCATTTAGCAAATTAAATAAAAAACAAAGAAAAAAATTAAAAAAATTAAAAAGTTACATAACCACAGCAAGCAAAGAAACAAAAATAAATGCCTCAATACATATCTGCAAAAGCTGATTTTAAAAAATCAACAATAGCAATATCTGAAAATGTCTTTCTGCAATTTATGTTCATCTCTATGTCAGAGAAAAAGTGGTATATTTTATCTCCATTCTTTTAGACTCATGTTTTATCATTGCACTGATCAAAGTTCTAAAGTCTTTCAATTTTTCCCCTCCATTGTGCTAACATGGTTTATATTTTTTCCTTAGCACTGCTCAGTTAACTCTGCATCAGTTCATAAAGGTCTTTCAATTTCCTCTAAAAGTATTAATTTTTTAAATTTTTTACAGCATAGTCATATTTCATTATATTTAGCCATGGTCTAATAGGAGGGCACAATCTCAATTTCCAATGATTGACTACTATGAAAGTAGCTCCTACTAATATTTATGTAGGTCTTGTACTGACATCTGGGTCAAAAGATAGGGCTATATAAAGTTTGGTAGCTTGATGGGCCTAGTTCTGTATTGTTTTCTAGATTGGCTGAACCAATTCACAGCTCCACCAAGGGTGCAGTAATATACCTGTAATTCCACAGTACTTCTACTATTAGTTATTTTTCTCTTTTGTCAAATTTATCACTGATAGGTGGGAGGTGAACTCTAAATTTTATTTAATTTGGATTCCTTTATTAGTGAATTAGAGCATTTTTATATGATTGTTGATACTTTAAATTTATTTCTTTGAAAATTACTTGCCTTATCTCTTGACCATATAAGTACTAGGAAATTATGATCATTCTTATAAATTTAAGTTCCTTATATTACTTGGAAATGAGAACTTTATTAGAGAATCTCGCTACAAAAATTTACTTTTGGCCAATTCCAAGTTGTCATTATATTTTCTAGTCTTTTGCATTTGTTTGGGCACATGCTTTTCAATATTATTTAATCAAAATTGTTCATTTTATTTTGTAGCATCCTCTCTATCACTTGTTAAGTTATGACCTCTTCCCCTATCTATAAATATGGGTTCTTCCTTGCCTCTCTAATTTGTTGCGATGTGTGTTTGAATTTTTCCTGAAATATATTGTGAGATATTGGGCTAAACCTAATTATCTGACAGAATTCTGTCCCACTTTATCAGTAGTTTTTGTCATTATTTTTACCTCAATAATAGGCTTCATTGGGATAGCTTAACACTATGATGCTGTGTTTACTTCTGCATAGTGTGTGCTTAATCAGTTCCACTGATTATTGTTTTTCTTTTTAAAATCAGTAAAAAAATTATTTTAAGTATTGCTGAGTTGTATTGCAGATTGAGATCTGGCACTGATCTAGAACCCCTCCCCCTCTTATTTTTTATTATTACCCTTGATATTCTTGGCATTTTCTTCCTCAATAGAATAGTTTTATTTTTTGTCAGCTAAGATATTCTTTTAGGAATTTTATTGGTACAGCACTAAATAAGTAAATTAAATTCAGTAGTATATTGCCTTTTTTATTACATTAGCTTGACTTGCTGATGGGCAATTACATTTCCTTCACTTAATGAAATTTGCACCTGTGTGAATCTTGGAAGACATAGTCTTAAGTATTTTAGAACTTATCAAGTTATTTCTAACGGAATTTGTCTTTCGACCTCTTCTTTTTTATTTTTTTTTGTTCTATTTACAACATATATACATGCATACATGCATGTTTATATACATGAAACTGATTATTTGTGTGGATTTGTCTTATATTCTGCAACTCTCCTGATATAATTATTCCAATTACATTTTAGTAGGCTCCACAGGTTTTTTAATTATGTGATCATAGTATCTCCAAGACATGATCCTTTTTTTCTCTTTGCCTATATTTGTTATTTCAATGTCCTTTCCTTCGATTATTATTATTAGAGCTAGCAATTCTAGAACTTTCTTAAATAGTGATGGAGATGATGAATAACTTTGTGTTACCACTGATCTTGTTGGAAAGGCTTCTAACTTTTCTTTATCTGTAATTAAGATAAATACTATTTATCAAATGAAGGCAAAGTCTATTTGTTCCAATAATTTCTAAAGATTTGAATGGAAATTAGTGTTGGATTTTGCCAAAAGTTTTTCGGCATCCATTTATATAATTATATAGTTTTTTTAATATTTATATAATTAACATGGTTTATTGTCAATACCTATCTCACAGATATTAGTGTTGTACATGGGCTGTCCATTCATTACATCTCTGCATAACTAACTCACTTCATTATCTAGACACAATGACTTACAAAAAAGGCAGCATAGCATAGTCAATCCAGGCCTGTCTCTGCAGTCAGGAAGAAATTGACTGCCTCTGACTCATACTAACTCTGTAACCCACTGGCAAATCATGACCTCTATGTACACCCAGATGCTCTTAAAGACTGCAAAGTACAAAACAGTTATTCTTATATATCAGCAATATGTGCATCCTGAGGATTCCTCAAACTTTTGAAATCACCTATCAGGCCCAAAGCCCAAATATGCCAATGATGACACATTTTATATCACTCATCTCGCTTACAGTATTTTTATTCCCATATTGCAGAATACTTATGACCACTACGTGTTTTTCTCTTGCCCTTTAAACTATTTTTGTCGTGTTTTATTTAATTGGTATTATTTCATTAGTATAAGGAATTACTGCTAAGGAAGCTGTTTTTCCAACACAACAGCATCTACTCTGAAATTTCTAGTCTTATATACTTATTTGGAACACTAAGAGTTTAATTGACTGACCCAAGGTTATAGTAATGTAAGAGACAGGACTTGGATTCAGCTTTTCTGACTAAGAGACTAGGATTTTTTCAATATGACCATGCTGACTCTATTCTACTACTTAACTTAAAAATTATTACTTATTTTAAAATTTGAATTACTAACATACGTTACACTTTGCATTACATATGAATTGGTTTCCCATGTCCATAATTTCATCTTGGTTATTTTAAAGTTATATTTGATAAATTTAGTGACCTGATGATACATATTTTCCTCTTTTTTTGTTTCAGAAGTAAAGTCTGAATTATAAATCAAAATCAACTAAGGTATTTCCCTCCATTCTTTTGTCCAGATATTTATTTCTACTTCAAGAAAAAAAAATATTGAAGTTCTATCTTTCTGTTTTTATGTTTGTAATAAGAGGTTCAACTTGATTTGACACGAATGTTGCAAATCTGATATTAAAAATCAGAAAATTACATATGAAAGAATGAATGTTTCTCTTTTTAAATACTATGTTAAAATAGCTATTTATAAATCTCTGCATGATATCTCAAAGTACTCTGGTTCCCAAACTGAGATTACTCAATAGATTGAAATAGATAGCTCCCAGTAAAAAGAGACTTTTCTACATGGTCAGCAAAGGAATTATGAGACATTAGTCAATAATGATCCTTAAACTTTATCAAAAAGAGTATCTCCAAACTTCTGTTTGGAAAGCTTCTGATGAAATAAAAATTTCTCTAATGTCCAGTTGCTTTGAGCATCACAGTATGAACTCAAATATCACATCCCAAAGTCAAGGACAAATCAAGTGTATAACAGCTTAAATCAGTGCTTATCTGAGCTTAGCTTTGAAATAGTATACACCTTTCATTTGGGTCTAAATAATTATCTTTCATAGCTTTAAAATATGGATGAAAAACAGACAAACAAAAAACATTATGGCAATAAGAGCAAGGTACTATCATGTTTTACAACTATTATTTTCTAATTATAATAATTTCCTCCTCCATTAAGTATTTTGTGAATTTTATTGCTGTATCAATGCCATAAAAGTAAAAGGGAAAAAAAACTTTGTGATGAATACTTTTGAATTATGCATTACTTCAATATGCAGTTATGGTTGCTTTGGGCAAATATATAGAAATGGACAAATGCCCATAAATGCTGCTTTATCACACACACACACACACACACACACACACACACACACACACACACACATTGTCTTTGCTTTCTTTATTTCTTTTCTTTTAAAGTACTTGTGATATTTCAGATTAAGGCTTCTGAGTAGCCTAGACACCTTTTACTTTCTACATTTTTTTTCATCCTGAGCTATATTTTCTAACTTTCCCTATGCTCAACTTTGCAGTGAAATAACTAAGCATGAAAACATGTTTGAAACATATATGAGGGTCTAGTTAAGACCTTCATAGAGTTTTCCTACTTCTTCAGAGTCTGCAGCAGATTTTTTAAACCAAAGATGCAGTTATCATTATTATCATTATTTTGTTTACTACAGTAGTTCACTGCATTAGTAAGATGAAAACCAAGATGGCAATGTTGAATAAAATTATATTTCTTATTGCCTTTGATCACATGGTGAAATTCTTCTGCCAACTTTATCATCTTTCAAAGATGATCTGTGACCCAACAATAATTCATTAAATGATAATTTATCAAGCCACTATTATGTACTAGGCACTGGGGATACAAAGACAAAAGTAAATAAATTACTGTTCTTAGACTATTTAAATTCTATCAGTAGACACTAACACAGTGGAAATATAAAGTGATAATAGGGATAGAAGTGCATCTCATAATTTTATTTGTTTTATGTGTCACTATGACCATAAATTTATCACTGATTGCCCAACATGCTTTTGAGAAACATTTATATACAGCCAGATTTGACTTGTTTTTTAACATCACATGAAATCTGTCCCTGGGGAAATACTCTAATAGGTTTTTTTTTAATAATAATTTTAAAATATTTTAATACTCTACTAACTAATATTGCTACCACTTATTTACAGAAGATGATGAAGAATAGGAATGTTTACTTCACATTATTGTACCTCATATTATCGAAGTCACAAGTACATACAGTCTCTGTCCCTATACTTAACTATTGAAATTGTATATTGCTTCATAATAGAATGTAAGCTCTTTGATTACAGAGTTAGTTAATCACTTTATCCTTGTATCTCTATCACTTAGCACACTTCTTTGCACATGGAGATGTTTAATATTTTTAATGGCTCTCAATAAAATATTACTTGTATTTTCAGGTTCATTGCCCAAATATCTATTTTAGCCATGCCTTCAAAACTTAGAAAACTCACATGGATTTCTTCATGATAATTTTATAGTACAATTACAATAGCAAAGTGTTTTTTTTCCTTATATCATTCAAATATTCACCTCATTCAGCCTTCAGAAAACAACAAGTAAAAGAATTAGCTCCACAGATTTGTTATGTATTAAAAATAGCATGGCATTTCTACTTAGAAGGCCTAAATTTGAATTACAGTTCTCCTGTTCACTACTTAATTGACAACAGAAAATCATTTCACTTTTAGCCTCATTTTCCTCCTCTCTAGAATATGAGGTTAATATGTTCCCTAACATCTTGATTCTGAGGGGATGTTAACTTTTTTTTTCAAAAATTACATTATATCTTGCCTATCCATTCTCAAATTGACTTGATTTTATTATAATTCATTTCATGTGAGAGTCATAAAATATGGTAGCTAAGAGGAGCTTAGAAACAGATTAATTGTATGACACATAATTAGATTTTACTCACCTGTTTATTCTTCTGTAAGGATAAAGGAAAATTATAATACTTATATATCTGGAATGTACTGTGTTATTAAATAATAAGATATTGAAATAGGCCGTTATACTTCACTAAGCCAATAAGCTTTTTTTTTTTTATAGATCCATAAATCAATCAACATTTATTAAGTAACTACCATTTCTCAGGCAGCTATGTGGTGCAGTGGATAGATCAGGGAGCCAGAAAGATCTGTGTTCAAATGTGGGTTCAGACAACTACAAGCCATGTGACTCTGGGTAAGCCACTTCACCCTATTTGCCTCAGTTTCCTCACCTGTAAAATGAACTGGAGAAGGGAATGACAAACCACTCCAGTATCTTTGCCAAGAAAAACCCAAATGAGGTCACAAAGAGTCAACTCAATTGAACAAAAACCGAATATGACAGGCATGATGCTGAGAATACAAAGAAATTGGACGAAACAATCTTTTTTCACAAAGGGCTTACGTTTCAGTTTGTAAGAACCGTTTGTAAGAACAGGTTGTAAGAACTCACTTAGATGAAAAGAAAGGTAGACATAAAGAGAAGAGGTTTAACAGGTAGGTTGGGACCAGCTTGTGGGGGTTCCTGGGTACTAGAAGCAGGCATTTCTGTGTGATTAGCTGAGCAATGAGGCCACTGAAGGTTTTAGAGCAGAGGAATTACAAGATCATGTGACAAAGATAAATATAGCACAAAATGTCATATTCAAAGTGCAGATGAGGAGGACAGAATGACTGGCTTTGAATGTGTAAAAAGCAATCCAGAAACTAAAAGGAACTTTCACAAAGTCAAAATATCTCTTTGGAGGTTGCTGGGGGGATGGGAGAGGACACTAACTTTGCATTGAGGATTACGGCTGGAAGAAATCTCACTGAATGTTCTCATCTCTCTCTCTCTCTCTCTCTCTCTCTCTCTCTCTCTCTCTCTCTCTCTCTCTCTCTCTCTCATCATTCTTTCTATCCTTAAATCTATCTATCTGTTGAGGTTTATGGGTGTAGGAATGCTGGGACCCCAAAGTCATGGCACGCAGGTCTTATTCAAAAGAATTCAACCCAAGCCTTCTTTCAGCCAAAGACAAGGCTTATTAAAGATCTGCCATATTGGCCAGACTCTTAAGGAATCTGAACATTTGTGAACTATTAGCTAGATTATAGGTATCTGAGCCCTTGGCTAGATTCTTAAGAATTTTAGCATCTTAATGGAGATAAAATGGACTTTATATCCAGAAAGACTGTGGGATAGATCTAGGGAAGATATTGATGGGGGTGACTTGGAGGTCAAGAATGAGGTCTAGATAGGGTCAAAGATGGGAAGTAGCCAGGGACCATAGAGGTCTAAGTTCAATTAAGGGTAACAAAGAATTGAGAGTTTGGGTTGTAGGCGATAAGTAAAAGCCAGTTAATAGGATTATAGCCTCAGGTGAATGCCACAGATTTGGACCTGTGAGAAAGTTCAGGGTTTTTCTTTTTTGGGGTCCAGATCCTAACCTCATCATTTTCCCCTCAAACAAATGGGGCCCAGATTCTTTTGGGGTAAGGGGCAAAGATCTCAGCTTCTGAAATTGCTTCCTGCTGGCTATCCCTGCCTCACTGGGTCCTGTTTAAAGGATCAGACTTCAGAACTTTACTGATGCCAGGTCCAGTGGGCTAGATACCTTGGATTTGGTCAGAGGTTGGTATATAGCTTGAGTAGTTATCTGGAAGTTGATGGCTAGGACTCTGGAGACAAACCTGGCAAGAAGGTTAAGCCAACCAAGACCAAACAGCCACAAAAGGAGTATAGAGAAAATGAAATTTCCCTGGAGGGAATTAAAGATGGCTATAGCAAGGTAAAAATATAAAAGGAAAAGAGCATGTATGACTTCACTTCTTTTTATCCACCTGTCTTGTGTAGGAGGTTGGGAGAGACAGAGAAGTTTGAGATTCTCCAAGGATTCACAGGTATATTCCAGAGACTCTGGGTACAAGTTGCCAAGGCCTGTCGAGTGGTTTCTCTTATCTTACTGCCAGTCATATGACTTTTAAACTGAATGGTTGGAGCAGCCACAGCCTGGAGGCATGAAGGCTATCTGGCAGTCACAAAGTCTAATTGTTTTGAAAAATAAGCAACTGGGGTCAGGTCCTAAGGACTGTAGGACTCCTAAAGCCTGTCCTCTCTTTTCATCATCATACAGAGTGAAAGGTTTTTCCTAATTGCATAGAGCTAGTGCTGGTGTGGTGGTCAATATAATTTTCAGTCTCAAAAGCTTTAGCCTGGTTGGGGTCCCACTCTAGAAGGAGTGAGTCAGAGCCTTGGATAGAGTCATAAAGGGCTTAGCAATAAGACCAAAATTAGGCATTCAGAATCTACAAAATCCAGCCATGCCTATAAAAGTCAGAAGTTGTTTCTCAGTGACTGGGACAGGGATAGACAGGATTGTCTTTTTCTTCTCTGAGGTTAAGGGGTGAGAGGTGGGTGTTAATTCATGGCCCAGATATTCTAGCTGGACTTTGTTCAAAAAGACCCTATAGCCTCAAGTATCCAAAAAATTAAGTGCTCCTGTGGCAGCAGCCAAAGAAGCCTTCTGGGTAGGGCTACAAATGAGATAATAGGGCAACACTTTAAGGTGAATAACTGCTGGGCTGGCTCACCCAGGAATTCCATGATTCCAAACAATTAGCTTCCAGGGGAACATGGGGCGGCCTGGTGAACAGAGGGAAAAGGGAGATGGAAGGCTTAACTAGGGAAAATTGGCTCCCCAACTTCACCATCAGGTCCCTTCCCAACAAGGGCGCAGAGCAAGAGGAGAACATAAGGAAAGAGTGTTCAAACAACAGATCCTCAAATAGGCAGGGGAAGGGGTAGGTCTGGAGATATTCTTTAGTTGTCCCTTCAATGCCCATGACCCAACCGGTGAAAGGGTGAGTAGGGACAAAGTAATTAGTTAAAACGTAGAATATAGCCATGATAAAGAGGATATCCTTACTTTTGGCATTGATTTTTGGGCAGGGCTCAGTGAGATAGATGAGAAAGTAGAAGCACTGTCAAGCCCCAGGCTCCTCTGTCATTCCCAGTTTTGAGAAGACTGCAGGACAGGGTACTGGGGGGCAATTCCAACAATTTTACCACCTCAAGAGCAATCCTTCCTCCAATATCCCTCCTGGTCACATCTTGGGCATGGTCCTAGTGGTGTTGCTCCCAGAGGCTCCCTTGGGGTATGGAGTGCCCTAGATGACTATTCCTTGGACCAATGACCCACCTTGTAACCCCTACTGCCTGAGTCACTGGGCTACCTCTGAGGGGGTGCCCTAGAAGGGCATTCCTTGGACCAGTGGCCCTCCTGGTGGCATCAAAACAGGTTTTCACACTGCCAGAGTTGCCAGGAGCATCCTTGGGTCTTTTCTTGGCCATGGCAGAAGCCAAGAATTGAGCATGTTCTCTGTATCTAGCCCTTTTCCTGCATTCTCTCTCCTCTGCAGCAACTAGGCCTTTGTTGTTAAAGATCCCAAAGGCTATCTCCAATAATTGGGCCTGAGGTGTTTGGGGTCCCAGTGCCAATTTCAGCAGTTTCCTCCTAATATCTGGGGCAGACTGATTAATAAAATACATGCTAAGGACTCCTACCCCTTCTATAGAGTCAGACTGAGGCCCAACAGTGTTACAAAAGAACACTAGCATTTTAAAAAGTTCTTTAAAGAACCAATTTTTTCCTCAATTTATAAAAGACAGACCAAAGGCAAATCATTGGGAATTGAGGAGGATTGACTCATTGTGGGCATGGGGGCTGCAAATCCCTCTCTCGAAAGAGAAGATTTGAGAATATGCCTCAGGAAACAAATAACAACAACCAAAAAAGCACCTAAAGTGTCCCCAGTTCTCTAGTATTGAGAGGATTGAGAAGATGGAGCATATTCTTCCTGATAGAAAGTCCAAAGGTGTGCCCAGGTCCATGGCCTTGAACAGAACCACTGGCCTGAGAGCCTGAGAGCAACAGGATGAGTTTGAAACACCCTTATAACTGCCTGACCTAACAGAACTTGATAGGTCTGGCCTAAAAGGAACTTCCAAGTCAAGCCTTCCTACATGCTTGGAAATTCACCCCAAGTGCAGAACACAAAATGGATTAAGAAGAAGGTGGAGGTTTATGTGCCTTCTAGTCTTGGCTGGAGAAGAATTTGGGATTGGATAGTGCTTCCTGGTCAGGGAGCCATATATTGAGGTTTAAGGGTGCTAGGCTCCCAAAATCATGGCACATGGGTCCTGCCTGAATGAATTTGACCCAAACCTTCCTTCAGCCAAAGACAAGGTTTATTTAAAATCTGCCATATTGGCTAGACTCTTAAGGAATCTGGACATTTGTGGGGCTTTCTGTTAGCTTGCCTCCTGTTCTGTATTGCTCCCCTTCCCCCAGGGCAAGAGGGGCCTTTGCCATTAATCACTCAAGTTACCTGGACTGCCAGACTGCTGCACCTTATTCAGCTGTTCCAGGGATTTTCCTGGGGTGATATTTTCTAGGCTTTCAGAGGTTAATAAGGAGGGTAAGAGTGACTTACTTTTTACTCTGCCATCTTGTTTCCCGGAACAGGAATCTGAACATTTGTGAGCTATTTGCAAGGTTTTAAGAATCTGAGCCGTTGGCTAGACTCTTAAAGATTCTAAGTCCAATACGCATTAATAAATATTAAATGCCTAATATATTCCAGGCACTGTGCTATGTGATGAGGATAAAAAAAGGCATAAATTTCCTCCTTTCAACCTGTTCAAAAGATAAGGGGAAGACAGCAAGTAAATATGACAGGCAAGGTATATACAGAATCCATAAGAAAAATTAAAAAGGAAATAAATAAAAGAGTGAAGGTGTTAGAATTGAGATGGATTAGGAAGAGTATCCTGCAGAAATGGGATTCTACTTGGGACATGGAGGAAGCAAGACAGGTGCTAAAGATGATGGAGAGCTTTCCAGATAAGTTTGAAAGTCAGAGAAAATGCCCAGAGTTGAGTGATGGAGTTTCTTGTTCTGGAACAGAAAGGAAGCCAGTGTCACTGGATAAAGGAGTATGCAGCAGGAAGTAAGGTGTTGGAAGACTGGAAAGGTGTGGTAGGGGAGGGAGAGGTTAGGTCTAGGTTATGAAAGACTTTGAATACTAAACAGAGGACTTTGTATTTGAACCTGTGACAGGAAGTTACTGTAGTTTATTGAGTGGGAGGGTAACATCATCAGATGTTTAACATGGTGTCTTTTTGCTTTAGGAAAATCACTTTGGAGGCTGAATGGAGTATGGATTGGAATACAAAGCAAATTGAGGAAGAGAGAACCATGAGTAGGCTATTATAATACTCCAGGCATGAGGTAATGAAGGCCTTCACTATAGTATTGGCAGTGTCAGAGGAGAGAAAGGGGTGTATTTGAGAGATGTTGGAAATATGGAGTTGACAGGCTTTGGCAATAGATTGGATATGGGGAATGAGTAATAAGGAGGATTTGAGCATGGCGAAGCTGCCAACCTGATGGACTGGGAGGATTCTTCTTATTTTAATTTATTCAACAACTTTCATTAAGTGCTGACTAGCTGCCAGGTACTGTGCTTGATTGTATGGAGAGAAAGATAAAAAAAATAATATAAAACACATAGTTTGCTTAAGAAGCTTATATTCTGTGGTGATGGGGTAAGTATACATGGATAAGTGGAAAGCAAATATATTTAAAAATAAAAGCACAATATAAGTTGGGAGATATTAACAATTGGTGGTGTCAGGAAAAGACTTTCTGCAGGAAGGAGCATTTGAGTCAATCTCTGAAGGAAGCTAGGAGTTCTAATAGGCAGAAATAAGCAGGAAGTCTATTGTAGGCATAGGGTACAAGGCATAGATTTATTATGGAATGTCATCGATGGAACAGGAGACAGTCCAGGTTCCTCAGAATGTAAAATCAGTCAGTCAATAAGTATTTATTAAGCTAGGTGTCAGGCACTGTGCTAGACACTGGGTGTACAAAGATAGGCAAAAGATGGTTTCTGAACTAAAGTAGCTCACAATCTAATGAGGGAGAAAACAAAAACAACTATGTACAAACAAGCTATATAAAGCATAAATAGGAAATAAGAGAGCTAAGGCACTTGAATTAAGAAGGACGGGGGATGGCTTTCTCTAGAAGGTGGGATTTTAGTTGGAACTTGAAGGAAGCCAGGGAATTCAGTAGGCAGAAATCAGGAAAAGCTTTTCAGGCATGTTTTATAGTCAATGAAAATGTCATCTAGGGATGAAGTATCTTGCTCTAGGAGCAGCAAGGCAGAGTGTCACTAGATCAAAGAATAACATGGCAGGGGGTTGGTGTAAGATGTAAAAGAATGAAAAGGTGGGATGGAGGAAAGTAGGTTATGAAGGACTTTGAACACCAGACAAAGAATTTTGTATTTGATCCTCAATTTGACAGAGATCCACTGAAGTTTATTGAATGTGTGGCAGGGGGTGACATAGTCAGACCTGCATTTTAAGAAAATCACTTCAGCAGTTAAATGGAGATAGTAGTGTCTCCAAAATGTACAGAGAAAAGAGTATTGAGGAGAATAGAGTGGTCAATAGTGTCAAAGGCTGTAGAGAGATCAAGAAAGATGAGGACTCAGAAAAGGTCATTGGGTTTGGCAATCAAAAAATCATTAGTAATTTCAGAAATAGGAAAGTGAAGACTATTGGTTTTAGGGAAAACATAATAATCTTAGTTTTGTATTTGGAATTTCAGGAATATACTGGATATCCAGATAGAGATATCCAAAGGGGCATTAGTAAGAGGGAACTGGTGTTCAGGGCAGGTATTAGGGATATTGTGAAATAATAATAGTTTGCATGTGATTTTTAAAGTAATATTTCCTTTGGGAAATACTATAAATCTGTCCTGAGGCAGAGGAAAGGACATAACTTAAGCTTTATTAAGTCTAAAAATCTAAGTTAAAAATGGTAATTTCAGGGAAATTAGATTTGAGACTCTTTCCTTACCCTCAAAATTTCTTAAATACTTCAGGGTTGGAAGAGAAAGGAAAAAGAACAAAAAAGCACTAAAGATGAGAAAACATCTAAATAATTTATTTTAAAAATCCATCATTCTATCCACCTATCCATTAAAAGCATAATTAAACTGGCTGTCTGGGGTAATTTTAACTAAATATACAAAATTTTTTCACATTTCAAAAGACTGTTTCAATGTTTTATCAACAACCAAAGAGTGATACAAACATTTGCTAAGAACTGAAAAAGATCTTAGATATTCTGATTGCCCCCTCTGGCTTTCAGTGGGTGTTTTTTCTGTTGACCCCTGGAAGCTGATGTGTAAGCCAGGTTGAGTTAGAGTGTCCAATTGATGTTTATATTGCTTTTGAGCTCCTGTTAGCATTTTGTTCCTTTCCCCATAGCGATGTGATGCAGGGAAGTCTAGAGATAGATTAGTGCAGAGTAGCTTTTTAGTGACTAAGGAATGTCATATTGAAGACAGTCTACAACTGCTTTTTACTGCTCAGCAAACAAACTTGGTAACCTGACACTTAAGTCTGTTAATCTGTCCAAATATAGGGGAACACACACATTAGCATGCATGCACACACATACATGCATATGTAATACTCACATACATATATACACATATATGTTTATATGAATACTATAGAAATGTTTAATATAAACATTTGGTTATTCTTCAGTCATGCTATAATTCACCACAATGTTTTCAATATTAATAACTCTAATTTCCTTCACAACATATTAATTTTAACTGCTAATGTGTGTGATACCCATTTTCTTTGGCGCTCTGAGATTTTTATAGTACCTCTTGTATCTCTGAACTGTAAGCCTACTTAAGCCACAGAATGACCCCAAAGCTCTGCTTGAGTACTTTCCAGCATCACCTCTGAAAGGCAGATGATAATCACATGGGATGTAATTAGTGTTCCCTGCTAGGTAATCAAGCTGCAGGTTTAGCCTTGGATTAGAGTATATTAGAATTCATAGATGCAGATGCTATCAACTGATTATTTGACTCTCCAACTAGATTGTGCTAAAATACTTTTCTAAAAGGAAGGTAATTTGTTGATCTCCAGATTTAAGAACAGTAATGATTTTCAAGGATTAAATCATTCTTTTAAAATTATTTTTGTTATCTATTATTCTATATAAGAAGACAAGAGAATTATAAATGTAGAGCTTCTTGACCATGAAGTCTTCATTTGTTCATTTCTTGCATGTTTATATAATGTATGATCTATGAGATTGGAGTCTACCTCAATGCTACTGTGATTTTACCAAACTAATGAGGAAAAGAAGCTCTCTCTATCTCTTTCTGTCTCTCTCTTTCTCTCTGTCTCTGTCTTCCATCTCTGTGTCTCTCTCTTTTTCTTCCTGTCTCTCTCTGCATCTCTCTCTATATATATATCTCTGTGTCTGTGTTTGTGTCTCTGTCTGTATCTCTATCTCTCTGTCTCTCTCCCTCTTTCATTTTGTATAGGGCACACTAAGAAAAAATACTTTAATTAAATTTAAAAAAAATATCTATCTGATAGAAATTGCACTTTAGAAAGACTCAAGAAGGCAATGACATTTTGAGCAAGCTAAGAATGCCTAACGCCCAGGAACAGTTCCAATAAGGAGAAGTGGTTTTCCTAGAGGTACATGAGTAGTCAACAGAAACAGAATTAGACCCCTAATTTACCAAAATCTAAGTTCAACTTAGATGAATGACAAAGACCTCTTTCTGCATATGGTCCCAATTTTCCTCTTACTTCTAAATACTATGATTCTATGAGGCCAGAGAATGAGATAGCTCCCATCCTTAGCCCCACTCTCAAATACTGTACTAATTACAACTATAATAAGGTCCATAGAGCATATATTAGTAGCTCCCATTTCTTATCTATCTCCCTTCAAAAGAAGTGTTTTGTTTTGGTTTTGTTTTTGTTTGTTTGTTTTTTGTTGTTGTTAGGGGGCTATTGTTTTGTTAGCTATTTTTGTTGTCAAGTTACCATTGCACTCAGAAGGTCCACACTCAAGAACACAACCTTAAATATCTCTAACCATTTCCTCTAGAGGAGCCTTGCAATCTAAGGAGAAACTGGAGTTAAAAGTTCTTGAATAAAATCATAGATATGGTAAGAGACTCAAGACTAGAGAAGAAATGCAAGAGTCAGCATGGTACAATGACCATAATTTTGAATTTGACTTCAGAGGGCATAGGTTCAAGTTCTAGATCAGCAATTTCCTTTCTACATGACCCTTAGCACTCCATTTATTTACCCCAGTTTTCACTTTCTTAGTCGATATTATGAAAACAATGGACTAGATGGCTTTTGATGTCCCTTCCAACTGTAGAGCTATGATCCTAGGATCTGCACAATAATTAAGACTCAACTCACAGATCAAATGAAAGATACACACATACATACACACACATACATATACATATATATGCATACAAATACATACATACATCACACACACACACACACACACACACACACACATTCAAGTAATTAAAACTGAGATCCAGTGTAAATATATGAGAGGCTAGTGTTTCTTGACAAAGTTAGTAAGGAAGTAATATGATCAACTTGAGCATGGTGAATATAAACAACAGCCCAAAGGATGGGAAGAAGACAAGATGGGAGGAAAACTTTAAATCAAAGAAAGATATAACTGCTCCATCTTTTTAACATTGACTTGATTTTTATTCAAAATATCATAGATTTAGAACCGAAGGAGGCTTTAGGGACCACTTAGTTCACTGGTTGCTTGGCATCTCATAGTAAAAGCAAATTTCTTGACTGAAGATTTATTCTTTTTTAGCAAAGCATATTCCCTTCTCTCAATATGATTTTTCTTGTTCTGTGTGCTGCATTATAGATCACAAAACTGCTTTATCTAATACAAATTTCACGATTAACACTGCAAAAGAGATGTGAGGGCATGAAGCAAAATGAATAAATTTCTTCCCATCTTGTTATATGTTATCCTGAATTTTCCTTCAATTTCCCTGAATATTCTTCATTATCTACCTGCCCCAATATTAGACTTTTCTTATATCTCCACTATCCTATTTTAAGTACCTAAAATCTAGAATTAAGTATTTGTGAAATGGTTCTGATGTGGTTCATAAAATGACAGAACTAGAAGGAATCAAATCATTGTCATCTCATCACTCATTTATATAGTATTCCTTATACAAATGTCACTCACATTTACATAATATCGAATAAGTTATAAATATTTGATTCTCAGTTCTCAAAAAAAATCTTTTAATGGAATCAGAGTAGGGCAGAAAATTATTATTTTACAAAGAAGAAAAATTAAGTTTAAAGAAATATAGTGACTTACCTGGTGTCACATAGCAAAGAAATGATAGTTTGCAATTAAACATTATTTTTCTTTATCATCTATTGACATTCTTTTCATAGAAAACTGCTTAGGATAATTTCAACTTTTTTCACAAATGAAGAAACTTAGATCCAAAATGGTTAACTGGCTCATCCATTTGAGTCATTGTTTGACTTCAAACATCTAGTTAGTGAAAGAAACAGGACTAGAGTTTGCTTCTCATCCTTCTCACCATATTGCTAATCTAAAATCTCCCTACTCATAGTTGTACAGTTGTCTTTCTTTTTTTTTTTTTTTTTTACTGTTTTTGTACTGTAACTCAAGTAATAAAAGTGGAGAGCAAAGACTCAGTAGGGACACACTGGCTATTGTGTGTATGTGTTTAGAGAGCCAGAATTTTACAGTTAAAAGAATTACAAAGTTCCCACTGAAAAATATGTCATCTGGCTGTTTCTTATGTGTCATCATGGGTTAGCTGTATCACCATAGGGACATTGTTGTCTAAGTCTAGATTTCAGTTTTTGTAGTTTCAATCAGTCAATCAACAACAATTTAATGAATTGACAACTAGAAGGGTCTTAGGTACCAAAAAATCCAAGCCCTCCACTTTAAAGATAAGGAAATTCAGGAACAGACACAATATGTAACTGGTCCAGACTCTCAAAACTAGTGAGTTGGTGAGGTAGTATTTAAATCCAACTTTCCCTTAAATTAAAGTCCGTGTCTGTGTCTATTATACTATTCTACTTCTCACAGACCCATAATTTACCCATGATTCCCACCAAACATAATAACAAGAGACTGATAAAATTCAAATACAAGTACATTATTTGGCCTGGAGAAGTATAATTATGAAGACCAGAACAATAAGTCTTTGTTGCATTCTTGCATGTTTGGGACATCTAATTAAAAGGAAAAGGTTACTTCCTAAGAAAATTTAAGAATAAAGACAAGTATAGTGTCATTGAGCTATCATCCTCTAATATTTTTATTCAAATTGTAGAAATCTACTTAACCTGAAATGTGTTGCTTTCTCTCTTCAAGAGTAATGGAGATACAATAATAAATCATCAAGATATAAAAATGTTTTTCATCTGTCTTTTCTTGATCACCAAAACATTCAGTCACCATTGACTTATAGATGTGTTTCATCACACTTTTCAGAATTGTAGCATATTCTATATTTATTACCTTTTCATTGGTGCTTCCCTGATGAATCTTAAATTTTATTTTAACCTGGAACATATTTGCATATACTTAAATGTTAAAGTACTCTATCATGCAATATAAGATTATTGTTATTGTTATTATTATTATTATTATTATTATTCCTTTGACTTTGTATTAGTGTCTTGTTTTTTAAAATGCAGCAATTATATGTTTTGGTGTTATCCTAGGATGGGGTTTCACACAGATTAGCTCTTTGGTTATAAATTTACTTGTCTAGATGATTGATATTCAATAGCCTAGTACTAGTACTCAACCTAAGTAGATTTTCTCTGAAAGATTTCTGCATTTTCTGAAATCCATATCACATGTGGTAGCGTATTGTCAACTTCATTTCCAAAGGGTGAAATTTCCTGACGTTATCATTAAACTCAGAAGAAAAGTCATTCAGGGACCTGTAGCCCTCAACATAATAAGTACATAGTGCATTTCTCTTTCCCTAGATAAGACTATATTGAAAATTCCATAAAAATATTCAAATTCCTTATTCCTAAGCCACTTATTTATTGTATGTCTAAGAGAAGAGAGCTAGAAAAAGAAACTATTCAATGTGAATCACCATAGGCCTACTTTCTCCTTATATAAGGCAGACAGGTTTATCTCTATAAGTAAAGGAGCATGGAGGAAAAAAAAATAAGTGAGTGCAGAAAATGAAAAGGGAATTTAAGCTTCTCAGCAGTGTCTATAACAATGTCACACAAGCTTTTCAAAGTCAATAATTCCACTTTTTCAAAAGTTATGCAAAACATATCCATTTTAAAATTTGAGTTTGAATTAATAGTAATTTCAGTTTTAGCATTTTGAGGAAAATTTTTCATGGGCCTGAAAAAAACAAATGGAGGAACCCTGAGACATGAAAACTTGTATGAAAATAACTTCAATAAGCTTGCTGTTTCCTATAGGATATCATTACTATGACTTATTCAATTTTTATTTGAGAAACATGTATTAAGCAATACTTTTGTGCAATTAAGTGTGCTAGCCATTGAAACAGATACAAAGTTAGATAAATCCTAGTCAAAAACTTCTTGGAATTCATACTATACGTCACTTGTTAACTTATTTTTCTTTTCCTCAGAAATATTTATCCATTTATTTATTTGTTGCTTTCAATCCTAAGTAGCAAATAACATAGCAACTGTATTAAATTTCTCTGATAAAGGTAAAGATCCAAAACATTATAGGATGCAAATATGTAAGATGAAGATCCATTCCCCAATAGATAAATGGTCAAAGGATATGATCAATTAGCTTTTTTTAAATTAATTACATAAATATTGTGCCTCCCCCTTGCCTTCTCAAAGAACTGTCCATTGCAATAAAGAAATTTTAAAAATAGAAAAAAATATTATTTCAGTAAAACATCAGAGTTTTCTGATATTTAGCACAGTATTCCAAACCAAAAGTGATCCACCTCCACATAAAAAAGCAATACCTTGTGGCAGAGTCAAGATGGCATATTGAAAGCAGTGACTTGCTTGAGCTCTCCCCCAAACACCTCCAAATACCTGTAAAAAAAATGGCTCTAAACAAATTCTAAAGTATCAGAACCCACAAAAAGACAGAGTGAAACAAATTTCCACCCCAAGACAACCAGGATGGTTGATCAGAAACATATATCGCTCTGGGCTGGGAGAGGAGCACAGTGTGTTGTGGACACATAGGCCCCAGAGAATCTGGACCAGGCCTCAGATGACTGAATTGCAGGAAGCTGTGGTGGTTTTCAGCCTTCTCAACCCATGAACACCAAAGACAACTTAGGTCAGCGGGAAAACTCTGTTTCTGCATTGCTGAGATAAGAGTGTGTGTTATGACCTCCACTGCTTGAGAGAGTGGCCCCAGAGGCGGCAGCTGCCTCCTGAGCTTCAGGCCCACAGACTGAGTGGCTCATCAGAGGGGGATTGTAAGGATCTCTTTGCCAGTGCTGAGGCAGGAATCTCTTGCTTTATCCCTGCTTGGATCTGGATTACAGTTCTGGGTGGTGGTCCTGGGGCAAGGAGGAGAGCTGGCTTGGGGTAGCTCATAGTGGTTGTGAAGAGAAAACCCTCCTCACAGTTCAGGATAGAAAGGAGTATTGTGGTCACTAATAGACAGCACAGGCCAGGAAAGGAGTAAACACCTCGCCCTTATCATACCACCTTGGAAGAACTGAAAATTTACAGGTCCCTACAAGTATCTCTGAAAACAGCTGTACAAACCCCAAGCTTGGGACAGTACATTCTCCACATTGGAAGCAGACTCTTACCTTAACAAAGAGTTTAAAACTCAAGTAATTGGCTGGGATCATGAGCAAGCAGTGCAAAAAGAGTCAGACTATATTATCTTACTTTGGTGACAAAGAAGATTAAAACATACAACCAGAAGAAGACAACAAAGTCAAAGCTCCTACATCCAAAGCCTCCAAGAAAAATATGAATCAGTCCCAGGCCTTGGAAGAGCTCAAAAGGGATTTTGAGAAGCAAGTAAGGAAGTAGAGGAAAAACTGGGAAGAGAAATGAGAGTGATGCAAGAAAATCATGAAAAACAAGTCAACAGCTTGCTAAAGGAGACCCAAAAAAATACTGAAGAAAATAACACCTTAAAAAATAGCCTAACCCAAATGGCAAAAGAGGTCCAAAAAGCCAATGAGGAGAATGCCCTAAAAGAAAAATTGGCCAAATGGAAAAGGAAGTCCAAAAGATTACTGAAGAAAATACTTCCTTAAAAATTAGAATAGAGCAATTGGAAGCTAGTGACTTTATGAGAAATCAAGACACTAAAAAAATCCAAAAGAATGAAAAATAGAAAAAATGAAATATCTCATTGGAAAAACAACTGACCTGGAAAATAGATCCAGGAGAGAGAATTTAAAAATTATTGGACTATCTGAAAGCCATGATCAAAAAAGAGCCTAGACATCATCTTTCAAGAAATTATCAAGGAAAACTGCCCTGATATTTAGAACCAGAGGGCAAAATAGAAATTGAAAGAATCCACTGATCTCCTCCTGAAAGAGATCCCCAAAGGAAAACTCCTAGGAATATTGTAGCCAAATTCCAGAGTTCCCAGGTCAAGGAGAAAATATTACAAGCTGCCAGAAGAAACAATTCAAGTATGTGGAAACACAATCAGGATAACACAAGATTTAGCAGCTTCTACATTAAAGGACCACAGGGCATGGAATATAATATTCCAGAGGGCAAAGGAGATAGGATTACTACCAATCACCTACTCAGCAAAACTAAGCATAATCCTTCAGGGGAAAAAATGATTATTCAGTGAAATAGAGGACTTTCAAGCATTCTTGATGAAAAGACCAGAGCTGAATAGAAAATTTGACTTTCAAATACAGACTCAAGTGGAACATGAAGAGGTAAACAGGAAAGAGAAATCATAAGAGACTTATTAAGATTGAACTGTTTACATTCCTGCATGGAAAGATGATATTTATAACTCATGAGACTTTGTCAGTATTAGGGTAGTTGGAGGAAAAAAATTGCATGTATGTATATAGATAGATAGATAGAGGGCACAGGGTGAGTTGAAGTTTAAGGAGTCATATCTGGAGAATAAAATTAAGGGATGAGAGAGGATTATACTAGGAGAAGAAGAAAGGGAGAGGTAGAATGGGGTAAATTATCTCACAAAAAAAAAAAGAAAAGAAAAGGCTCTTACAGTGGAGGGGAAATGGGGAAGGTGAGAGGGAATGAGTGAATCTTATTCTCATAGGATTTGGCTTAAGGAAGGAATAACATATACATTCAATTGGGCATGGAAATCTTTCATACCCTACAGGAAAATAGGGGAAGAAGGGGACAAGTGATCAGGGGGATGATAGAGAGAAAGGCAGATTGGGAAAGGGGGTAATCAGAAGCAAATACTTCTGAGGAGGGACAGGGTCAAAAGAAAGAATAGAATAAATGGGGGGCAGGATAGGATTAAGGGAAATAGAGTTAGTTTTTCACAACATGTCTACTATGGAAGTGTTTTGCATAACTGCACATGTGTAATCTATATTGAGTTGCTTGCCTTTTCAATGGGGGTTGGTGGGGAAGGAGGAAAGGAGAAAATGTGGAACCCAAAGTTTTGAAAACACATTTTGAAAAAAAAATATTTTCACATGCAACTGGGAGATAAGAAATACAGGAAATGGAGTACAGAAGTCTATCCTGCCCTAAAGGAAATAAGGAAGGGAAGGGGAGAAGAGATAGAAGAGAGGGCAGACTAGGGGAAGGGGTATTCAGAATGCATGCCATCTTGGGGTGGGGGGAGGAATGTGATGGGGAAAAAATTTGGAACTCAAAATTTTGTGGAAGTAAATGTTGATAATTAAAAATAAATAAATTTATATTTAAAATATGATAACTATTAATAAAAGGGGGGAAAAAAGCAATACCTTCTCATATCTATTTTTGGAACCAGATGAAATCGTTAAAATTCTCTGGCATTTAGTTTCATTTCTTTTTTTGCTGTTATCATTTCCACTAATATTGTTCTTGTCATTGTATGTGTATTTAATTAATTAATTAATTATTCCTGGTTCTGTTTACTTTGCATAATTACACATTTTTTTTCTGTTTTTACCTAGTTTATATGCTTACATTCCAATAGTATTTCATTATATTCATGTACTATAACATTTTTAGCCATTCCTCAATTGATAAGCATCTACTGTATTTATTTTTTTTTCTAATTTGCTACAACAAAAAGGAGTTCTATGATTATTTTATTTCTCTTTTCAATCTCTAGATAAAAGTATGTGGATGTTTTAATTATAATTCCAAATTCCTTTCTAGAATGATTAGATTGGTTTCACAGTTCTACTAATATTTCATTAGTGTGTTAATCTTTCTCTATCTCTTCCATTATTAACAATTACCTGGTTTTGAAATTTTTGACAATTTTCAGATATTAGGTAAAATTTAAAATTTTTTATCATTTAATTAATAATTTTATGATTATTTTATGTTTATTTATAGTTTTCAACTTTAAAAAATTGGTCATATCCTTTGACCATTTAACTATTGGGAATATTTTCCTATAATTTATGTGTGTTTCTGCATCTGTGTCTGTGTGTGTGTGTATGTGTGTGTGTGTGTGTATGTGTGTGTGTATAAAATTTCAGGTCCTTTCTCATGATAATTTATACAAAGATTTTTTTTTCCAAATCAAGCACTTTTTTTCCTATCTTAGTTGCATTAATTTTGATTAGAAGAAAGTCTTTCAATTTCATGAAATTGAAATCTTCTATGTTCTTTTTTGAAATCATCTTTTTTTTCTGCTTGGCTAAGTATTCACCCATTAGCCATTTCTGTGAACAGTATCTGATGTACTTCTCTTCTCATTGTTTGTAATGGTATGACTTTTGATACTCAGATGTTTAATATATTACAGTAAGGTGACACTAAATTTAATTTCTTCAAAATTGCATTCTAGTTTTCATTGAAACTCTCAATAGAGAATTATTTCCTTTATAATTTTAATATACATGATACCAATAATCACATCAAAATTTCCAAATTATAAATTATAGAATTACCAATTTAAAAAAAAAAGCCTGAGTTCACATTTGAGCCATCAATCCTGGTGAAGATAATTAAAGAGTAAATATAAATTTTCAAAAGGACTGCAGTATACTGGTAATGGACTTCTAAATTGATCAAACACTTTTGGGAAAAAATTTCAAACTATATCCATAAAATCACCAGTCTGTCCATACCCTTCAACCTAGTGATAACACTATTAGCTGTATGCTCCTAACATAGACAGAATGGAAAGAGCAATATAGGCAAAGCATAGATATAAAATTTTATACACACACACACATATACATATATATATATATATGTATATATATACATATATAATACACTTTTATATTTACAAAATGGCATTTTTATTATAGCAAAGAACTGGAAACAGCATAGTATCTGGAATTGGGGTCCACATATATATTGCATGTGGATGTACTGAAATATTTTTGTCATATTAAATGAATATGATCAATTTAGAGAAAAATAAGAAGACTCAAATGAGCTGATGTACAATAAATTGTGAAGAAGTAAGGAAAAACAAGTTCACAAAATGACCACAATTATGTAAATAAAATACCAATTAAGATTTCATAGGACAGATGATGAAGAATATCTTGACAGAGTTTCTGAACTACAGATTTAGAATGATATATACATTTACCATGTGGTCAATATATTGATTTGTTTTATTTAATTTTATTTAATTGTTGGTTATAAAGGTAGCCTTCTCTTTCAGGAGGTAGGTAGTATTGGTGAATCATGATAGAGAAAAAAAAAGAAAAGAAATTAAAATACTTCATTTAAACAATAAAGAGGAGATCAAAAGGAAATTCAGAGGGCTAACTAAATAGGACAATTTTATTTTTATTAGGTTAGAAAACTTTTAAAAAAGCTATAAAGTGAAAGCTAATACTTCCATACATAATTCTCTCTCTGCTGCTCTTTATGTATTAAAGTGTTTATGTGTGATATATTTGTTCAGTTTTATGATTAAAAAAAGAAAAAAAAATGGTCACAGTGAAGGTATTTGATCATTTGAAGAAGACCTTTCAAATAAATGTTTGGAATTTTTGTTATTGGGTAAAACAAATAACTTTTTGTTTCAGCTTTTTAACTTCCAATGCATTTTAATTAAATGTTTTATTCCATTAAATATTTTATCTTGATATGATCATATGACTATAGATTTATAACAGAAACATACATAAATCATTATGTAGTCAAACCACTTTTTTTTTTTTTTAACAGAGGAGAAAACTGGGGCCCTATTTCACATAGGATGAAAGTAGAAGGTCCAGAATATCCTAGTCATTTGACTGAATCTAGGAATTTTTGCACTGCTCCATCTTTACACATTTATTACTGATGTTATGTTAACTTATAACAATATAGCTACAATTTAAAGTTAATTCTGCTTTTCTTTCTGTTTCTGCATTCTTTAATCTACATTACTGATTATTAATACTTCAGTATTTTAAAATTCTCCCTATGTATTTTTATCATTCCATTCCATTATAGTTATAGCCCACATTTTCTTATCTATTCCTGAATCAATGAATAACCAATTTGTTACTAGATGCTCTGCCATTACAAATAATGCTTATAAAGATGCTTCTTTGTACCAATAATTTTTCTTTTATCTTTTTTCCTATCAATAACATCCTTGGAGTGTGGTCCAGATGGTGGAACTAGTTGGTCAAAGCTAATTAACTTTAGATAATTTCATACTGTAATGTATGGTGCCTTATTATTGACTGCTTTCTAAGACAGTAGAATTTGCTTCAGACATCCATATAAATAATTTCTCTATAAGACATTGTTTATTGCATTTTTCTTTTCTTTTCTCCACCTTCCTTCACAAATCAAGATAATTAAATGCAAAAATGCATTTCAGTAACATTATGGCAAGAATTTTATGTGAATAAGAGGCTATAAATTCAAAATTATGATTCCCATAGCAATCATAACTTTTCTACCTTTCAGATGCGCATTAAGATAGGAAAGTTACCCTTAGATATAAGAGCCTAACATTTTTGTGATCATTATTTTTAAGCTTACTGTTTCTAAAATTCAATTACGCCACCATTTTGCATTTATATTAATATGTTTTACCTCTAAGAGTTGTTTTACGTTCAGTTGTTTTAAATTCCTTCCCTCTTGGAACTCTCAGAGATGTTATAAACTCCATTTTATGCATTTTGTTCATGCACCCTCCATTTTGTATTTTATTTATTTGGATCTTTTCTTTATTTCTCCTTAAGACTTACAAATTATTTGCATGTAGGAACAAAGTATTTTATTTCTTATGGTATTTCTGATAATTTCTAGCACAGTTCCACAAAGGATGTTTGTTATATTGAATAACAAATACAACATGCCACATTTAACAAATGCCGTATCTTCCATTTATTGGAAATATGTTTTTTAAAGTTCCTCATTTTTTGTCTGTATATGTATATACACACATATGTGCATGTGTGTGTGTATATATATATACGTATGTATGCATATACATGCAATACATATATTGTGTATTTGTGTATATGTGTCTGTGTGTGTGTATATATATATATATACATATATATGTATGTATGTATATTTATTCATTTGTTCTGTATTCTAAAACTTCATTTCTCTGTCAGTATTAGACATGCTAATGCCAAATAAAAACATGGTACTTTTAACACATAGGTCTTGATTCATAAATTATTAAATTTCGGTCAAACTAGAAAAGAAATTCCCACATTTACCCCAAAATAATGTATAGTACATAGCCTTATATCCAAATTGTTTGAAAATAAAGAATGATCAGATCAGCAGATGAGCCAAAGAGATATTATCATTTTGTAATGCAGAGTTTTCTTCTGCAGAAAGTGATATTTTAGTTGATTCTGAAAAGAAGAACAAGGTTTGAAATGGTAAAAGAAAGAAAGAAGGCATTTGAGGAGGGTGGAATTAAGCATAGGGAAATCATCTCTGAAGAGACAGTGTGTCTGAATGGCCACAAGAGTGTAGAAAGAAAATATGCATCACGAATAAAATTGCCCAAAAGTTTTTGTCCTGTCTGGTCCCCCTCTCTTTTCCCCTACATCTTTGTCCTTTGTCCCCATGCTGAGGACTTTCTCAAATCCTCTACTTTGATAGCTGTGAAATATCAGAATTCCCTCCCCCACACCTAATAAGACATACTGGTATTATTTTCCTATAATTATAACTTCTTGCTGAAACATTATTTCACATAAAGTTTTTGTTTTATTTCTTTGGTTTTTTGTTTTTCTTCCTGAGACATTGAACCACTAGATCTTACTAGGAATCAGTTAGTTTTTGGTATAGTCATTATTAGTATTACTGATTCCAAACCAACATTTGAATAGATATAGAAGAACTTAGGAAAAAATATTTTCATTACTTTTTGAAAGCTGCAAGGAAATCCATGAGATGGATGTATCAGTGTTAGTGAAAACTTTTGTAAACATGTGGATTGACCAGTGTGTAAGGCAGCTTAGCCAGGAGCAAAATCAGCATTAGCAGGAGCTCACCTACAGATGTCAGCATTAGAAGAAGCAGGGCCATCTCCCTCTCAGGCTTTAATTTCAGTTACTACCAGTGTCCTATTTTGTTACTGGGAGTGGTTACCTCAAATGTTATTTTTTACAACAGTAACTGGGTCCTAATTTGGGTAAATATTTAAAGCTTGTTGCACATTTAATATAAATAAATACCACAGTTGCTAAAAGAACACTAAATATTTCATAAAATACTTCTTAGGTGGTAATAATGCTTTCAAGGGGACATATTACTGTCTCCATAAGGGGGACAGACCTTTTCTATACCCATAAATCTAAGATATTTAATGTCATAGTGATATTTCACAAAATGTGCAGTCATAGGAGAGTTTGACTGTATTTTTTTTTCAGTAGCAGTAGTGGGTGTGGTCATCCTTTCCCTCCACAGAAATAATAACTAAATTTATTTTTTCCTGACTAACAGTACTTCTGGATATCCTATATCCTCTTCTTTCTTCTTTTCCAGCCCCCTCCTCTTCCATTTTATCCCTCCCTCAACATACACACAGATACAGATATTTGGCTGTGGTTATTTTTTTTTTCATAAAGTCAATGTATGAATGCCATTGGTAAAACTGCTCACTGTGTGTTGAAATTTGTTTCATTTTGTCAAAGACAATGCTTGCATACTTTTTGACTTCTGATGAAGCAGTTAATTTAACTGATAAAGCAGAGCTGAAAAATGAACTTGAGGATGAAGTGGTAGAATTGATTATTATGGTTGATGATAGCACTCCAGAGAGTAATCTTACTACTGCTTTAGGTTTATTTTAATTTTCTGCAAATATACTAAAATCATAAATATGATTTAATCATAATTGAAAACCTAGTACATGCAGCTTCTTATGAAAATGCTGGAAAATATGTATGTATGCACACATACACATACATATGCATGTACATATACATATATATACATACACACTAACTGTGTATATTTGTATCCTTTTATGAATCATGTAATATAATAATTTCCTTATTTGAGAATTCCCATTATATAGCACATACACATTTAACTCTACTGAGTACAATAAAGGCTGCCCAAGGACCATCACATATGGCCAATCCTATCCAAAAAAAAAGCCTATTTCATACTATTAATAGATGCTTTCAGATTAATCCAAGCAAGAACTGTCTATCTTGCACTGTATACTGGAAACCATGTAGGTACCTGAGATTCTTAGAAATAATATAGCTTTCTGGTTAAATTCTAAAATTTTCTTGGTTAAATTATAAAATAAAAATTAAAAAATTTGCTTTCAGATAGTCTTTTCTAAAAGTTTTTTTCTCTGTTGTGATTTTCCCCAAACTTCTTTTGGAGAAGTAAAAATTAAAACAAATGTAGGTACTACTAAATTTACAAAAGAAATTATCTCAATAATAAAGTAGATCTAGAAGTCCTGTAAGGTTCTTTCCAGATCTGGTACTATAATTTAATATTGTAATGAAGTCAAGACTCACTTCTTTGGAGAGCAAATCAAGTTCTTGATTTTTTTTACAAAATCAAAAAAGAAAAAATAGAAGAAAAACTAGGTATAAATGCATTTCATTAAAATTTACAAGTATATTCAATGTGGTATCAAATTCATATTTACTTTACTTATGCAGAGGCCCTTACCTTTGGGTTCTTTTTAGTCACAAGAAATCTGCTTACCTTCTACCATTTCCTTTACTTCTCTTAAGATTTTTTTTCTTCCTCTCTCCTCCACCTCTGGCATTATCTTCTTTGTGCTCTTCTGTCTTTGGTTCCCCAAATATGCTCATTGTGGTCCATATTTTCACTAAGCCCAGATGAGTGACTATTTTGGTGTGAGATTAGAAATATGATAATGAAGATGGAGGAAAATAGGAAGATTGGAAGATAGAGAAACACAAATTATAGCCCCTATTTGAGTGTTATAGCTAAAATCTTTTCCATTTAAAAGTTATTATTACTGTAATATGTGGCTCAAAGACAATTTGCATAAGACTCTCTTCAATGGTAAAGATTGATTATTCAGTGCCTGGTAAATGGAGTTTGGAGTTTGCAAGACTAGATAAAAGAGAGATCCTGGTCTTCAGATTTGAGAAAGAAAGACAAGTGGTTCCTGACACATCTGCTTCTCTCCGAGTTTTTCCTCTCACTTCAGGGACCCAAAAAGAAACTGTAATATTGTGACTTCTTTCTCAACACTGGAAGCCAAAAGACAATGACCTCTCTTCTCTTTAGCTTTCTCCAAATATACCCCTTACCAAACATGAAACATTGAATAATCAGTTTCCACCAATAAAGTCTTATGCAAATAGACTTTGAGCTATTTTTATGGAGTTAACTATCATCAACAAATATTTTTATATCCAAATTACAACAAAAAAATAAGATTCTGTGCATACCAAAGAAATTGTATTAAGTATAATGTACTTGTATAATAAATTTAACAATTTTATAATAAAATTATTTGGGTTCCTTTTTTATTTTTTTTATCCTGTATATTTTAAAATATTGATTTATCCTCATTTCTTTATTTTCATCTCACAATTTTTCTTCTTTTTTTGTTTTTCTACCTATATTTCCATTTCTCTTTTTCCTGTCCCCTCCAAAACCCTACCAACAACTGGCATTTTTTAATATTGTCTAATTTTATTGATAGATCTCTAGGGTTTTTAATGTGTATTTCTCTCATTTCTTCTTTTATTTTTTTTTCATACAATAACACCAACTCATTTTCCTCTCTGTCTCTCCTGAACTAGATACTCCATATGATATTTACCAGAGCTACCACTTGATACTTGCCCAGGGTCACACAGCTAGTAAATGTCACGTGTTTGGTTTGAGGCCAGATTTGAACTCAGGTCCTCCTGACTTCAGGGTCAGTGTTCTATCCACTGTACCACCTAGCTGCCCCCTTATACCTAGCCCTTTCAATGGATAACACCAGGAGACCTTAACTCATCTTTAATTTTTAATAAAGATGAATCTTGCTTTTTTTATTGCAGAGATTATTTATTTATGTATTTTATTTCCACTTATCCTTAATCTTGCTTAGAGCTACAAATAAAAAAATGTGAATCTCTCTCTCTCTCTCTCTCTCTCTCTCTCTCTCTCTCTCTCTCTCTCTTTCTGTGTGTGTGTGTGTGTGTGTGTGTGTGTGTGTGTGTTCCAGAAGTGAAGAAATACACTGGTCAATCCTTGGTACCTGAGAAATAAAAGAAAATGATTAACTAAAGAGTCAGACCTAGAAAAGGATTTGTTCTGTTTTTGTTGTTTGTTCTTTGTTTTTGAAGATGACATCACAAACAATGTCTTGACTTGTGCATGAATTGGATTTAAATGATGTAAAGTTGCACAAAGTATAATTCTCTCTTCCTGGGTCCTCTAAGTTCAGTGGAATGACAAAAGCCAAGACAACTGGCAATGGCTCAGGATGTAGTAGACGACCTTGGCATCTTCAATTCCTGACCAAGTTCTAATTGTGCTCTAGCACAAATGGGGGCACAGAAAATCTGGCACAAAGCTCAGGGAGCAGCAGTATCAGTTTCCATACCCCTCAACCTACAGACAACAAAGAAAACTTAGAAGGTCACCAGGAGAAGTCCATGGCACTGTGTGAGAGTGCAATGTAGTTCAGCATAGGCCACACCAGAACAGCTCTGGCCACAGAAACCAGGAGCAGGCCTTGGAAGTGACTGAATCAGCAGCAGTAACACCAGGGACTTTTTCCAGAGCTCTCAGCACACAGACAATAAGGGGATTAAACTCCTGGTCAGAAGCAGATTATAGGTGTCTTTTGTTAGCACTGAGGCAGGACTTTGTTGCTTTGCCAGTACTCAGATCCAGGTAATAGTACTGGGTGGCAGCCCAAGGGTGAGGAGGGCCATTGGCACAGCAGAGCTTCTAGCCCCAGTGGATAGAGGACACTTCTCACAGTACCAGGGCAGAAAAAATATGTTTGTTTTCACTCACAGACCACAACACCTGCCAGGAGAGTACTAAACCTTTCTCCTTAGATCATACCACCTTGGAACAACTGAAAACTTACAGGTGTCTAGAATTATCTGTGAGAATAGCTACACTAAATCCTGGAAGCTTAAGACAATGTACCCTCCACCCTGGAAGCAGAGCTATACTTTAAGAGTTTAAAGTCAAGTAGTAGGCTGGGGTAATGAGTAAATAACAATGGGAAAAGAAACTCTAACTACAGAAAGTTATTATGGGGACAAGGAAAATAAAAAAAAAAAACATTCAGAAGACAGCAAAGTCAAAGCTCCTACTTCCAAAGCCTCCAAGAAACATATGAATTGATCTCAGGTCATGGAAAAACTCATAAAGGATTTTGAAAATCAAGCAAGTGAGGTAGGGAAAATTGGGAAGAAAAATGACAGTGATGCAAGAAAATCATAAGAAAAAGTCAACAGCTTGGTAAAGGAGACATCAAAAAATATTGAAGAAAATATCTTTAAAAAACAGGCTATGCCAAGTGATAAAAGAGGTCTAAAAAGTCAATGAGGATGCTACAAATATTTTTATACATGTGGATATTTTCCCATTTTTATGATCTCTCTGGGATACAGACCTAGAAGTGGTATTGCTGGATCAAAATGTATGCAAATTTTTATAGCCCTTTGGGCATAGTTCCAAATTGCTCTCCAAAATGGTTGCATCATTTCACAACTCCACCAACAATGCATTAGTGCTCCAATTTTCCCACATGTTCTCCAACATTTATCATTTTCCTGTTCTGTCATGTTGGCCATGACAGAGTTGTTTTGATTTGCATTTCTCTAATCAATAGTGATTTAGAGCATTTTTTCACATGACTATAAATGGCTTTAATTTCTTCATCTGAAAATTACCTGTTCATATCCTTTGACCATGTATCAATTGTTGAATGACTTGTATTCTTATAAATTTGACTTAGTTCTTTATATATTTTAAAAATGAGGCCTTATCAGAGATACACATTGTAATAGCTTTGTCTTTCTTCAGAACTTTATATTGAATACTTCTTTGCTTCCCCTGTCTCATTAATCTCTCTTCTGTCTTTTCTTTTCCTAACATATTTGTATATGCTAACCTTTTAGAGCTGAAATTTATTTCCATAATAATATTTTTTCATCTTCCTTCATATTGAAATGCCTCATTTGTGCTAAAGCAGAAATATTGGAATAAGACCCTCAATGACAGAATACATTTTTTTCCTTCATAAACTGCTGATTTTTCCATTGAAAAATAAAGGATGTTTTAATGTTGTGGGATTATGTGTTATCTTTCATATTTCTAATAACTTATTATGGAGCCTTGAAATATAAAACAAAATGGTTTAGGTGTTTTGTTCATTTATTTTCCAAATAATCTAATGTTTATATTTATACAACATCCTATTTTATTTGGTAATTTATAATGCATTGAAAAATATATTGCAATAAAAATAGAGTCTACATTAAAAAAGTCTATTATTTATTTAGATAAGATTTATTAGACCCTCATTTTAACTGTATGTGTCTCTTTGTTTCAGGTTTGTTTCTTGTAAGCAACATATTGTTGAATTCTGGTTTCTAATCCATTTTACACTCCATTTCTGTTTACTGGGTGAGTTGATCACATTCAATTATGCTTATTAACTGTGTATTTCCCCCATCCTATTTTCTTCTGTTTAACCCTTTCCTCTTTTTTTTATCTCTTCCTTCTGTAAAATTTGTTTTGTTTCTGACCCCTGCGTTCTTTTATCTTGCATCCATTTTTGCTATTTTCCCCTTTCTTATATCTTTTTCCTCTCCTACTTTCCCACTGGAGAAGATAGATTTCTATTACATTGCAAGTGTGTGTGTGTATGTGTGGGGTGTGTGTGTGTGTGTGTGTGTGTGTGTGTGTATCCCTCTTTGAATTAATTTAGATGTCAGGTCCAAGTGCTCCTCTCCCCTCCCCCTAATCCCACCCTATATTTTGTTCTCCAATATAAAAGCTTTTCTTTGAATGCTGCTTTTATATTGGATAAGTTTCTTCATTCTTTATCTCCCCTTCCCCATTCTCCAAGGGTATTCCTTTTTCTTGCCCATACATTTTTCTTTTAGATCATCCCATTATAATTACTTACACCTCTACCTTACTCTGAAATTCTTCCAAGTGACCGACAAGGATAAAATTCTTGGAAGTTACGTCTCATTTTCCCACATGGAAAGGAAAACAATTTAACCTTATTCAGCCCCTTTTGATCTCTCTTTCATGTTCACCTTTTTATACTTCTCTTCATAATATTTGAAAATCATATTTTCTATTCAGCTTTAGTCTTTTCATTAGGAATGCCTGAAAATATTCTATTATTTTAAACATCCATTTTTTTCCCTTGAAGGGTTATACTCAGTTTTCCTGAGTGGATTACTTTTGATTGTATTCTCAGCTCTTTTTCCATCCATTCAAAGCCCTCTACTCCTTTACCATAGAAGATAGTAGATGTTGTGTTAATCTGAATTAACTACATGGTATTTGAATGATTTCTTTCTGGCTGTTTGATTTATTTTTTCTTTGACCTGGAAGCTCTGGAATTTCAATGTAATATTCCTGGGACTTTTCCTTTTGAGATTTCTTTTAGGTGGTGATTGGTCAATTCTTTTAATTTTTATTTTACCTCTGTTTCTAGAATATCTGGGAAGTTTTACAAACAAAACAAAACAAAAACAACAGAGGTATTTGAGAAGACACCATTGAAGATTACCTTTATACCTACATTCTTATCGATATAAAATGATGAGTGGTTTATTCATGTGTAAAGTTCATTTTGAATGAAAATAAGACAATAAGAGCCTTGTACTGTGTCAGATCAGTTCTATAAGATGGATATAGGACACTCTCATTATTCTTAAAGAAGGCATTTATCCATTGAAACTTTTGGAAAGTTTACCAGCTCTGAGAGGCTAAAAGAAGATGAAAAGGTGGTAGCAAAGTCAAATGACTTATCAGGTTAACTGTATCACATTGGGGTGGGGTGGGGAGAAGTGATCATTGTCAGGGAGATCAAGTAGAATAGGGATAAGACTTGATCTCATAGGTTTCTGAATAAAAAAAAGTGAAGGATTAGATAGAAGCTAGAGAGAAGTAGATTTTGACCCTTAAGAACAGCCTAGAATTTGCTGCTTGAAAAGGTATTTGAGTTTATAGTAACTGGAATTTTTTGATTTACTAGATGACAACTTGTCAGGAAAATTAGATTTTTTCTTTTTCATTTATGGGCTGGACTAAATGATATCTGAAATACATTCCAATTCTGAGATCCTTTGAATGAATAAGGGTTAATTTTGCCATTTACACCTGAATAAAAATAGTTAAAAATATTATAACTGAGATTACATTATGTATAGACAAGCAATTCAGTTAGTCCATCTCACTGACACTATGTCTATCTATCTGTATATACTGGTATATACATAGACAGACAGAAAGAGAGAGAGAGAGAGAGAGAGAGAGAGAGAGATGTAGATATATAAAGATGTATTGTTTTCAATATGTCTATTTCTCTATTGAATAGGTGCCATAGAAAGAAAATGGCAAGTTCAGAGTTCAAGGTTGTAAAGGTAAGGAATTTGCATTCTTCATATTTTGAAAAACTGTTCAGTAATGTTAATGTTGTTATTAAAATGCTCAATTATGCAAATGCACATCATCTTTCATGCCAGTTTTGTTCTGGGAGGAAGGTAGTGTGGTGAAGTGGAAAATATTCTGGATTTGTCTTTATATTTCCTAAGATCTAATGCTACTTCTGTTGCTTCTACTGTGGGTAGCTTACTTAACTTCCCAAAGCCTTTATTTCCTTATTTGTAAAATGAAGGGTTTGAACTAGATTAACCCTTTGAGCTATAAATCTAAGACTCTATGGTATATAACTGACTTAATAGGCAAAGAGCTATACTTAGAAAAGGATAGCAGAGATTTAACACATTGTTAAGACAACATGTCAACTTCAGCAAATACATTTTGTGACAATACAAATTGAAATGGGCTGAGAGATACAGAGAAACCTTCTCCCTGTTGTGGAAAATCCTCCCAACATCATGTAAAATGAGGGAGATGAAACATAGTATTCCCTACTGTCCCTTCCAACTTTAAATCTTTAATCCTAAAATATTTGATTTCTATTAAATACCTCTGAACAATAAAAAAGATAAAATGATCATAGAAATAAAAGTATCTATTTTGTTGTAAAGTAATAAAAATAATACTATTTGGTTCAGTTGAATTGACAAGAATGAAAGTATGTACCATTTTCATAGAATTTCTCTATACAACCAATAAATTTCAAATTATTATATCAGAATTGCTTTACAAAAAAAAATGAACAGGGTAGTTTTCGTTTTGTCTAGTAACCAATGACTGATAACTCAAAAATTTAATTCCCTCCAGTTGATTTTGTTTTTTTTTACTATCTCATCATCAACCATGTCCATTAAATGTTGCTTCTGAGTATATATGGGACATTTCTGTAATATCTACCATTCTCTAAGACAGTGCTTCTTAAATGTGGGTTGCAACCCTATATGGGGTCATGAAAAATTTGGCTACAGTAAAAGGTTTCTGAACATACAATGACCAAAAATTTATTAAAATTCAAATGCATAATGAATCTGAGGTGTTTCTGGCAAGGCTTACCTATCTTGCATCTTGCAACTTGACTGCAGCCTTGGTTCTAAACACAAAGCATGTGCATCTTTCACAGTGCATGCCCTCAAGCCACACAATGCCAAAGAATACTGCTGAAAAGTGAAAACAGGTCACAAGTGGAAAAAGTTTAAGAAGGCCTGCTCTAGGAAATGGGAACCTTTTGAATTTTTTTAACCTTACTTTAGTCTTCATTTCTGCCTTCTATTTTTTACATTATTTAACATCTGGCATTGTAGGGGAGGGAAGGAAGTAATTCATAAAGGGACATAAAATATTATAGTGATTTTATCTCACCAAAGGAATGTGGTCTAAGGTAAATACCACAGCAAGGTAAATGTCATTTTCAAATGAAAACCACAGGGAACATAAACACAATTTGTTTTTTAGAAAGGCACAAAATTTGCAGAAAACTGTTTCCCTTCTGTTTTCAATTCAGACTCAGACTTTGGTGTTTTTGTTTTGTTTTGTTCATTTTGAAGAACTCAATGAACAACAGTTTTACTTGCTAGTGATTATTTTCATGTGTATGGTTTATTCCTAAGTAATGCTTTATAAATTTTAATTGTTTGTTATTCCAGAAAAAACCCTTGAAGGGGATGAGAATCACAGAATCTAAAACCTCAGAGAAACCTTGACAGATCATCTAATACAATCAATTAACAATATAGAGGGTTATAATCCTACACAAATAACAATAATAGCTAGAATTTTTATATTACTTCAATATTTGAAAAGTGCTTTGCATATACTATCTCATTAGTTCCTCACCACAATTCTATGACATAGTTGCCACTATTATTCTTGTTTCACATAACAGCAAACAGAGGCTGAGAAGGTTAAGGGACTTGCCTAGGGCTACACATCTAGTCTAGGACTGAGACAGGAGTCAAATTTGGGTCTTCCCAACTCCAAGTCTAGCACTCTATGTACTGCTCCGTCTAGTTGCCGACAGTCTAGGTTTAAAAAAAAAATGACTTTGGAGTAAAAACAATAAAATCCCTCCAAAAACCTGATGTAAGGAAATAGTTATCTTCATTCTCAGAAGATAACTTCCACATCCTTTAAAAAAAAGTCTGAGAGAGAGAGAGAGAAAGACAGAGAGAGAGAGAGAGAGAGAGAGAGAGAGAGATTTGACCTCTCTCATGATAGGCTAATTTGTTGTTTGTCGCCATCTTGTAACCTCACATATATCTGAAGTTTATAGATATGATTGTGTGTATGAGAACAATCTTGGGAACAATTTAGACATATGATAAGTTCAGGATTTCTTCACTATTCTGAATAACTGAATGATTTTATCCTTTTGACTGAATGTAGACAGACTTCATGGGTTTTGTTTGACCAAAATTTACATTTTTCAAATGCAGCTATACAAGGTAAATGTGGAATCACTCATTCCTCATGCTTCTATTCTCTAAGATGATACAAGTCAAAACATCAGCCTCATGATGTCATTGGTCCTCTTCAAGAATGAAGGATGAACAACAAAGGGCTCTGTGTGAGGTCTCTATACATTGAGAAGGACTTCCACAGCAGGAATTGTGAGGTAGACATTTGTCACACATAATTCTTACACATGTGCCTCTCTACTATTATGGCCTAAACTTTAAACTTCTTCCTCTCATGGATCTTATGAGTATTTCTGGGAAGGACTTAATCAGGTTTTTTTGTTTTGTTTTGTTTTCTTTATTAGGTGAAGGTTTTATATTAACTTTCTAACCATGTTGCCTGAGTAAATACTTTTAGTAAAAAACTAGTTGAGTGTATTGGATGACTGCCAGGGAAGAGTATTACATTTGCCACTCAGGACCTACAGTAGAAAAAAGACAGTCTCTAAGAGTTATCTCTTAGAACCTGGATGTAGTACCAGCAGCTGCCCTCTGGAGAGGCAACCTACCAATTTGAGCAGGAATGGAAGAATGCTGCTATTTCTTCTTGTTCTTGTACTTGTTCTGATGTTCTTTTTCTCTTCCTCCCCCAATGTTTCCATCTCCTCTTTCTCTGCCTTCATCTGCTGCTCCTCCCTGTTCTTATTCTTGCTCCTCCTCTTCTTCTTCCATTGTCATACATCCCTTTCTCCACTTTGCGCACAATGCCCTTGCATGTAGTCTGTCCATAGAAACGTAATTTTGATCACATACTTTGTAAGATATTTTGGGGCTTGGGGGATAGATTATTATTTTTTTTTAATTTTTTTTTTTATTTTTCAGAAAGCTGGGACAGTTAACTTTTTGTCCTAAACACTTGTCATTTATGATTTCTTGAAATATAGCTCTCAAAAAAAGACATGCATTTAAAAAAAAGCCATTGTGTTTCAAATGGAGCTATTTGAGTATGCTTTTAAATCACTCTGGCTTGGGGGCAGCTAGGTGGCTCAGTGGATGCAGCACTGGCCCTGAAGTCAGGAGGACCTGAGTTCAAATCCAGCCTCAGACCAACCAGTTAATACTTACTAGCTGTGTGACCTTGGGCAAGTCACTTAGCCCCAATTGCCTAAAAAAAAAAGTCATTTTGGCTTTTATTGAATGGCCAATAATGGCCCTAATCTAAGCTCTGCATGTCATTGTTTAGGTTTTGGTGGCTTAGAACAAATGTAAATAGCAATTTTTCTTTTTTCTGTTCTAGACAGAAACTATGAGGGGCTTCCCCTCACAGGCTGATAGGCTTGAGAAGGTAAATTAGGCCATCTTTTGTATCAGTTCTAAACTAGCTGTAAGGCATTGAATAGGTGTTGCTGAGACAAACTGAGACCTGACAAAGGCCTTAATTTAAAAAGACCAAGATCACCCACTTCATTCCAGGCTATCACCAGTTGTCTTGACTTTTTCTTGCCATTGAATTTCAAAGCCTCTGGAGGAGAGAATGAGGCAAATGACTTTGCACATCTCTACCTCACATAAAATCAATTCCTACACAGGTTAAGACATTACCCTCAGGATGTTATTGATCCTCTTTGAGAAAGAAGGATGAATAGCATTCTCCAGATAAATAATATTGTTTCTCTTGATTCTCACATGATTTCCAATTAGGAAATACATTTTGCCTTTGAAATCAAATATTAGCATTGTTATAGAAGCAGGCTTTTGAAATAAAGGCAGTATGCAACAAATATTTCATACTCTTATTAAGAATTCCTCCCCCTCCCAGAACAGCTTCTCATAAAATATATTCTTAATGGAGGAAACTCTGAACCTACTTTAATCTTTTTCTACAATAGCAAAACATTTATTACAATTCTATGTGTACTTATACTATGTATCTCCGGGGAACATTGTGTTGAAATTGTTTTATGAGCTTTAAAGTGCTACATACACATAAAATATTATTTGGAATTACTGTTGCAAATTTAATTATTTGACTGTGATGATCCTTTTAGCATCTGAAAATGTTTAAAAGTAAAATTAATGTAGTCATTTAAAATATAGATCTAGAAATGGATGCATGTTGTTCTAGAAGTAGGTGCAAGGAGAGATTTAGATGAGCAGATTTCTAATCCATGCTCTTCAAATAAATGAATATGTGCAAAGTTATTGAACCTCTATGAGGCACTGAAAGCTATCTAACCAGTAAAAAGATGAACTGCACTTGGTCATTGATCTCTCAGGCTCCATCTCTTAGGGGAGGACTTTGATATGACAAGCATCACTGACTACATTAGGATTCTATTGGAAAGTATATAAAATGCAATTGTTGTGTATATACTAATTATCATTATAACATCAATAATATTTGTAATTGGGTTTTATGCTTCTTCAACAATGGATGTGCTATATATAACACTTTATAATAGAATTCCATTTAAAAGGAAATCAGTATCATTGAACTTAGGGATAGAAAGTTGATAGCTGCTCAAGTTAAAATGTATATTGAAGTATGACTCTGCTATGATGGCTTTTTGAGAAATGATTGTAACTCTGGGGTCTTAAATGCTATGCCAGTGGAGCAAAAACTCTGGAAGTGTCTTCATGATTGAAATTAAAGTAACAAGTACACAGCCTATGGGCCACATTTAGCCCACAACACTCACCAGTGGTTCTGAAGCAGATGAAAATATGAATAGGAAATATTAAAAGAAAAATACAATAAAACAAATAATATTGCATTTTAAAACTAAGTCTATATGCAGCCCCCATGGGTCCTTATTTGTGGTGCTAGTCAATTTGATATCATTGTCTTAGAGCAAACTTCTGAAAACAAATAATGTCTTGACTTCCAAGAGTGGAGCCAAAATGGCAGAGTAGAGAAACCTAGGCTTTGATTGCCCTTCCATGTTTGCCATCCAAACAGCTTTAAAGGAATTATTGAAATCAAATTCTGCAGTGGCAGAGGCAACAAAAGATCAGGTGACCTTTCTTTTAGTCCAAGGAGGTCAGAAGTCAGAAGGAGAGAATCTGTGATGCAGGCACAAGAGGCTGTCCCAGAAAACACCAGTGTTGAGACTAGGTGATGGTGGCAGAAGGAACAGTACCTACAGAAGCTCTTAAGCCACAGATCATAAGGGACTGTCAACTGGTCAGAAAGAGAATACAGGATATTAAATATTAATTTATATATACATATATTAACACAAAACAAATTGTGACATTACTATTTAATCAGAAATTTATACTCTAATAAATCAATTTTTAGTAGTCAAAAATATCAGCTTATAAGAAAAAATTTATAAAATATTATGATAAGATTAGATGATTATTAATAGCAATATTTGATAAAATAGAAATAAGTGACTAAGGCACAGCCAAAGTTTTCAAAAGTTTCATTTAAGGCTTTAGTTAAATCATATAAGCTTGGAATGATTTAAGTATTAAACATGAAGGAACTCAAGACAAAAAAATATTCAAATGCAATAATATATTTAAAAAAATTTCTAATAAACTATTTTTCTCCATCAATTTACAATGAGGCCCATCACATTTTAACAGCATTTTATCCCTGTATGGTTCATATGGAGGTAGAAATTAGAATAAACAAAACAAATATGCCTGTTTCATGAAGGATGTCCAAAACAGGAGATAAAAAGGATGATTTTGATTACATAAAATTTAAGATTTCTATCCATTTTTTATGAGAAATGTCTTATTCTAACATATATCCATGACTGATTGACATTTGTAAGAATAAGTGCCAGTCCTAAAATGATATGTGGTCAAAAGATATGAACCAACGATTTTTGTTTTTTAGGAAAAACTACAGTAATCATTAGTTATATGAAAATTTGTTCTACATCACTAATATTCAGAGAAGTACAAGTTAAAATAACTCTAAGGTTTCATTTCATAACCATAAGTTTGTTATAATTAACCAAAAAAAGATGAATAGGGGATTAAAGAAAATGGATGCATTAATATATTCTTATTAGTATATTATATGAATTGATCCAGTCATTATGGAAAGTTACCTGATGTTATGCCCCAAATATCTCTAACATAAATATATTTTTTACACACACACAGACACACACACACTGAGATGTAATTACTGCGCTCAATGTCCCATGAAGATAAAAGAAATAGAAAAAAAGACTCAAAAGTAAAAACAAAACAAAACAATACTTATCAATATCTTAGGTAGTGATAAAAAACTAGGAACTAAAAGAATACCTATCACTTAGGAATAACTGCATAAATTATGGTATGTGAATATAAACAAATACTGATGTACTTAGGAAATAATTAAAAGGATAGGAGAAAAAAACTCTGGGGATACTTAAATGAAATGATATGGACTGAAATGAGCAGAACCAGGAAAAATAATTTATGCAATAATAATATTATAAATCAAACAACTTTCAAAGACATACAAATGATAAAAAATGAATAACAGAACAATTCCAGGGAGCCAGTTATGATTTATGTTAAGTAGCTTCAGAAAGCAAAATTAATGGACTGAGAGTTCAGCATTGGACATTTTATATATATATATATATATATATATATATATATATATATATATATATAACATGGCCACTGTAAACATTATTTTTTGCTTCATTGTACATATTTGCTACATTTCTTTTTAAAATTCTCGTCTTGCTTTTTTTTGCTGGTTTCTAAAGGAAAATCAGTAAGGAAAAACTATATATACAGACACACACACACATATACATTATATATATATGTGTGTGTATGCATATATAATATATACATACTATATGTGTGTTTGATACTTGATAAAAATTAATCAAAATAAAAATTAATTTTATCAATAAGAAAAAAAATTACTCATTTATAGGAAAGAAATTAAGAATGCCTATATGGACTTCTATTGTGTTATTCTATTAAGATATGTGTTGTATACATCTACATATATAATTTGTACACACACATATCTACCTGTATCTATCTATATATGTGTGTGTGTGTGTCTGTGTGTCTGTATCTGTATGTTTTTACATGGACCAACAATATAAATGGACAATGAATTGTCCTAGAATTTTATAAGAGGAGAACAGTCTGGATTGTACTTGATAAATTTTCAAGTGATTGTAGTGACTCCACAATTTTCCATGAAATAATGACTCACATTTAATCCTCAAAGACTTTTGAAGCTGTGGCATATCTTCATCATAAAACATGACAATCTTTGAGGAATTACATTTTCAAATCATACAAAAAACAATTGAAAGTTACAAAGCTGCCATCAGTAGGTTACAGCACATCACCAATTAAGAACTGCTGAATAGAAATATCATGAAAATATCACAAAAATGATATGTGAATGGAAAATTAAGTGAGCTAGAAATATTGTGAAATTGTTGTAGGGGGAAGAAAAAATGGATATTCTATACAATTTCTGGTTATCCACAAATTATCAAGCAATGTTACAGAAAAACTCTGAGTACGTTAGTTGAACCCTTTGTGGAGGATTTACATGAGGACATAGACAATAATTGCACAAGACAAGAAGGCATGGATGAGACATAAGCTGCACTTGAGAGTGAAAATGATGTTTATGAAATAATTGCTGTTTCACCAAACTATTAAAGCATATTCACCACTGTTTGAAAATTATCTGTTTGCAAAGAGGTTTCACTTGAATGCACCTGTAAGAGCTGTGTCTGGCCGGACATTAACAATAATAAACAAAATCAATTGGAGAAAGGGAAGAAAATAAGTTAAGTGCAGTGAAAAGGAATTGATGGTGGGTGTGTGTGTGTGTGTGTGTGTGTGTGTGTGTGTGTGTGTGAGAGAGAGAGAGAGAGAGAGAGAGAGAGAGAGAGAGAGACAGACAGACAGACAGACAGAGACAGACAGAGACAGAGACAAAGAGAGAGACAGAGAGAGACAGAGAGACAGAGACAGAGAGAGAAAGAGAGAATGTGTGTAAGGAACTGTCATTATGCTTACTTTCCAGGTTCAAAGGGTAATATATGTGTCAACGTCTATGAAAACAGACATAAGGACTGGTGGGGATGACAGTTTAGCCATGGGGGAAAATAATGAAGCCATGATCTTTGTCATTATCCTAATAGCATGTAACATCTCATTGAGTATTGGATCCAATGAGTTAAGTTAACTCAATTCATATTTTTCTTGGAGGCTTTGGATGTGGGCACTTTGACTTTGTCTTCTTCTCCTTGTATGTTTCGATCTTCTTTGTCACCAAAGAAAGATTCTATGGTCTGACTTTTTTTTGCACAGTTTGCCCATGATCCTAGCCAATTGCTTGAGTTTTAAACTCTTAGTTAAACTACGGGTCTGCTTCCAGTGTGGAGAATGTACTGTCCTAAGCTTTGGGGGTTTTGTGCAACTTTTCAGAGATATTTCTTGGGACCTGTAAGTTTTCAGTTCTTCCAAGGCAGTATGACAAGGGGTGAGGAGTTTACTCCTTTCCTTGCCTCTGCTCTGGTCTTTGAGTGACCACAAGCACTCTTTTCTGCCTTGGAACTGTAAGGAAAATTCTTTCTCCATCGGCACTACAAGCTCTACCATGCCAGCATTCCTTCTCACCCCAGGATCACCACCCAGATCTGTAACCCAGACTCAGCACAGGCAAAGCAAGAGAAACCTGCCTCAACACCAGCAAAGAGATCCCTGCAATCCCCCTCTGATCAGCCAGCACTGGATTCTTCCTCAGTCTGTGGTCCAGAAGCTCCAGAAGCAGCTGCTGCCCCAGGGCTGTGCCAGGACTGGGTCTGGGACCAAGCTTCTCTCTTACTGAGGTCACAGACTTTTACTACTGGCCTTCTAATTTGTTTTTGGTGTTTGTTGGTTGAGAAGTCTGGAAACTGCCACAGCTGCCAGTGCTTAAGTCCCCTGCGGCCTGCTCCAGGTTCACTGAGGTGTGGTCTTTGAGTGTGCACCCATGTTGAACTGCATTTCCCTCCCATACAGGCATAATAGACCTTTCCAATCAAACATCCTGGTTGTCTTGGAGTGGAAATTTGTTTCACTCTGTCTTTTCATGGGTTCTGCTCCTCTAGAATTTGTTTAGAACCATTTTTACAGGTATTTTGAGGGGTTTGGGGGAAAGCTCAAGCAAGTCACTGCTTTCACTCCGCCATCTTGTCTCCGAGCATCCCTAAATTCTTAAAGCATAACTATCACACATTATTCTAAGTCCAGGGAGATTTCTAAGAGAGTTAAGATATGACATCCAAAATTCTGTTATTTATTCTAGATCTTTATGGTTTTCTACCTCTCACACACAAAACACACACATGCAATTGTTTTTATGTGATATTTCTTCTATTTCCCATCCTTATAGGATCTATGGTAGTACTAAGTTGTGATCATAGTTTTAAAAGTGCTGAAAGTAGCCAATATCCACAGAGGGGACACAGTAGTTGATGCATGTTATAATTTATATTCCAATTTTAGTATTCAGTTTTTTTAAAAGGCCATGTGCCTGACAGAGTTTTAAAATCCCAAACATTTCACCATGTTTAACTGGAAGAACTTTTGTCCCAATAAGCACCGCCCAAGGAGGTGGTACAATTTAGTGGAAAGAACCAATAGATTTGGAGATAGGATTGTGCTTGAAACCCAGTCCTGACCCTTAATACCCATATAACCTGGGACTATTTACTTCAACAATCTGGGCCTCAGATTCTTCATATGTAAAATGACGAAATTAGAGTAGATGATCTCTAAAGTTCTTTCAAGCTCCAAATCTTTGATTTTATAGGAAGATACTTGAGGTATTGAAAACTCACAGTATTTACTAGAACTGTGGATATTTTCTATTTTTATTAAATTCTTACTTGAACGGAGCTTATTTTTAATAATAATTTGCTTAATTGGCAATCAGTGAATATTACAACATATCACAAAATAATCCTAGTCTCTGACAGTATTTTTTTTTAAATTACATTTCCCGCATGTCTCCAATACTTTGGGACTTCACTGACTTCACCATCTGTCTGTCTTTTGAAGCCTTCCATGACATAAGACCTTCCTAACTTTTCAATCTTTACACATGGTATTCCTTTCTAGACACGTCATAATCTTGTGACACTAGCCTTCTTGCTGTCTGTCAGAAAGACACAATTTCCAGACTCCATGCATTTTTAATAGCTGTTCCTCATGCCAAGAATCTCTTTCCTTCTTACCTCCACTTTCTATATTGTATTGTTTCCTTAAAATCTCAGTTAAATACCTTCTATCAGAATCATTTCCTGATCTCCCTTAGTTCTAGTGGCTTCTTTCTGAGACTATTTCCAATAGATCATATAATGTCATGTCTGTAAATAGTCATCTGCACATTGTCTGCTCCTAATTAAATTGTGAAATTGTGTTCTTCTCAAGGCCAAGGACTATTTTTTTCTTTCTTTATATCCCCAAGGTTTACAATAGTACCTGACACACAGTAGGCACTTAATAAATGCTTATGGATTTGACTTTTCTTTTACAATAACCCAATAAGATCTCTAAAAGTTATTTTTGTATGTTATATTGCCAAATCCTCAAAAAACTGGCCCTTTTCATACATTTCATTTGTTATGTTGTCCAGTTGCTATTTCTATAAACCTTTATGTATACGCATTTGAATTTTTATTTTTTTTTAATAATTTGGAATGTTATTTTCAAATTTAACTTCAGACACTAACATGCTAATCTATACACAGCAATTTCAGGGAAGCGACATTTTCAAACCCAGAGGAAAGACTACAGTTACCAAAGAACTGAAAAATCTTACATCAGGTTTCCCCCCCCAAATTGAAAATGGATGGTTAAAAATATGTCTGAATTCACAAAAGATTTATTAGAGAAAAAAGTTTTCTCATTGAAGTTTTATAAGGTTAATGCTGTGTTGAAAATTCTAAAAATTTCTCAGCACTACAAAGAAGGTGTTACAGTTAGAGATGGCAGCAATTGAATATGAAATAGGTTGAACCATTTGGTTTGATTTATAGAAACAAATATTTAAATGCCTTCAAACATCCTTGCTCTAGTAATTGGACTTGAAAATAAGTGACATTGGTCCCATAATCTATAGTTATGATTTTACTTTCATTAGTAAAGAACATATATAGAAACTCATACTGTGGATCAGAATTATACTTTGAAAAGGTGAAGTTTAAGATTGTGGACAGTAAGGGGCAGCTAGGTGGTGCAATGGATAGAGCACCAGCCCTGAAGTCATGAGTACCTGAGTTCAAATCCAGCCTCAGACCAAACACTTGACACACTTACTAGCTGTGTGATCCTGGGCAAGGCACTTAATCCCAATTGCCTAAAAAAAAAAAAAAAAGAAAAAAAATAGATTGTGGACATTACAGAGGAGTTTAGTTAACTTAAATTTTCTTCACAAATAATGTTAACTGATTGGGTCTTCTTTTGTCTGGTCATATCCCACCTCTTTATTTAAACCTCATTCACAATAGTTTTATCTGATAACTCTTGTGACATACAACCTGGGTTTTTAAAGGCTCTATCTCTAAAATATGCAGAGAATTAAGACAAATTTGTAAGAACACAAGCCATTCCCCAATTGATAAATGGTCAAAGGATATGAAGAGACAGTTCTCAGATGAAGAAATTAAAGCCATCTATAGTCATATGAAAAAATGCTCTAAATAGTTATTGATTAGAGAAATGCAAATCAAAACAACTCTGAGGTACCACATCACACCTATCAGATTGGCCAATATGACAAAATGGGAAAATGATAAATGTTGGAGAAGATGTGGGAAAATTGGAACACTAACACTTTGTTGGTGGAGTTGTAAATGATCCAACCATTTTGGAGAACAATTTGGAACTATGCCCAAAGGGCTACAAAAAGTGCTTACCCTTTGATCCAGCAATAGCACTTCTAGTGCTATATCTCCAAAACATCAAACAAATGGGAAAAGCACTCACATGTACAAAAATATTCATAGCAGCTCTTTTTGTGGTGGCAAGAATTGGAAATTGAGAGGATGCCCATCAATTGGGGAATGGCTGAGCAAGTTGTGGGATAAGAATGTAATATTATTGTGCTATAAGAAATGATGAACAGGTTGACTTCAGAAAAACCTGGAAAGACTTATATGATCTGATGCTGAGTGAAGTGAGCAGAAGCAAGAGGACTTTGTACACAATAACAGCCACGGTATGCAATGACTAAGATTGTTAAACTGAACCCCTTCTCAGCATTATGAGGATCTAAGACATCTCCAGAGGCCTCAGGATGGAAAATGCTGTATACATCCCAAGAAAGAACTATGGAAGTTGAATCAATATCACTTATTTTTACCTTCTGTTGAGTTTTGTTTCATCTTTCTGATGGTTCTTCCTATTCATTTTAATTTTTACTTACACCTTCACTAATGTGAAAATATGTTTAATGGGTATGTAAATGCAAAGCCTATATCAGATTGTGCACAGTCTTGGGGAGGGTGGGGGGAGTAAGGGGGAGAAAAATTTTCAATTCAAAAGCGCATGGAAGTGATTGTTGACAAATCAAAATAAGTTAATAAAATTTAAAAAAAGAATAAAGGCTATATCAATGAGTACAATTTTGGGCAAGTTTTACCATTCTGAACAAAAAGAATTTGAGTATGGCCTTGGAAAAACATTGCTTCAACTTTCTAAGGACCACACTATGAAAGAAACTAGAGGCATGTTTCCAAAATGGTGACCATTTGGTGAATCTTTTGGCCATGGCAATAATAAAATAACAAGAAAATATCCTTAGGACATATATCTACCTTTCTATTCTTCAGTAACAGTGGAAGAATAGAAGACAAACAGCAATAGACTGCTAAAAGTCACATTGTTCTTGGACAGCCTATAAACACCTTAGATGTTGATACTCTAAATGAGTGATCTTATCTAGTAATCAATGGGCATACTGCTTATTGAAGGAAAAGAATCATGTTTATTTTGTATTATTGCTATAAATGAAACCAGAAGGCTTAATAAAGCTCCTGCCAAATGGAAGTGTAGCTTATACATTCTATTTAAAGTAACAAATAAAGGAGTTGACAGAGTTGATTTTATCATGAGTACAAAGGTAACAAGAAAAATTACTTCCTGGGGAATTTTGTCATCTCATATTGCAGTACTCATGATAAGTATTATACACGCACACATGCACACCATGTACATATGCATGTATTTACATATATTATACATATATGTAATTTAGCTTATTCATGAACATCTATTTTCAAAAATAAAGAGGTAGGGAAATTCTACCAAAAAAGAAAAAAAAGGCAAAAACCCTCTACAAGCATTTCCAAATTACATCAACACACAGTTTGATACTTATGTGGAAATACTTACTTAGATGATAATAAAATACTTGGGTTGAATAGGATATAATTAGGATACTTCATGACTTTCATGTAAAAGTGACAATAAGGTTAAGGAGTAAAAAATCAGAGATACCAAAGACTAGTATAGTATGCACAACCTAAGGATTATTTTTAAAATGTTCATTAAGCGTTTGATATGTTCTGAGTTCTGTGCTGAGAATAATTTATCTATTTAGAGAAAAATGGTCATTTATATAAATTTGGAAAGCTTTTTTTGTGGAAATAACATTAATAAAGCTAAAATAAGAGGAGAAAATGTAAAATGTAGAAAACATCAAATATCACTTACAAAATCCCATATTTCATACAAAATGTCATTCTAACAATAGCTTAATTTTGAAATAATATGACAAATTTTTTAAAAGCAGAAATGAAAATGTGCTCCACATCATGAATAGGAAGAGAAATGTCAATAAAACAACTGAGGTTTTGCCTCATAACCCACAATTTGGGAAATGGTAACAACAAAAGGAAAAATGACCATTGAAGGGATTTGGACTTGAAGAAACGCTGTGGAAAGCTTGGCATCAGTCAAAATATTTAGAACATCTTTTTGGAACTATGCAATGAAAGTGATTACACTCCCAATACCTTTTTATTTTGTGTTTTGTGTATGAGACATATACCTCAAATAAGCCAAAGACAGAAATAAAGATCCAGGTTCTACCAACACATTTGTAACAGCACTTTCAGGCAGTAAAGATCTGTAAGCAAAATATCTATGAATACCTGGATAATAGCTGTAACAACTATGGTATTATGGGCAAAATCTAAATCTGACTTAGTCCACCAGATTCAAAGTGTGTGTGTGTGTGTGTGTGTGTGTGTGTGTGTGTGTGTGTGTGTGTGTGTGTGTTTTAAAGCAAAAGCCACTCAAAAACCATGAGGAAAATAGTTAAATTATTTGAGCAACATAAAACAAAGCTATCTCTCCAAGTATAAAGCTTTATAATATATAATTTATGTTCTTTCATCTAAGAATGTATGATATGTAATATACTTTTAAATATATATTACAAATATATGTATATGCATACATACACATTTATATATACTTTGCATCACACACATTCCAATAAAAAGTCCTCTTCATCATCAATATCCCCTGTGTGTGTGTATAATTTGTATATATACATATAAACATCTATGACCCAGGAATATAATCTCCAAATTTCATAACTTCCAGTTCAAAGAGAAAATACTTTCAGCAGCCAGAAAGAAACCGTTCAAATACCATGGAGTCATATTCAGTCTCACACAAGATTTAGTAGCTTTTATATTAAAGGAGTAGAGCACTTGAAATATACTTTGTAAGGCGACAGAGCTGGGAACACATTCAAGAATAATTTACAAGGAAAAATTGAATATAATTATTTAAAGGGAAAAAATAAATTTAAGGGAATCAATAAGGTTAAATTTTTACATTCTCATAAGGGAAAATAATACATTTAACTTCAAAGAACTTTATCATTATTAGGGCAGTTAGAAGGAGTATGCACAGACAGAGGGAATGAGTTGACTGTGACGGGATGATTTAAAAAATAAATTCAAGGAGTGAGAAAAAGAGATGCGCTGGGAGAAGGGAGAAGGGAGGAGGGAATTATCTCACATATAAGAGACATAAAAGAAGAGATTTTAAAATGGAGGAAAAGATAGGGTGGAACAAAGAATGTTTAAACCTTACTGTCATTGAAATTAGCTCAAAGAGGAAATTATATATACATTAATTTGTGTGTAGCAATCTATCTTACCCTAAAAGGAAGCAGGAGGGAAAAGGATAAGAAAAGGGGGAGGTGATAAAAAGGGAGGATAAATTAAGAAAGGCATTGGTCAGCATCAAAACAAACTTTCAAGGTTTCATGGTGTGAAAGAAGAGAGAGAGAGAGAGAAAGAGAGAGAGAGAGAGAGAGAGAGAGAGAGACAAACAAATAAAGAGACAGACAGATACAGACATAGATACAGACACAGACAAAGAGACAGACAGAGACAGATAGAAAGATAGTGAAAATAGTGCCAATTATTTCCACCTGGCTCTCCAGCATAATAAATCTCACCAAGAGACACCCTTTTTGTTTGTTTATTTGTTTTAATTCCCTATTAATCATTTTCCTCTGTCCTTCCTAACCCAAAAATCCCTCTTAAATGGGAAGATATAATTTGAATACTATGCTTCTTTCCTTTCTCCATCACCCAGTCAACCACAAGTAGCAGAAATATGACTTCTTTGATTTTCTCCTTGGAGTACCACTTCCAGGAGCCAAGATAGTGGAGTAAGAAGTAAGTCACTCTTACCATCCCTTATTAACCTCTGAAAGCCCAGAAAATATTGCCACAGGAAAAACTCTGAAACAGTTGAAACAGCAGAAAGACAGGGTACAGTAGTCCTGTAGCCCAGGTAGCTTGAGGGATTAATGGGTAAGGCCTCTCTTGCCCTGGAGGAAGGGAGCAGTACAGAAAATGAGGCGTCCAGCAAGCTAGCAGAAAGCCCCACCTCAGAATAACAAGGGGAGATTCTGAACCCCAAGTGGTGGAGCAGGCAAACACCAACAGCAAGACCTCCCAAGTGCCTCAGTAAGGGCAGGGAAACCAGTGGAAACCAGCTCAAAAAACCACCAGGTGCTTTGGCATTCTACAACAACCAAGACTACCAATGCCTCAGTAAAACCCTGGGAAGCACTCCAAGGGTTGGTCCCAGGTGGAGAAACAGCCATCTGAAAGGAACCAAAGAAAGTGAAAGGAGGGAAAGGAAAGGTCTGGGTGACCAGGAAACTTCCAGGGGCCAGACTACCCAATCCTACCCCTAAAGTACCAGGGCTGCTGATTCCAGCCCAGCACCAGGTAAGCTGCCAGAATCCTACAGCCTCCAACTGCCAGCATCAAAGGTCACACCACACAAAGCCAGTGACCAGGCCCTGGGCTCCCAACAAGAGAAGGTTAGGTCAATGCCCTCTGCTTCCCATCAGGAGAGCTCAATCTCTTTAAAGGGCAGGAAATAAGCAAACACCATGAGCAAAAAGAAATGTACTATAGATTCTTATCATGTGAAGAGTGAAGAACAAGGCAGAAATTCTGAAGGATACAACATTGTCAACAAATCCACATCTGGAACTTCAAAAGGGAATATAAACTGGTCTTGAGCCCAAAAAGCCTTCTTGGAAGAGCTCAAGAAGTATTTTAAAAGTCAAATAAGTTAAGTAGAGAAAAATTGGGAAAAGAAATGAGAGGTATGGAAGAGAGAGTCAATAGCTTGGAAAAGGAAGGACAAAACTTAACTGTAGAAAACAAGTCTTTAAAAATATAATTAGCCGACTGAACAAAAAGTATGCTGAAGAAAATAAGTCTCTTAAAAATACAATGGGCAAAATGGAGGAGGTACAAAATCTAATAGAAGAAAACTATTTGTTAAAAATTAGAAATGAGCAAGTGGAAGCTTATGACTCTATGAGAGAACGAAAATCAGTCAAACATAAATGAAAGAATGAAAAAATAGATGAAAATGTAAAATATCTTATTGGTAAAACAACTACGTTGGAAAATAGGTCCAGTAGAGACGATTTAAAAATTATTGATCTACCTGAAAACCATGATGAAAAAAAGATCCTGGACAGCATCTTTCAGGAAATCATCAGGGAAAGCTGTCCTGAGGTCCTAGAACCAGGGGGTAAAATAGCCATAGAAAGAATCTACAGATTTCCTCCTTAAAGAGATCTCAATTTGAAAACACCAAATAATACAGTAGCCAAATTCCAAAATTACCAGGTCAAAGAGAAAATACTGCAAGCAGCCAGAAAGAAACAATTTAAATATCATGCAACCACATTCAGGATTACACAGGACCTTGCAGCTTCCACATTAAAATATCTTAGGGCATGGATTTTTCCTTGCCCCTGACACAGCTTAAAACAACAACGGTGGCAGCAGCAACAACAATCTTATTTATGTCCTTAGAATTCATCACCAAGCTCAGCACATTTGGGATTTAATGCTCCCAACACAATTCTTGCAAGACTGTGGTACTTTTCCTTATCCATCATCTGATACCTGTGCTTACTTGTTCTATGAATGCTGATTGAAGTGATGAGTTACATTAGTCTCTTTAGAAGATGTTCCCTGATGTTCCTCAAAAAAATAACTTCTGAATGTTTTAATGATTTCATTCTTTAGAGAATTTCATCATTCTTGATTTAGCTTCTGTGATAGAATTTGTAGCGATTAGATCTAACTATAATTTCCCTTCAACGTCTGAAATTTATTTTCTCAACATCTGTAGCGTGAATTAGACTATCTCAGCTTTTCTTTCAATATGAGTTTTTTATTAGGCTACTACAGAATTTTCTTGCTTTGTATTAAATTTTTCCATAATTGTGTATTAGAGATATATTCTATAGTCTGACTTTCTATTTTGCCTCTTCATGACTTAGGTATCAAGACTATGTTTGTATCATTTAAGGAATATAGTGGGATATCTTCTGTTTTTGTGAAATGAGATAAATTTGTTAATTGAAGGTTTGATTCAATCAGCTTTGAAAATCATCAGATCCTAGATTGTTGTTATTTACTTTTTGAGTTCATTTATGACTTGTTAAGTTTCATATTTATTGTTTTTTGATCTGGAATTTTTTTTATTTTTTGAAAATATTCATCAAGCTAATGAGTTGTAAGTTTATTAGCATATGCTTAAGCAAAAATATTTTCTATTAATTTTCTTTGTTTCTTCTTCATCTATCACGAATTATTTTGTCTAGTTTTGATACTAATAGGTTGATTTTCCTCTTTCTTTAAAAATCATAATATGTAATAGTTTATGTATTTTATGGTAATATGAAAGGAAATCTCAGTTTTTCTTATTAATTCACTCAAAATTTTGCTTTCAATACTGTTAATTTTTTCTTTGATTTTCACAATTTCCATTTTGGTATTTAATTGGGATTTAAAATATGCTGTGTATTTTTTCATTAATTAACTTGTTTCTTTTTAAAATTTAATTTTTCCAGGAGCAAAAGGGAAAAATCAAGATCTGTAACTATTAGGATTTATTGTCCATTTTTCTTTTTAACTCATGTAACTTTTCCTTTAAGTATTTAAATGCTACGTTATTCAATTTTTATATATGACATATTAACATTAATTATTTATGATGACTTTAATGATAATGATTTTTTATCTCATTAAATCTAGTTTATTTTTATATTTCCCCATATGAAATAATTTCTTCATCTGCTTCTTTGAATGCATTTGAAGCATAATAGATGTTGTGTTACTTTTGTGTGCATCTTTGTTTTTCAAATATATTTCTTCTAAATAAATATTAATATACAGAAGGTGAGGGTGGTCACTAGTGCCAAGAAGGACAATTATTGAGAAAACCACCTAAAATGTGATAACAAAAATATCAGACACATTGGCGGAAAAGATTCAGTAGATTGACTAGTAAATCATAGATAATAGGAGTTTGAGAGCTGACTTACTAGCAACACTGGTTCTGAATAAAGAAACTGCATGCTCTGAGATGCCATGGGGAACCAGAAAATAATGAGAAAAAGAGATTGATTGGTTGATCTCAAATCCATGGGATCAAGTCTTAGACTTTTTGAGTCATCCCATTCCCATCCCACTCACCAAATACACAATGATATTCTCAATTTATCAAAGTGTTGCTCTTGAAGCAGCATTGTGGCTAGAGCACCAGACTTGGAGTCAGGAAGTCTTGAATTCACATTTTGCTAATGAAACTTCTAAATCATCTGTATCTGGGCAATTTATTTAAAATCACTCAGCCTTAATTCCCCTCATATATAAACACCTATTACACAGAGTTAATGTACAGAGCCAAATAGAGATGCAATGGGCTTTCCAAATATTAAACTGCTTTGGAAATTTTAGGTATTATTATAGGGCCATCTAATTCAATGCATTTTATAGACAGCTAATCTGAGACTCAGAGTAGGTGATTTGTGTTAGGTAACATATCATGTGAATTGCAAAGTAGGATTTGAACCTCTCCTACTTGGTCAGAAGCAGCTCTAGAATTGTAGTTCCCCTTGTTACTTTGTATTTTATGGAAAAAATAATCATTAAGAAGAATTATAATTTGTCAGCTCTTATGCTTTTGGTAGAGGGAGCATTCCAAAAGATTACTGGATATTTGGAATCTCTCATTACTATATTATATATTGGAGTAGGGGTTGATGATGTATATACCAAACTCTTCCCATTTCCTTCTTTTGTTCAGTAGTTCTGCAATATGTAGGCAGCTAGGTGAAGGAGTAGATAAAGTGCAAGGCTTGGGGTCAGGAAGACTCATCTTCCTGAGTTCAAATTCAGCCTTGAATACTTACTAGCTATGTAACACTGGGAAGTGATCTGGAAAAGGAAATGGCAAACCAATTCTGTATCTTTGCCAGCAAATTCCTATACTGGGTCACAAGGAATTGAACACAACTGAAATGACTAAACAACAACAACTATTTAATATATACCCATACTATTATTTATTATGGTTTTTACTTCATTGCTCTTTAGTCAGATATTCTATACCACATTTCACTTTTGGTTTACTGCTTTTTTACATGTGATTTAACTTCTAAATAGGCAAAGCACCTTTCATTATACATTTGGTTTGTTCTGTTCATTGTGAATAAAATACACTCTTCCCAATCCATATTACAGATGTGAATCCCATCTCATGAAGTCTCATTGATTTATTAACTGTTGGTTTACTTCTGAAAAAGTGTCCCGTGTTTTTTTTTTCTCCTTCTTGGTGAGTTCATTTGCTCCCATTTGTTAAATTATCATTCTTGTGGAAAACACACACACACACACACACACACACATGCATATAATTACATTGTATAATTCATAATTTTATGCACTATGTACTTTGTTATGTTATAATTATATTTCTACCTACCATTCATGTATGATTGAGTACGTGTACCTATATTTGCCTGTCTCTGTGTGTTTGTGATGTGTAAGTCTCCCTACTAAGCTTCAAAACCATTTCATCAATTTGATATTGTACATTTCAAAGGCAATGCTCAAAAACACCTCTAACTCAACATGTCCAAAAAACATGTCATTATCTCAATTTGCCCTCAACTTTTCTTTCCTGCAAACTTCATTTCTCTTGAAAGCTGCACCATTCTTATAGTCTTGTGGATGCCAAACCTCAGTGTTATTCTCATTTTCTTAGTCTCTTATTCTCCCTCACTCTTTATCAGTATTTAATATTGACATTTATACTTAAAAACACCTTTCAAGTATTACTGCTTATCTCCACTGAGATAGTCAACAGCATTGGCCAGAGCCGTATAACCTCTGGTAGAGATATAAATTATTCTACCTGATTCATCTCTCTCTACTCCAATCTATCTTCTATGCTTTTCAAAGTAATTTTCTTTATGCACAGATCTGACCATAACTATCCCCTTCTAGCCAAATTCTAGTGGTCACTGTTACCTCTCAGTTCAAACAGAACTCCTCAGTACACATTTTATATTTTGGCCCCAGATATAAATAGATTAATCAAATATCTATAATATATCTCTGTCTTTAATTTTCTCTAACTCTGTATCTACACTTAAACCTACATCCACATCTATCTATATCTATACATCCATCTATATCCATATACACACTTATATCCATATCAATGTCTATATCTTTATATCTATAGCAATATTGATACAGCTATATAGCTAGATATTCAGACAGACAGACAGAGACAGAGACAGACAGACAGATATATAAAGATGTACATATATATATATAGGTATGTACTTCTAAACATATAATGCATAACAGATGGCATTCCATCTCTCATTTCCTTCACTTTGTATTGGCTATTCGTCATTCCTAGAAAATATTCTGTCCCAGTCTCTGTCTCACTGAATTCTTAATTTATTTCAAAACCCAGCTTGAGCAATACATTTCACATGATGCCTATTTTAAGCCATATAACTGCAAATTGCTTTCTTCAATATCTACTTTCTTTTACTTTTTTATTTATTCTATGTGTGGGTAGTCTGTATATGCATATATATGTCATATACATATATGTGTGTGTTTTATGTGTGTGTGTGTGTGTGTGTGTGTGTGTGTGTGTGTATGGTGTCTCCTTTGATATAATGCAAGCTCTTAAAGAACAAGGACTGTTTCATTTGTATCTTTATATCTGAATGTCTGGCTCATCCTAGACATTTAATAAATGTTGATCAGCAAAAAATAAACTGATTGATTGATATTTTAATAGCATCAATATCTACTTGTCCACACCATGTAAATAAGGCTAGCTGTTCAATTAGAAGGCAATAAAATTTCCCAAAATTTCATTGGTCCAGGGGGCTAAGTTTAAAGCTATTTACCCTTGTGATGCATCCTGATGGATGACACCATTTCTTTCTGAACACTAGGATCATAAAAATGTACACATGTAATCAGGACATTTTGAAATTGGTGGCTGTTACAAGTTCTTGTAAGTAATTACATTCTGTATTTCTTGCCAAGGCATTTTTGCACGTAGATAAGGAGGAGGCATGTGTACTTGAGCTAAGTGCTATATCCTTTCTAAGTATGTTTTATGTGATATGGCTAAGACAACTTTATTTAGTAAAAGGATAAATGACCTACAAGCCTCTCATTAGTACCAAAATTGTACATAAACTTCCAGAAGGTCGGCTTGAGTTAGGCAAGGTCCAGAATAGATATCTATGTAATAATATGTGTTAGATTTTTCTTTTTTTGGTGCTACTGTATAGACTCAAGGTCTCCAGCCACATTGCATGCTTATTTCTTGGATATTGTCTCTTTTGAATTATTATTCCTTTCTTATCATTCTTTATCTTATGCTGCTGTGTGTTCCATTCTCTCTCTCTCTCTCTCTCACAGACACACACACACAGAAATGTTCAAATACATTTGCCTATTTACCTATACATTTATTTATATGTATATATATATACATCTGTACATACATACTATCTACATATATGTGTGTATACATATGCATACATGTATATTTGGTTTTTATTTGAACATATTATACACACACACACACAGAGTGTTTGGGCCTACATATCTCCTTGTATTTTAAAATTTAAAGTACTCTTGATCAGATTGACAAAATTTACATATATATTCATATGAATATCTAGCTATATAGCTGTATCAATATTGCTATAGATATAAAGATATAGACATTGATATGGATATAAGTGTATATATGGATATAGATGGATGTATAGATATAGATAGATGTGGATGTAGGTTTAAGTGTAGATACAGAGTTAGAGAAAATTAAAGACAGAGATATATTATAGATATTTGATTAATTCTCTCAACCCTTTGCCAAAAACAAATCTTTACATTTTAAGCTAAAGCCACAAAGTCTAAGCCCTATTCACAGACATCATATTTTAGCCAGTTTTTACTTCTATTTTTTTCTTTCCCCTTTTAAAAACATAAAAAAATTAATTCATTAAATGACAATGATAAAATCACCATTTATATCCCTGAAGCCTCCCTCCAGATGTCTATAATGGTTACCATTCAATTATAATTCATATATATATATATATATATATGTATATATATATATGTACACATATGCGTTTATGTGTGTGTAAGTATGTGTGTGAAATAAGGATAGCTTGTAAGATTTTTAGAAAATGAAGAATAAATATGAAAACTTATCATTGAGTTGCTAAGAAAAATAATGTAGTGTTTCAAAGAGTTAGGACAGATCCAGTCTAGTCTATTATATGTATATTCATGCATGTGTGTGTCTGTATAGATTGCCAAAAACCCCAAATGGCGTCACAAAGAGTTGGACATGACAGAATATAAATGAATATAAATAGGATAATATATATTTCTGTGTATATGTGTGTATGCACTTGCATATATATAATATAATTGTACTGCCACAGTGCACTAGGTGTGCGTGCATTTTTTCTTGTGTATGCACACACAAATAAAATATGCATACTGTTGTGAGTCAGTATATGATTCTAAGGATAACTAAAGAAAAGCAAAATGTTATTAAATTGAATTCTAGTGTTCAATGTACCTTATTATGTTCTAATTGTTTGAAAAATTGTTATATTTTAAAAATGATAATCCCTTTCAGGTGACTATTTAATATTTATATTCACTTAAACAGAATGCTCCTTTTTCTAAAACTTTGGAATAAAGTGGAATACAATGTATTACTATGTTGAATATAATGTACTTGACCAATAGAATCTGTACATTCATAAGTTACCTTATTATTAACATAAGCTTTGAAATCACAATGATAATAATAGTGACACTAGGGACTTGTTCTGATTCTAAGGACATTTCTTGAGGTATAAGTTAAAGAAAAAAAAATCTAAAACAGCTTTAACAGCCTCCCCACTTAAAAAGACTTATTGTTCTCAATTGTCAACCCTGTTTCTTATATAAAATAGAACAATAAAAGTGAAAGTGAACCTCATTAGGCTGTTCTATTCTGATCCTTTGCTACAGTTTATCCCTCTATTGAACTCAGCAGTGAGCAGACATATTGCATTCAATATTAAAAGCCAACTTATCACATCAGCACTAGGCAAATCAAGATATATATTTAGATACAAAACGTGTCATTTAGCAGTATAAGACTGGTCTTAAAAGAAATAAGTGAAAGTTAGAAATACAATACAACATGTATCTGGAAAATGCTCCAAGAGATTTCCATTTTTATAGATAGAATATGTACAGATAGATCTAGTATTTTGTGTATGTGGAAATTTTATTCTTCCAAGTGATAAAAAAGTGACATTATTCACAGTGAGCTCAACTTTTTTTAAACATTAATAGTCTCATGTTCTTGTCATTGTAAAATATATGCTATCAGAAAGCATGTGAATTATTGGATTAAAGAGAGATTAAATTTTTCATATATTAAGTGGTACTGTTGTTTGATTGCTCTATTTTTTAAAATTTATTATACATGAGAAAATCATTCTATGACTTCAAATATGTCTATAATCATGACAAAGTTCACACATTCCAACTGACATCTGGAGTCAGAATCAAATTCAATAAATATTCATTAAATTCTTAATATGTGCCAGACAGAGTTCTAAACTCTGGGGATAAAGAAAGAGATGACATTCCCTGCCCTCAAGGAGTTCAAAACTCAATGAGAGAGATAATACCTGAAAAGAAAAAGCTAGACTAGGAAAGTAAGGAGGTTGGGAGTCTGCCAGATATATATTTGTGGGGGTGGGGATAGACATAGGGAACGATCTGAGAAAGCGTAAAGTTTCTGAATTGATTTCAAGTTTCAGATTAATAAATTTCTGAAGATGATAAGACCATGAAAATAGCTGGATGCGAAATGATAAAGAGAATTTCATTGGCACCTTCCTTAAGTGGTGGTGGATCTGAGAGGTCCTCTGCAGTATCCATCCTTCATTCTCTCCAGCCAGAGGGAAGAAGGGGTCCCAGGGGTAGAGGCTTCTGAAGAAATGTGAGTTTCTGAGTTTAACTTATCATTTAGCACTACAAGTTTAAAATGAATCTGGAAAATCTATTAAATTTCTTCATTACTCAAACTGTGTCATAAAGTCCTTTTGATATAAGTATTCTATATATAACAGAATCAATTTAGTTTTCCTGAATTTTATCTTGCAAATGGGACAGTTAAATGTATCCCAGTAATAGGAGTTGTTCAGCTGTTATAAGTTCATTGGAGCCATCAATAGGATGCCAGTATAACTGTTTAATAATGATATGGAAGTAGGCGTGCCATCGGTCAAATCTCATATTTATTGAAGTTGATTGAATTTGTTGAATTGATTTACAGCAAACCAGATATAACAACTGGCTTTTAATAGTGATGTTAGTCTACCATTCATCTCATAGAAGTTTCATTTGAATTAGAAATAGAGATACCATTGTGAAATAGCTAAAATAACCCCTTGTTCGTTTAAATAAGAATGTGAGGTAGCAAAATATATGGAATAACATTAATAGAGCTTTGAGATTTTTTTTTTAATTCTATGATATTCTTGTAACTTTTTAAACACAGCCCTTACATAAAGGTACAACATTAAAAATGTAATTTGTGCTAGTGGAAAAGGTTAGGCAAAGCAGATCTTTGAAAAAAAAATACTGCCTAGCTTCTAGGGAGGCAGAGCCAATATGTTAGATTAAAGGCAGGGACTCACTGGAGCTCTTCCCCCACAACTCCTCCAAATACCTTGAAATAATTACTCTAAACAAACTCTAGAGCTGGAGAACTCACAAAAAGATGGAGCGAAACAATTTTCCAGGCTAATACAACTTGGAAAGTGGACAGGAAAGGTCTATTGTGCAACGGTGGGAGAAGAACACTATCCAGGAAGCACAACTGCAGAAAGCACAGCTGGGGGGAGGGGATGCAGACAAACCTTAGAGTGCTCTAAAGCAGCCCAGGTAAGCAGGTATCCTCCAGCGGCCAGACCTCCCACCCCAGCCTGGAACGCTTCAGTATTGCTCATCATCAAGTGAGCTGCCGGATTCCTACAGCCTCCAGCTGCCAGCACCTGGTGTCCCAGCACACAAAGCCAGTGACCAGGTACCTAGCCCCCAATGCAAGAAGCTTAGGGTAGTGCCACCAGTACTCCAGCAGGATAGCTCAACTTAAAAAGCCAGGAAATAAGCAAATATCGTTAGAAAAAGCAGAAATGGCCAATGATCAAAAGTTCTTATAACGGGGAGAGGGAAGATCAAAACACAAACGCAGAAGAGGAAAACATTATTAATATACCCATATCTGAAACCTCAAAGGGGCATATGAACTGGTCTCAGGCCCAAAAGGTCTGCTTGGAAAAGCTCAAGATGGATTTTAAAAGTCAAATAAGAGAGGTAAAAGAAACATGGGAAGAGAAATGAGAGGTATACAAAAGAGAATCAATAGCTTGGAAAAGGAAGGACAAAAATTGACTGTAGGAAACAAGTCTTTAAAAAAATCCAATCCGCCAACTGGCAAAAAAGTATACTGAAGAAAACAACTCTTTAGAAGTAGAATTGGCCAAATGGAAAAGGAGGCACAAAATCCAACTGAAGAAAACAATTCTCTAAAAATGAGAATTGGGCAAGTGGAAAGTAATGACACTATGAGACCCCCAAAATGAGTCAAACAAAATCAAAAGAATGGAGCAGCTAGGTGGTGAAGTGGATAGAGTGCTGGCCCTGAAGTCAGGAAGACTTGTGTTCAAATCCAGACTCAGACCAAACACTTGACACTTACTAGCTGTGTGGCCCTGGGCAAGTCACTTAACCCAAATTGCCTAAAAAAAAAATCAAAAGAATGAAAAATAGAAGAAAACATAAATACCTCATTGGAGAAACAACAGACCTGGAAAATCGATCCAGAAGAGATAATTCAAAAATTGTTGATTCACCTGAAAACTGTGATGAAAAAAGAGCCTAGACAGCATCTTCCAAGAAATCATAAAGGAAAACTGCCCTCAGGCCTTAGAATCAGAGGGTAAAATGGTCATCTAAAGAATCTACTAATCACCTCCTAAAAGAGATCCCAAATTTAAAATGCCAGGGAGCATTGTAGCCAAATTCCCAAATTATCAGGTCAAAGAGAAAATACTGCAAACAGCAAGAATGAAACAAATTATATATTGTGGAACCACAGTGAGGACTATGCAGGATATTGCAGCTTCTACATTAAAAGCTTGGTGAGCTTGGAATATGATTATCCATAAGGCAAAATAGCTTGAATTACAACCATGGATCAACTACCCAGAAAAATTTAGCATGATCTTTCAGGGGAGGAGATGGACATTCATGTAAAAATAGGTGATTTCCAAATCTTCTGATAAAAAGAACAGAGCTCAACAGAAAATTTGATCTTAAAAAAAAAAGACTCAAGACAAGCGTAAAAATGAAAGAGAAAAAAAAAATCCATGTTATTCAATAAGAGGAAGCTATTAGAACAACCATACAAGGGAAGATGACATTCGTAACTCCTGAGTACTGTAACTATATTAAGACATTTTAAAGGAGGCACATAGACAGAGAGCATGGGTAAAACTTGACTTTGATGTAATGATAAACATCTAATTAAGTGGTAGAAAGAGATTGTATTAAGAGAAGATAAAAGGAGGAGGTAGAAAAGGGTAAATTACATCACATGAAGAGACAGAAAGACCTATTACAGTAGGAGGGAGATGAGCATTGTTTGAACTTTACTCTCATCAAATTTGGCTCAAAGAGGGAATGACATAATCAGTTAGGTATAGAAATCTAACTTACTTTATAGGAAGCAGGAGAGAAAGGTGAAAGAAAAGGGAGGAGCTGGATAGAAGGAAGAAGTAGTAAGGGGAAAGGTGAAGAAAAAGTAGGGGGCTGATAGAAAGCAGGGCAGATTAAGGGAGCTAGGGGTTGAAAGCACAACTTTACTGAGGAGGCAAAGATAGAAAGAAAGAGAAAAACATAATCAGGTGGATAAAATGAAGAGAAAGACAGATAGAAATTGTAACTGTGAATGTGAATGGGATGAAATCTCCCTTTAAATGGAAGCAGATAGCAGAGTGGATTAAAAACCATAATTCCTCAATATGTTGTTCACAAAAAGTACATTTGGAGCAGAGAGATACACACAGAGTAAAAGTTAAAGGTTAGAGCAGAATGTATTATGCTTCAACTGAAGTGAAAAATTGAAAAAAGTGAAAAAAAGCAACAGTTAGGTAACAACAGTGAGTAATCATATTAATCTACTGTTTGATAAATCCAAAAACTGTTTGGAACACTGGAAAACAGTATGACAGACACTAGGCATACACCAACATCTTACACCCTATAGCAACATAAAGTCAAAATGAGTATATGATTTTAGAAACAAAAGCTGATATCATAAGCAAACTATAACAGCAAGAAATAGTTTATCTTTGAGATCTATGGAGAATGGAAGAATTTCTGACCAACAAGAGATAGAGAACATTATGAAATGCAAAATGGATGATTTTGATTACATTAAATTGAAAAGATTTTGGACAAACAAAACCAATGAAACCAAGATTAGAAGGGAAGCAGAAAGCTGGTAAATGGTTTTTGTTTTGTTTTGTTTTGTTTTGTTTTTTAGCCAGTGTCTCTGATAAAGGTCTCATTTCTAAAATATATAGAGAACTGAGTCAAATTTGTAAGAATACAAGACATTCCCCAATTGATAAATGGCCAAAGGATAAGAACAGTCTCTTTTCAGAATACGAAATTAAAGTTTTCTGTAGTCATATGAAAAATGCCTCTAAATCAGTGTTGATTAGAGAAATGCAAAATGAAACAACTATGAGGTACCACATCACACCTATCAGATTAGCTAACATGACAAAACAGGAAAATAATAAATGTTGAAGAAGATATGGGAAAATTGGAACACTAATGCATTGTTGGTCAACTTGTGAACTGATCCAACCATACTGGAGAGCAATAAGGAACTATGTACAAAGTACTCTTAAACCATGCATATCCTTTGACCCAGCAGTACCACTTCTTGGTCCATATCCCAAAGAGATCATTCAAACAAGAAAGAGACCCACATGTACAAAAATATTTATAGTGGGTCTTTTTGTGGAGGGCAAGATTTGGAAATTGAGGGGATGCCCAATAACTGGGGAATGGCTGAATAAGTCATGATATATGAATGTAATTGTATATTATTTCATTATGAGAAATGATGAGCAGACATACTTCAGAAAAACTTCAAAAGACTTATATGAACTGGTGCTGAGTGAAGTGAGCAGAACAGAAAAACATTGTGCAGAGGAACAGCCACATTGTGTGATAATTAACTTTCATAGACTTGGCACTACTCAGAAATGCAAGGACCTAAGAAGACAACTCTGAATGGCTCATGATGGAAAATGTAATCAACATCCACAGAAAGAACTATAGAGTCTGAATGCAGATTGAAGCATACTATTTGATCTCTTTTGTTGTTGTTGTTGTTGTTTTCTTTTGTTTCTTCTTTCTTATGTTTTCTCCCATTGTTTGGAATACTTCTTTACAACATGACTAATGTGAAAATATGTTTAATAAGAATGTGTATATAAGGCTTATATCAGATTGCACACTATCTTGGAAAGGGAGAAGGAGAAAATTGAACACTAAAAAGCTTATGGAAGTGAATGTTGAAAACTAAAAATAAATTAATTAAAAATTAAAAAAGAAGAACAAGTCAACAGCTTGGTAAATTAGACACCAAAAAATTCTGATGAAAATAACAGACTTAAAAAATAGACTGAGCCAAATGGTAAAGGATGTAGGAAAAGCCAATGAGAAGGAAAATGTCTTAAACAGTATAATTGGCCAAATGGAAGAGGAGATCCAAAAGTTCACTGAAGGAAATAATTCCTTAAAAATTAAAGTGGTACAAAGGGAATCTAATGACTTTATGAGGAATCAAGAAATCATAAGACAAAATAAGAATGAATAAAAAAAAAAGACAATGTGAAAGATCTTATTGGAAAAACAACCGACCTAGAACATATATAATTTAAAAATTATTGGACTAGCTAAAAACCAAAATGAAAAATAAAGCCTACACATCTTCTTTCAAGAAACGATCAAGAGAAACTGCCCTGATATTCTATAACCATAGACATAGAAATTGAAATAATGTAATAATCACCTCCTGAAAGAGATCCCAAAATGACCACTCCCCAGAATAGTATAGCCAAATTCCAGAGTTCCCAGGTGAAGGTGAAAATATTGCAAGCAGCCAGAAAGAAACAATTCAGTTATGATGGAGCCACAGACAGGATAATACAAGTTTTAGCAGCTTCTACATTAAAAGATCAGAGGATTTGGAATAAGATGTTCTGGAGGGCAAAGGAGTTAGAATTACAAGTATCACCTACCCAGCAAAAACTGAGGATAATCCTTCAGGGAGAAATGGAAATTCAATGAGATAGAGGACTTTTAAGCAGTCTTGATGAAAAGAACAGAGCTGAATACAAAAAAAAAACAATTGTCTTTCAAATACAAGATTCAAGAGAAGCATAAAAAGGCAAAAGGAAATCATAAGGGACTTAAAAAGATTAAATTGTTTACATTCCTATATGGTAAGACGATACTTGTAACTCATAGAAACTTTCTCACTATTAGGGTAGATAGGAGTACATATAAACAGAGAGCAGAGGTGTTAGTTGAATATGAAGGGGTGATATCTTAAAAAAAATAAAACTAATCAGTGAGAAAGGAATGTACTGAGAGAAAGGAAAAGGGAGAAATAGAATGGAGTAAATTGTTTCAAACAAAAGAAGCAAGTAAAAGCTTTTACAATAGAGGAGAAAAGGGTAGAGATGAGGGTGGATTGAGTGAATCTTACTTTCATCAGAATTGGATCAAAGGGGGAATAACATACACACTGAATTTGATAGAGGAATCTATCTTGCACTATACATGTGTGTATGAAAATAGGAAGGGAAAAGAATGAGAGAAGGGGGGGAAAAGAAAGGGCAGTTGGGGGGAGGTTGCAGTCAGAAGCAACACAATTTTGAGGGGAGACTGTGTAAAATTAGAGAAAGAATAGAATAAATGGGGGTAGGATAGAATGGAGGGAAATACTGTTAACAACTGTAAAGGTGAAAAAAAATGAAGCAAGTTCCTCTGGTAAAGTCTTCATTTCTTGAGCATATAGAGAACTGAGTTAAATTTATAAAAATATGATCTATTCTCCAATTGATAAATGAAAAGGAAAATGAGAGATGATGGAAGGGGTATGGAGAAAAATGAGAAATTAATTGTGAATTGATTCATACATTCTGTAGAGAATTTGAAACTATGCCTAGAGGGCTACACATGCATACCCTATGACCTAGCCATATCACTACTAGGTCTGCATACCAAAAGAGACTGAAAAAAAAAAAAAAATGAATCCACATGTACAAAGAGATTTATAGTAGCTCTTTTCTGGGAGTAATTGGAAAATGAGAGGATGTTCATACTATTGTGCTATTCTATTGTGCTATAAGAAATGATGAGCAGCATGTTCTCAGAAAAACCTTGAAAGACATACATGAGCTGATGAAAAGTGAAATGTCCTGTGTACAGAGTAATAGCAATATTGTAAGATGATCATCTGTGAATGACTTAGCTATTCTCAGCAATGCAATTGTCCAAGAAAACTGTGAAGGACTTATTATGAAAAATGTTATTTATCCCTGGAGAAAGAACTGATGATGTCTGAATACAGATTGAAGCACAGATTTTCTTTTTACTTTCTTTATTTTCTTGAGTTTTTTTTTTCTTTTTGGTCTATATTTTCTTTTGCAACATGAAATTATGGAAATGTTTTACATTACTACACATGTAAAACCTATAGCAAATTGCTTGCCTTCTTCATGAAGGGGTAGGGATAGGGAGGGCAGAAATGAGAGAATTTGGAACTCAAAATTTTTAAAATGAATGCTAAAAATTGTTTTTACATGTAACTACCAAAAACAAAATCCTAAATAATAAAAACATAGTAATATGGAAAAAGAAAAAAAATATTTACTATAATAATGAGAAGAGTAAATCCCATGGACAGAAAATTCAGGAGTATTTGGTGACAAATGTAATCAAAGTAAAAGGGGAAAGTCCACAATCCTTGAGGGTAGAAGTGGTCTCCATGACATTCTGTATAAGAAGTTATAGTGAAATTTAAATTATTCCAGAAAGTTCTTTACAATTTACTGGTATAGCTTAATACACCCATTAGTAAATACTAGAAAATTAGAGCTTATTTAAAAGTTTTCTGGTGTAACATTTAATTCTATATCATCAAAGTATGTTTTATGTCAGCTCCTTCCTCTCTCTCTCTCTCTCTCTCTCTCTCTCTCTCTCTCTCTCTCTCTATATATATATATATATATATATATATATATATATGATTTGATTATTTATTTTCATGAATCTTTCCTGTAAGTGTTAATGTATTGGCCTCACCCCTAACATAGCAGATGGATATTAACATGTGCTGTAACAGGTAGTCCTGGTGCTTCCCATAACAAAATCCAAGGGTCATGGGAAAGTGATCAGACTATACTGAGTAATATGATTATTGCTTCCTGAAGCTTCTCATTTAAAAAAAAAAACCTTCAGGGATCTGTTTTATTATTTAACTTTGCACCCGTTCCTCATTTTAGTGGAAACCACTAGGTAGCATAATATATAGTGCTGGATATTGTATGTGGAAGACATGAAACAAAATGCTTCTTCAGACACTTTCTAGCTGTATGATATTGAAAAAATCACTTAACCTCCTAGCCTTAGTTTCCTAACTAATAAATTAGGAAGAATAATAGTATCTACCTCACAGAATTGTTATGAGAGCAAAATGAAATAGCATATCTAAAGTATTTTGTAGTGTTTACCCATAAGATATACAGGATAAAAAAAGAAAACAATAAATATTTAGAGATTATATGGGAAAATAGGGACTCTAATCCACTGTTGGTGGAGTTGTGAACTGATCCAACCATTCTGGAGAACAATTTGGAACTATTGCCCAAAGGGCAACCAAACTGTGCATCCCCATTTATCCAGCAATACCACTGCTATGTCTATATCCCAAAGATATCCAACAAAACGGAAAATGATCAATGTGTACAAAAATATTTATAGCAGCTCTTTTTGTGGTAATTAACATTTGGAAAACAAAGGGTTACCCATCACTGGGGGAATGGCTAAACAAGTTGTGACATATGGTGGCAATGGAATATTATTGTGCTATAAGAAATGACAAGCAGGATGATTTTCAGAAAAACCTGGAAATACTTACATCAACCAATGCATAGTGAAGTGAACAGAATGAAGAGAACATTGTACACAATAACAACAATGTTGTTGGATGAAGAACTGTGAATGACTTAGTTTTTCTCAGCAATGTAATGATCCAAGACAACCTGAAAGGACTATTGATGAAGCACACTATCCACTTCCAGAGAAAAACTGATATTATTTGAATATAGACTGAAACATGCTATTTTTCACTTTCTTTCTTTCTTTCATTTTCTTTTATTCTAGTCTTCATGTACAAAATGAATAATATGGAAATGTTTTACATAATTGCACATATATAAGTTATATTTGATTTTGAGCTGTCTCAAGGAGGAGGGAGGGGAAAGATGGAAGGAGGAATAGAATTTGGAACTCAAAACTTCAAACAAAATATTAACACAAAAATTAAATTAATTAAAATGAAAAAAAAGAAAAAAGAATAGAAGTCTAGCCTCCCAACTTCCTTAATCAGAAAGCTCCCTTTTAATATCTTCATGGTAAGTGGTAGTAGCTGCCCAACTAGGGATCCAACTGGTCAGTTCCAAGTGGGAAATCTTTCTTTTTTCCTTCCTTCTTGCATTTCTTCCTTCCTTATTTCCTTTTTTTCCTCCTTCATTCCTCTGTCCCTCCCTCTTATTTCCTCCCTCCTTCCCAAAGGGGAATTATACACTTACACGTGCATGCTCTGCCCAAAAGATTATAAATTTCTTGAAATAGAGCTCTAGAAAACCAGGCTTTGACAAAACCCATTGGGATTCAAATGGAGCTATTTTGCTATGCCTTGAACCAAAATCACTTTGGCTCTCACTGATTGGCCAATAATAGGCCCCAACCTCAGTTGGTCATTGTTTGGGTTTTGTTGGTTCAGAATGAGCATAAATAACAACTGTTTCTATTCTGGCCAGAAACTCTGAGGATCTTCTCCTCCCACATTGATTTCTTTTTGAGTAGGTAAAAGAGGCGGTCTTTTACCTCAATTCTTACCAAGCATTACATCACTGAATAGGTGTTACCTCAGAGAAATTGAGACCTACCTTAGTTTAAAAAGGCCAAGTTCTCCCACTGCATCTGGGTCATCTCCAGTCATTATGAACTGTCTTGCCACTGGACCCAGATGACTCTGGAAGAGACAGTGAGGCTGATGACTTTGCACAGCCCTGCCTCACCTAAATCCAATGCACTTGCAGTGGACATTGCCTTCCTGGTGTCATTGATCATTTTTGAGAAAGGACAAACAACAATAATGGCAATGATAGCAAGAACAGTTCTAATAGCTCAGCACTTACAGGTGACATATAAACCAAGACTACCAGTCTTAGCTCTTTGTCTTACTAATTTACAAGCTGATTTTCCTTTCGACTCCACCATGCTGTCACTCTACATCCACTGCAATAAATCTATTTATATAAAAAATGCCTTTGTGGAGAAATTATTATGAGTTTGTTTCATGTCCTTTCATGGAGAATGTAGTGAAAAAAGGCTACATGAAATAGAAAGAGATAGCTAAGCATGAAGATTTAAATTCTTTGTTGTCACATCTGTGTTCATATTAACACTTCCATTGCAATCAATCCAAACCTGCAAGTTTTTATTCAGAAGCTTTGTACCATTAGAAATGTGTAAGTAGGCATCACGGTGGATAGAGTCACAGCCATGGAATCAGGAAGACTTATGTTTTTGAGTTCAAAACTGTCCTCAAACACATACTAGCTCTGTAACAATGAGCAAGTCACTTATCCCTATTTGCCTCAGTTTCCTTATCTGTAAAAGGAGCTGGAGAAGGAAATAGCAAACCATTCCAGTATCCTTACCAAGAAAGCCCTGTCTCATGAAGAATCATACATGATAGAAACAACTGGAAAACAACAATCACCATTAGAAAACCTGGTTTTATTCTATACCTTGAGGTACTTCTGCAAAACTCTTGAAGATTCATACTTATGAAATTATGATATCTGAAAGCATGTGCTGACTATATGACTCCAAACAAATGACTTGATGGTTATTTGTATTAATGCAGATGACAGAAAGATAAACATAAAGGAAAAATAAAGAAATTATTTTGTAAGAAAGAGTCAGCCTCAAAAGAGGGAAATGAGGATGGGAGAATTAAGATATTTTCAACTTTGAAAGGTTTCTTAAAGGACATCATCATCCTTTGCTGGACATGGATACTGATGGGAAATGGAGAACTGGAGCTTTGTTCATTACCCTTTTCCTCCTACAATATGTAAAAAGTTCTTGTTTTGAAGCAAGGTTTGCACCCTATCTTTCATTAGCTTTGCCTGTCAGTTGGGAAGTGGTGCATTACTTAGAATCTCTTTGAAGGAAGCAGCAAGCTCTTCCAAAGACAAGTAATTTCTCCTTTTACTGTCTAGTGAGTCTCTCTATCTGTAAAAAATATTACAGGTCCATAATGCCTAGAGCAAGTCATCTTCTTGGCTAAATTAAGATCCACTTCATTGAGATTTCTGAATGTCAGCAGATGCTGCAGAAGCTCCAATTCATTGCTAGACACTAATAATAAAAGGAGAAAGAGTTCATTTTGGAGAAGATTCCAGGTTTCTAATCAGAAAATCACATAAACATCACGTATATGGGAAAAAATCCTCAAAATTCCACAATATAGTTTTCATACATAACTTGGCTCTGATGTCTGACAGGTTTCTTGCTAAATGCTACGGATCATCTGTAATATAAGTATGTCAACTTAACTACATCTGCTTCTATTAGAGCACAGCAGAGATCACAAATAACTTTTTGGGATTGAGCAGTGAGGAAATATAAAAAGAGGTGGTGCTAAAAAATTTCAAGGGAGGCTGTTTCTGAAAGAGTAATTGATCTTTGAACTTACCATAATAACCATGAACTACTTGTGATAAATTCAAGAGATAGATGAATCTCTAACTTTGTATCCTTTGTGCAACTCTGACACAGACTTCTGTTTAGCAGTTCACTCACTTCCACAGACAAAATCATTAGGACTTAGTCTTAAAGCTGAAATAGATATTTGCTTTTATCTGCATGTATCCAGAGGGAAACACATCAGCATTAAAATACCATTTTTTCCCTCATACTCAATCACAATATTTACAAACACAAACAGAATTAGAATATGAGGGGCCAACTCCACTTATTCTAAGTTACAATATTAACAAACGGAATAAGTTTTAAAATAACATAAATTTCAAGAGGTAATTTCTCTGTGTCTCAGTTTTCTCAGCTATAAAATAGGGATAATAATTGCCCATACTTCATAAGAAATTTGTGCAGATAAAATGAGACAAGATACTTAACATACTTTGTGAAAAATAAAGTGCTACATAATGCTATCATCATCATCATCGTATTAGCTGAATTCTTGATAAAAATTTTCAATGATTATATTTTTTTCTTCAGTTTTACCTTGTTCTTCAGATTTATTTCTCATTCAACCTTACCTCTTAAGAAGTACTTATGCTAAAAGTGGAACCCAGATGGCAAAGGAGAGGCAGGGACTGTCTGAACTCTCTCCTAAACCCTTCAAAATTCTTTTAAAAATGCCTTTAAACAAATTCTAGAGAGCAGAACCCACAAAAAGATAGATTGAAACAAGTTTCCAGAACAAGGTAACTTGGAAGCTTGTCAGGAAAGGACAGTTGTACCACGGGGAGAGAGAAGCATGGTCCAGCATAGGCTGGACCAGTGCAGACCTGGAAGCAACAAACCCAGAGCAGGCTGTAGGGTGACTTAATCAATAACAACAGTGGTGGTATCTAGACCTCTCAGCATAAAGACACCAAAGACAACTTAGGAGGTCAGCAGGAAAGTTCTGTCACACCTGCTTGATAGTGGAGTAGAGCAGAGCACAGGCCATGCCACCACAGCCCCAACCACAGCAAAGGAGGAGTAGGCCTTGGGAATGAATGAATAGCAGTGGCTGCTTCCTGAGCATTCAAACCATAGATGGTAACGTGATTGAACAACTGGTCAGAAAGAGATTATGGGTGTCTTTCTGCTAACACTGAGACAGAATTGTGTTGCTTTACCCATACTCACATCTGTGTTACAGTACTCGGTGTCGGTGCCAGGTGAAGGAAGAGCACTAAGATGGCAGAGTTTTCAGCGACAGTAGAGGAAGGACCCTCCTCACAGTTCCAAGGGCAGAAAAAAGTGCTTGTGGTCATTCACAGACCAGAGCACAGGTCAGATAAGTACTAAACACCTCTCCTTAGATCATACCACCTTGGAGGAACAGAAAACTTACTGGTCCCTAGAAGTATCTCTGAAAACAGCTGCACAAACCCCTGAAGCTTGGTATAGTGCACCCTTCACCTTGGAAACAGAGCCCTATATTATTATTATTTATTATTATTATTATTATTAATTATTATTTTACATTTAATGCAATTGCATAAGCATTTATTAAGCACTCACTATGCATAGGAACTGTGATAGGCCCTTTAGGATACAAAGACAAAGCAGAAAACACCCCTTGCCCTTGAGGAATTAACATCTCCTGGGAGGATACAATATATACAAAGAAAATAAATGCAAAATAATTCCAAGGGAAACAAAACTTAATCGCCACCTTAGAGTTATCCTCAACTCTTTATTCTTCCTTAGCCTCTATAACTAATCAACTCCATCTTGTCTCTTGCCTCTGTCCCTTTCTCTCCATTCAGAATAGCATCTCTCAGCTTAGGCCATCATCCCCTCTCTGATAAACTATTACAAAAGTCTTTTAATTGTTCTGCCTTCTCCAAACCTCTTCCACCTCTACTCAGTTCTCCCCATAACCACCAGAGTGACTTTTCCTAAGGCACAGGTTTGACCCTGTCACTCTTATGTTCAGTAAGCTCCAGTGGCTCCCTATTGTTGTTTATTGTTCCTCCTAAATTCTTAAAGAGGACTAATGACATCAGGAGGAGGATGTCTTCACGTACAAGTGAATTGGATGAAAGTGAGGCAGAACTGGGCAAAGTCATCAGCTTCACTCCTCTAGTCTTAGAAGTCCATAGATCAAGATGGTTGGCTATGGCCCCCAGCTCCCTAGTACATCAAAAAGTCCTCTATTTGACATTTAAAGCCCTTCATTATTTGTCTCTAGTCTACCGTTCTGGGTTTATTACATGTTAATCCCCATCACACACTCTTGGTTCTTGGTTTCCTTCTGTACATAGGATTTTCTCTGTTCCCAGAATACATCCCCTCTGTTTCTTCAAAGCTCAGCTCAAGTTCATATTCTTTTTTCTTTTTTTATTTCTATAAGTTTATTGTATTTTATTTAATTTTTAGGAAAATCACTTTGTTAATTTATTTATTCTTAGTTTTCAACATTCACTTCCACAAGATTTTGAGTTCCAAATTTTCTCCCTTTCTCCCTCCCCACCTCCTCCCCTTACCCCAAGATGGTATGCATTCTGAGTACTCCTTCCCCTAATCTGCCCTCCTGTCTACCACCTGCTCCACTTCTCTTATACCCTTCCCTTTCTATTTTTCTGTAGGGCAAGATAGATTTCTATACCTTATTGCTTGTGTATCTTATTTTTTCAGTTGCACATGAAAATACTTTTTAATATTTATTTTTAAAACTTTGGGTTCCAAATTTTCTTCCTTCCCCCTCCCCACCCACCCTCATAGAGAAGGTAAGCAACCTGATACAGGTTATACATGTGTAGTCATGCAAAACACTTCCATAGTAGTCACGTTGTAATGAACTAGCTGTATTTTTCTTCATCCTACCTGCTCCTCATTTATTCTATTCACTCTTCTAACCCTGTCCCTCCTCAGAAGTGTTTGCTACTGATTACCCCTCTCCCAATCTGCCCTCCTTTCTATCATTCCCCCGCTCTCTTATCCCCTTCTCCCCCTATTTTCCTGTAGGGTAAGGTAGATTTCCATACTCAATTGAGTGGGTATGTTTTTCCCTCCCTAAGCCATATCTGATAAGAATAAGATTCATTAATTCCTTCTTAAGCTCCCCCACTTCCCCTCTACTGTAAGAGCTCTTTCTTGTCTGTTTTATGTGAGATAATTTATCCCATTTTACATTTTCCTTTCTCTTTCTCCCAGTATAATCCTCTCTCACCCATTAATTTATTTTTTTAGGTATCGCCCTTTCATTTTCAACTCACCCTGTGCCCTCTATCTATCTATCTATCTATCTATCTATCTATCTATCTATCTATCTATCTATCCATAGTGAATTTCCCTTATGCAAGTTTTTCTTTCTTTTCATTTTTCTTTACTTGTTTGGAAGATATCAACTCTGTGACTTCTTGTTTGTTAGGTTAATGGAGATTAAACATTTATGGTTGTGAACTAAACAAAATAATGTTTAAAATATATTACTCAAATATTTATTTGAGAGAAAGCCTTGAGGGTAGAGGAGGTTCATATTCACTTACCCACATATCTCTATAAAAGGAGAGTTCATATACAACCTTTTTTTGTAACATAATAAAACTTATACAAAAGAAGGGGGGAAAGCTCTACTTTTTAATAAAATGATGTAAGACATTTTGGATGTCTTTTTAAATTTTTTTCCTTAATTCTCTTCCTTAAGCAATTAAAACTGTAATACACAATTATTTTCAAATTGCATTGTAATAGCAAAGGTTACTTTGTTCTCTTTCTACATGCCTCACATGTTAGTGAAATTAAGAAATGACCTGGGACTTGAATGAATTATTATTCTTGAATCATGGGTTTGTACAACAAAGGATTCTTTAGTTCTTATGTTCAAAAATTAGATGAGTTCTAAATTAGAAGTTACAAAATAATATCAATTAGTACATATTAGCATTTGAGTTTAATTTTACATATTCTTTCCTAGGAAACATTGTTTGATCACAAACACATGTACATTTGCATCTGCATATAAAGTCATTCAATGTTTCAACACAGTATGGAGTTTACCAAAGGTATGTAATGTTATATCAGCAAAATACAATTTCTTTCTTTTGTCCAAGGCCTAAATTATACTGTTTGGAGATGTATGTCATCAGAAAGATGGATAAGCTGGTAATTACCCTTTTCAGCTTAAGTAGCTCCAGAACAAATATAATAAGACCTAGGAGGGATGAGAATTTCATGAGTGGATAAAGTACCCTCACTGATGAAATTATAGTTATCATTATCATAGTAGCAACAACAACTTACATAATGTAGCTAAATGGAGACAACTGGGTGTCACAATACAAGAGGCTTAGACTTAGAAGGATCTGGAAAACCTGAGTTGGAATCCCAACTTAAAATCTTAATTGGTGTTCAGTCCCAGAGAAGTAATAACCTCTCTGAGCCTCAATTGTCCAATTTATAAAACAGGGATAATAGTACCTTTTGTTACTGAGGATCAAATCAGAAAATGGATTTAAATCTCTTTGCAATGCTGAAAAAGTGTTACATAAATATTAGCTATTGTTATATAGCACAGCTAAGTGCTGGGCATAGAATCAGGAAGACTCAGTTCAAATTTGGCCTCACACACAAGTTATGTGAACTTGGGCAAATCATACAATCCTGTTTACCTCAGTTTCAACATCTGTAAAATGACATGTAGGAAAAAATGACAAGAAATACATATATTTGCCAAGAAAATGCCAAATGGGGTCATAAAAAAAAAGTTGGACAAAAGTGAAGAACAACCAAAAAAATCAACGATACAAATTTTTGTATAGTACTTTAAATCTTGTAGACCATTTTTCATACTTCACCTCATTTAATTCTTATAACTATAAGTTATAGATGTTATCATCCCCATTTTATGAATGAATGAAGTGAAACACAGAGATTAAGATACTTGTCTGTCCAGACTACAGCTACTATAATAATTGCACAAGGTAGGGAAAAACCTAGTCCTTCCTTATTTTTTTTTACACTTATTTTGTTTTTTTCCAATTACAAGTTCCAAAACAGGACAGCTAAGTTTCTTTTTTTCCCCTTCCTCCTTCCCTTCCCCAAGAAGGCTACAATTAAGTGTGTACATATACATACATATTCACTCAAATATATAGAAACGTATACACATGAGTACATGCAAATATATATATATGTATATATATACATATACTTAGATACATATAATTATATTCATATAGAGCCATATACATTCGTAAGCATCTAAGTATATTATACCCATTTGCACACTGTTTCTCTGACAGTGAATAACATCTTCCTTCACAAGTCTAAGTCTTTCCATATTTTCCCAAATCTACCAACTCATCATTTCCTACACAACAGCAATATCCCTACCTTATACTGACTAGTTATTTTAGTCTTAAATGATATGATTAATATGACTGCATATAGTGTAGTTTTTTATTTTCTCTTTTGATTAAATCTGCTTAATATTAACTTTGTCTGAGATCATGATTACTACCCCTACTTTTTTTTAACAATAAATTCTACTACTGATGTTTATTTTATGTTTGTATATATTTCTTATTTCCTATCCCTCCTGACTCCTCTACTTTACTTCTACCCACTACCTTGCCCTCCTATTACTTAATTTACTCCCCACAGGTTCCTTTTATATCCTCCCATTCTCATTAGCCTAAACATCCTTCTATATCCCCTTACCCTATTCCCTCACCTTCTTATTCCTTTATGAACTCAGAAGACTTCTATTCACTTCTAAATGCATGTATTGTTTTCTCTTTGACCCAGATCTAATGTGAGTAGGGTGCTCTAAAATGCTCTAAATCACCAGTGATTAGAGAAATGCAAATCAAAACAATTCTGATTTACCACATCACATGTATCAGATTAGCTAACATGACAAAACAGGAAAATGATAAATTTTGAAGAAGATGTAGAAAAGCAGCAACACTAATGCATTGTTGGTAGACTTGTGAACTGATTCAACCATTGTGGCGAACAATTAGGAACTATGTGCAAAGTACTCTAAAACTGTGCATATCCTTTGACCCAGCAATACCACTTCTTGGTCCATATACCAAAAAGATCATACAAATGGGAAAAGGACCCACATGTACAAAAGTATTTATAGCAGCTCTTTTTGTGGTGGTCAAGAATTGGAAACTGAGTGCATGTACATCAATTGGGGAATGGCTGAATAAGTTGTGGTAATGAATATAATGAAATACTATTGTGCTATAAGAAATGATGAGCAGGTGGACTTGAGAAAAACCTGGAAAGACTTATATGAATTGATGCTGAGTGAAGCAAACAGCACCAGAAGTGCATTGTGCATAGTAACAGTCACATTATATACAAGGATATAAGACAATTCTAAAAGACTCAAGATGGAAAATGCTATCCACATCCAGAAAAAGAACTATGGAGTCTGAATGAAGATTGAACTATACTATTTGATCTCTTTTTTTTTCTTTTGCTGTTTTGCTTTGTTTCTTCTTTCTCATGTTTTCTCCCATGGGTTCTAATATTTCTTTATGACATGACTAAAGTGAAAATATGTTTAATGTTTAATATGAATATACATGTAGAGCCTATATCAAACTGTGCACCATCTTGGGGAGGGGCAGGAGAGGCCAGGGAAGAAAATTAAAACTCAAAAGTTTATGGAAGTGAATGTTGAAAACTAAAAATTGATTAATTAGTTAAAATTTTTAAATGTAGAAGCTACTAGGTCCTGCATAATCCTGACTGTGATTTCATTATAATTAAATTGTTTCTTTCTGGCTGTTTGCAATATTTTCTCCTTGACCTGACCTCTTATAACTTATTTGGTTTCCCCTTGCCCAATTCTAATTTTCAAGGAGTCTTCTTTTCTTGATCTGGATCTACTGGGGCAGCTATGTCACACAGCGGATAGAGCACCAGCCCTGAAGTCAGGAGGACCTGAATTCAAATCTGACCTCAGACACATAACACTTACTAGCTGTGTGACCCTGGGCAAGTCACTTAATCCCATTGCCTAGGCAAAAAAAAAAAAAAATTCTGGATCTACTTTTCCAGTTGGTTGACTTTCTTTTCTTAATCTCATTTTTTTTAATTGTTCTTACCTTGTTTCTAACTTTTCCTCAATCTCTCTCATTTTAGTTCTAACATTTTTTTAAGTACTTCTATATGTTCCTTTTGGACAGGTGACCATTAGACATTACTCTTCGAAATAGGAGAGGCTTTTTTGTTTTGTTTTGTTTTGGTATCCTCCTCTGAAGATGAACCCCAGTCCTCTCTATTCACATAACTTTCCGTATTTGGATTCTTTCTCTTTTGCTGTTCATTTTTTTTTTTTTTGTAGCAGCTTCTTAGTGTAATCACATCTCACCCTGCAACATGGGTGGATGGTGCCTCTGGCCTCAGATCCTCCTTCAGTTATCCCCTCAGGCCTGGAACTGAAACCAAGACTCTATCCTCCCACAAGTGGCCGCTGTCAATTGGCTCCCTGCCCCACTGCTTCTGTACTCACTAGGTGTGTGCTAGTTTCTTCTAGCCTAAGGAGAGCTAAATCTCTGCAGCAAAGCTGGGATTGGTGTGCTTTATCAGCAGAGGTTCTCTCACCCTCCCACCCCCAGATACCCAACTCCCCACAGAGTCCAGCAGGTGAAAATTAGTGTAGCTGGGACCAAACCTAACTGACCCCAGGGCTCCTCATTTTCTGCTTCAGTGGAACTGCCTGGAGATGTCTACACTTCACTGGGATCAAACCTTACTCCTGGGATTTTCTTTCAAATCTTTTGATTGTCTCAGGAGGACCGCTGTTCTGCCCCAACTCTTGTTTATTTTTACTGCTCTACAAATCTACATTAACTCTAAGATGCTATTTTGTCTCGTTCCTGGGGAAAATCTGGAGAGCTTGAAATTTTCTGCTACACCTGCTCCACCATCTTCCCAGAATCCTCCCTCCATCCATTCTCCAACTCATGAACATCACTTCAATTTCCAATTCATTCCCAGCATTAAATGGGCTACTATAAATATTTTTGTACTCATAGGTCCTTCTCTTTCTTTCTTTCTTTTTTTCTTTCTTTCTTTGTTTCTTTGTTTCTTTGTTTCTTTCTTCCTTCTCCTTCCTTCCTTCCTTCCTTTCTTTCTTTCTTTCTTTCTTTCTTTCTTTCTTTCTTTCTTTCTTTCCTTTTATTTCTTTGTGGTATTGACTAAGTAGTGATATTGCTTGGTCAAAGAGCATGCATGGTTTTATAGCCTTTTCACCATAGTTTCAAATTGCTTTCTGTCACCAACAATGCATTAGTGTTTTAATTTTCCCACATCCCTTCAAATATTGTCGGTTTCCTTTTCTGTGGTATGTGTGTGGCAATAGCTGAGAGTTGTTTTAAGTTGCATTTCTCTAATGAGCAGTCATTTTTAGAGCATTTTGTATGACTATAGATAGCTTTGATTACTTTGTCTGAAAATTGCCTATTCATGTCTTTTGACCATTTATCAATTAAGGAATGGCTCTTGTTTCCATAAATTTGATTCATTTTTCTATATATTTGAGAAATGAGGTCTTTATCAGAAGAACTTGTACTTTTTTCACAGCAATAATTAGCATATGTATTTCCCTCCATCCTATTTTCCCCCGATTATTATTTTATTCTCTCTCTCTCTCTACCCTGTCCATTCCCAAAAAATGTTTTGCTTCTGATTTTTACCAGTTCCAATCTGCTCCCCTTCTATCAGCCACACCTCATTTCTTATCTCCTTCCCCCTTTACTTCCCTTTATGGTAAGATGGATTTCTAAACCCAAATGAGTTTGTATGTTATTTCTTCTTTGAGCCAATTCCAACGAGAGTAAAGTTCATGCTTCACCTCCTTTCCACCCTACTTTCCCCAACTTCCCTTCAATTGTAAAGTCTCTTTAAAGCCTCTTTTATGTCAGATAATTACCCCCATTCTACCTGTCACTTTCTCCTTCTCCCAGTGCAATCTTTTCTCACTTCTTTATTTTTTTCTACAAACATCCCATCATATTTTACTCACACTTGTGCTTTCTGTCTATGTATATGCCTAACTGTGCTAATGATGTGATTTTTTTTTAGGAGTTACAAGTATAGGAATGTAAACAGTTTAACCTTATTGAAGCCCTTATGATTTCTCTTTCCTGTTTACCTTTTTGTGTTCCTTTTGAGTCTTGTTTTTGAAAGTCATTTTTTTTTTTAATCAGCTCTGGTCTTTTGATTGGAAATGCTTGAAAGTCCTCTATTTCGTTGAATATCCATAATACTCAGTTTTGCTGGGTAAATGATTCTTGGTTGTAGTTCTAACTCTTTTGCCCTCTAGAATTTTATATTTGAAGCCCTCTGATCCTTTAACATAGTAACTGCTAATTTTTTTTTTTTACCTTGGCTATAGATCCACCATATCTGAATTATTTCTTCCTGGCTACTTGAAATATTTTCTCCTTGACCAGGGAGCTTTGAAATCTAGCTATAATATTCCTTGGATTTTTCCTTTGTTTGTCTCTTTCAGGAGGTGATTGGTGGATTCTTTCAATTTCTATTTTACTCTATGGTTCTAGAATAAGGGCAGTTTTCCTTGAAATATGTTGGCTAGGCTCTTTTTATCTTTTTTAGCATGACTTTCAAGTAGATCAATAATTCCTAAACTATCTCTCCTCAATTTATTTTCCAGGATCTGTTGTTTTTCCCAATTAGATATTTCACATTTCCTTCTATTTTCTTCATTTTTTAAATTTGTTTTATTGTCTCTTGATATCTTATACAGCCATTAGCTTCTACTTGCCAAGTTCTAACATTTAAGGAAATATTTTCTTCAGTGAGCCTTTGTATTTCCTTTTCCATTTGGTCAATTCTACTTTTTAAGGGTGATTTTCTTCAGTATTTTTGTGCCTTTCTTACTAACCTGTTGACTCTTTTTTCATCACTCTCATTTCTCTTCCCAATTTTCCTCAACTTCTCTTCCTTGATTTTTAAAATCCTTTTTGTGTTTTGCTATGGCCTGGGGACAATTAATGTCTTTCTTGGAGGCTTTGGAAGTAGGAATTTTGACTTTGTTTTCTTCTTTTGAGTTTGCGTGTCTATCTTCCTTCCTTCTTGACATTTAACTGTCCTAAAGCAGGTCTAGGCATCTGGAGTAGAAGGGACACTGTACCAAGTTTCAGGTTTGTTTTTTTATTTAATTTTATTAATTTATTTTGATTTATCAAAAATCACTTCCATATGCTTTTGAGTTGAAAATTTTTCTCCTCCTTCCTCCCCCCACCCTCCCCAAGACACCACACAATTTCATATAGGCTTTACATTTACATACCCATTAAACACATTTTCACATTAGTGAAGTTGTAAGGAAAAACTAAAATCAATAGGAGGAACCGTCAGAAAGAGGAAACAAAACTCAACAGAAGGTAAAAATAAGTGAGAGCGATTCGACTTCCATAGTTCTTTCTTTGGATGTGGACACCATTTTCCATCCTGAGGCCTCTGGAAATGTCTTAGCTTCTCGTAATGTTGAGAAGGGTTCAGTTTAACAATCTTAGTCATTGCATAACATGGCTGTTATTGTGTACAAAGTCCTCTTGGTTCTGCTCACTTCACTCAGCATCGGATCATATAAGTCTTTCCAGGTTTTTCTGAAGTCAACCTGTTCATCATTTCTTATAGCACAATAATATTACATTCTTATCCCACAACTTGCTCAGCCATTCCCCAATTGATGGGCATCCTCTCAATTTCCAATTCTTTGCCACCACAAAAAGAGCTGCTATGAATATTTTTTGTACATGTGGGTGCTTTTCCCATTTGTTTGATGTTTTGGGGATATAGCACTAGAAGTGCTATTGCTGGATCAAAGGGTAAGCACTTTTTGTAGCCCTTTGGGCATAGTTCCAAATTGTTCTCCAAAATGGTTGGATCATTTCACAACTCCACCAACAATGTATTAGTTTTCCAATTTTCCCACATCTGCCCCAACATTTACTATTTTCCTGTTTTGTCATGTTGGCTAATCTGATAGGTGTGATGTGGTACCTCAGAGTTGTTTTGATTTGCATTTCTCTAATCAATAACTATTTAGAGCATTTTTTCATATGACTATAGATGGCTTTAATTTCTTCATCTGAGAACTGTATGTTCGTATACTTTGACCATTTATCAATTGGGGAATGGCTTGTGTTCTTATAAATGTGTCTTAATTCTCTATATATTTTAGAAACGAGGCCTTTATCAGAAAGACTGGTTGTAAAAATTCTTTCCCAATATTCTACCTTCCTTCTAATCTTAGCTGCATTGGCTTTGTTTGTGCAAAAACTCTTCAATTTCATGTAATCAAAACTATCCATTTTGCTTTTCATAATGTTCTCTATCGCCTGTTTGGTCATGAATTCTTCTGTTCTCCATAGATCTGATAGGTAAACTATTCCTTGTTCTCCCAGTTTACTTATGGTATCAGCCTTTATATCTAAGTCATGAAACCGTTTTGACTTTATTTTAGTATATGGTGTGAGATTTGGGTCTATGCCTAGTTTCTGCCATACTCTTTTCCAGTTTTCCAAGCAATTTTTTTCAAAGAGCGGGTTCTTATCCCAAAAGCTGGGGTCTTTGGGTTTATCAAATAATAGATTACTTTAGTCATTGACTACTGTGTCTTGCATATTTAACCTATTGCACTGATCCACCTCCCTATTTCTTAGCCAGTACCAAGCAGTTTTGATGATTGCTGCTTTATAATAGAATGTAAGATGTGGAATTGCTAGGCCATCTTCCCCTACATTTCCTTTCACTAGTTCCTTTGATATTCCAGACCTTTTGTTTTTCCAAATGAATCTTGTTATTATTTTTTCTAACTCTATAAAATAATTTCTTGGTAGTTTGATTGGTATGGCAGTGAATAAGTAAATTAGCTTACGTAGGATTGTCATTTTTATTATATTAGTTCTGCCTGCCTATGAGCAACTGATGTTTTTCCAGTTATTTAGATCTGATTTTATTTGTGTGAAAAATGTTTTGTAATTGTGTTCATAGAGTTCCTAGGTTTGTTTCAGGAGGTAGATTCCTAAATATTTTGTAATGTCTACAGTAAGTTTAAATGAGATTTCTCTTTTTATCTCTCACTGCTGGTCTCTGTTGGTAATATATAGAAATGCTGATGATTTATGTGGGTTTATTTTATAGCCTGCAACTTTGCTAAAGTTGCTTATTATTTCAAGTAGTTTTTTACTTGATTCTCTAGGATTCTCTAAGTGTATCATCATGCCACCTGCAAAGAATGATAGCTTTGTTTCTTCTTTACCTGTTCTAATGCCTTCAATTTCTTTTTCTTCTCTTATTGCGAAAGATAACATTTCCAGTACAATACTGAATAACAGTGGTGATAATGGACATCCTTGTTTCACCCCCAATCTTATTGGAAATGCTTCTAGCCTGTCCCCATTACATATAATGCTTGCTGAAGGTTTTAGATAAATACTAGTTATTATTTTAAGGAAGACTCCATTTATACCTATGCTCTCTATTGTTTTTAATAGGAATGGTTGTTATATTTTATCAAAATCTTTGTGTGCATCTATTGAGATGACCATGTGTTTTCTGTTGGTTTTGGTGTTGATATGCTCAATGATGCTGATAGTTTTCCTAACATTGAACCAACCCTGCATTCCTGGTATAAATCCTACTTGGTCATAGTGTATTATTCTTGTGATAAGTTGCTGCAATTTACTTGCTAGTATTTTGTTTAAAATTTTTTCATGTAGGGGCACGTAGGTGGTGCAATGGATAGAGAATCGGCCCCGGATTCAGGAGGACCTGAGTTCAAATGTGGCCTCAGACACATGACACTTACTAGCTGTGTGACCCTGGGCAAGTCACTTAACCCCATTGCCTAACCAAAAAAAATTTTTTTTTGCATATATGTTCATTAGAGAAATTGAGCTATAATTTTCTTTCTCTTCTTTGACTCTTCCTGGTTTAGGTATCAACACCATATTTGTATCATAAAAAGAATTTGGTAAGACTCCTTCTTCACCTCTTTTCCCAAATAGTCTATATAGTATTGGAATTAATTGTTCTTTAAATGTTTGATAGAATTTGCATGTAAATCCATCTGGCCCTGGAGATTTTTTTTAGGGAGTTCATCAATGGCTTGTTCAATTTCTTTTTCTGAGATGGGGTTATTTAAGTATTTTACTTCCTCTTCGGTTAATCTGGGCAATATACATTTTTGTAAATATGTACCCATTTCACTAAGATTCTCAAATTTGTTGGCATATAGTTGGGCAAAATAATTCCTAATTATTGTTTTAATTTCCTCTTCCTTGGTGGTAGCTTCACCCTTTTCATTCTTGATTCTAGTAATTTGGTTTTTTCTTTCTTTTTTTTAATTAAATTAACCAAAGGCTTATCTATTTTATTGGTTTTTTCATAAAACCAGCTCTTAGTTTTATTTATTAGTTCAATAGTTTTCTTAATTTCAATTTTATTAATTTTTCCTTTGGTTTTCAATATTTCTAATTTGGTGTTTAGTTGAGGATTTTTAATTTGTTCTTTTTCTAGTTTTTTTTGTTGTATGCCCAATTCATTAATCTCCTCTTTTTCTATTTTATTTATGTAAGCATTTAGAGATATAAAACTTCCCCTAAGAACTGCTTTTGCTGCATCCCATAGGTTTTGGTATGTTGTCTCATTATTGTCATTCTCTTGAATGAAATTATTGATTGTTTCTATGATTTGTTGTTTGACCCAATCATTTTTTAGGATTAGATTATTTAGTTTCCAATTATTTTTTAGTCTATCTTTCCATGGCCCTTTATTACATATAATTTTTATTGTCATGATCTGAAAAAGGATGCATTTAATATTTCTGCCTTTCTGCATTGGATTGTGAGGTTTTTATGCCCTAGTACATGGTCAATTTTTGTGTATGTGCCATGTACTGCTGAGAAAAAAGTATATTCCTTTCTATCCCCATTCAGTTTTCTCCAGAGGTCTATCATACCTAACTTTTCTAATGTTCTATTCACCTCCTTAACTTCTTTCTTGTTTATTTTGTGGTTAGACTTATCTAGTGGAGAGGGGAGGTTCAGGTCCCCACTAGTATAGTTTTGCTGTCTATTTCTTCCTGTAACTCCCTGAACTTCTCCTGTAAGAATTTGGATGCTATACCATTTGGTGCATATATGTTTAATGATAATGATATTACTTCATTGTCTATGGTGCCTTTTAGCAGGATGTAGTTTCCTTCCTTATCTCTTTTGATTAGTTCTATTTTTCTTTTGCTTTGTCTGAGATCAGGATTGCTACCCCTGCTTTTTTACTTCAGCTGACGCATAATATATTCTGCTCCAGCCTTTTACCTTTACCCTGTATGTGTCACTCTTTTTCAAATGTGTTTCCTGTAAACAACATATTGTAGGATTATGATTTTTAATCCATTCTGCAATCCGTTTCCGTTTTATGGGAGAGTTCATCCCATTCACATTCACAGTTATGATTACTATCTGTGTCTTTTTCTCCATCCTTTCCCCCTATTTATGCTTTTCTTTCTCCTTTTTCCTTCTCCCTTCACTAGTGTTTTGCTTTTGACCACCGCCTCCTTCAGTCCCTTCCCCTTTTATTATCCCTTTCCCTTTTCTTCCCCTTTAGTCTTACTGCTTCTTCCCTCCCTTCTTTCCCCCTCCCTTTTCTTTCCCCTTTTCCCTCCTACTGCCTATAGGGCAAGTTAGATTTCTATACCTAACTGATTATATTATGCCCTTCTTGAGCCAAATCTGATGAGAGTAAGGTTCAAACAATGCTCCCCCCTTCTTTCCCTCTGCTGTAATAGGATTTTGTGTCTTTTCCTCGTAATGTAATTTACCCTTGTCTGCCTCCTCCTTTCTCAGTACATTTTCTAAGATCAGAGTGATCCACTTATTTGGATCCATTTAACCCACTTGATTAGATTTTTTTTTATCATTACATCAAAGTCAACTAATATCCACCCTCTTTATGTATACTCCTTTAACAAGGTGTAATAACAATACAGTTCTCAAGGGTTGCAAGTCTCATATTCCCTTGTAGGGGTTTAAACAGCATTAACAACATATTGTATCTTCTGTCCCATTTACCTTTTTAAGTCCTTCTTGAGTCCTGTACTTGAAGATCAAATTTTTTGTTGAGCTCTGGTCTTTTTATCAGGAAAGTTTGGAAGTCTCCTATTTTGTTGAATATCCATCCTCCCTTGAAAAATGATGCTCATTTTTGCTGGGTAATTGATCCTTGGCTGCATTCCAAGCTCCTTTGCCTTACGGAATATCATGTTCCATGCCCTGCGTCTTTTAATGTAGAAGCTGCAAGGTCCTGTGTAATCCTGACTGTGGTTCCATGATATTTAAATTGTTTCTTTCTGGCTGCTTGCAGCACCTTCTCTTTCATCTGGTAATTTTGGAATTTTGCTATTATATTCCTTGGCATTGTCAATTTGGGATCTCTTTCAGGTGGTGATCGTGGATTCTTTCTATGGTTATTTTCCCTTCTGGTTCTAGGACTTCTGGGCAGTTTTCCTTTATGATTTCCTGAAAGATACTGTCCAGGCTCTTTTTTTCATCATGATTTTCAGGTAGTCCAATAATTTTTAAATTGTCTTTCCTGAGTCGATTTTCCAGGTCGGTTGTTTTACTGATGAGGTATTTTACATTTTCATCTATTTTTTCATTTTTTTGTTTCTGTTTGACTGATTCTTGCTCTCTCATAGAGACATTAGTTTCCATTTGTCCAATTCTAGTTTTTAACAGATTGTTTTCTTCTGTTAGTTTTTGTACTTCCTTCTTCAACTGGCCAATTGTGTTTTTTAGGGACTTGTTTCTTCAGTATACTCTTCTGTTAGTTTTTGTCCTTCCTTCTTCAATTGGCCAATTGTGTTTTTTAGGGACTTGTTTTCTTCAGTGTATTTTTTTTCCAATTGGCCAATTGTATTTTTGAAGGACTCTTCTACCTCTCTCATTTGACTATTAAAATCCTTCTTGAGCTCTTCTAAGAAGGCTTTTTGGGCTTCAGACCAGTTCATATTCCCTTTTGTTGTTGCAGATGTGGGTTTGTTGACAATGTTGTCCTCTTCAGAATTTCTGTCTTGATCTTCACTCTTCTCATAATATGAATCTATGGTACTTTCTTTTTACTCATGGTGTTTCTTTATTCCCTGGCCTTTAAAGAGATTGAGCTCTCCTGCTGGGGAACAGAGGGTACTGACCCAAGCTTCTTGTGTTGGGAGCCTAGGTCTTGGTCACTGGCTTTGTGTGCTGGGGCCTCTTATGCTGGCAATTGGAGGCTGTAGGTTTCTGGCAGCTTACCTTGTTGGGCTGGAATCAGCAAGGCTGGAACTTTCAGGCAATTCTAGGTTGCCTGCTTTTCCTTTCCTTTAGCTTTCTTCAGCTCCTTTTAGATGGGTGCTGCAGTGTGTTTATCTGCCTGGGGCGCCCTGCAGTGTTGTCTCCCTCTTTCTGCTAATGCACTGGGAGATTCCTTTGGGTGGAGTGCCAGGCACCTGGTGGTTTTCTGAGCTGGTTTCCACTGGTTCTCCCCGCTCTCACTGAAGCACTGGGAGGTCCAGGTGTTGGTGTTTGCCTGCTCTACCACTAGGCTTCAGGATTTCTTCACAATTGGAGGCTTCAGGGCTCCTACAGCTCACCTGGTGTTGGGTTGGAATCAGCAAGGCGGGGCTTTAGGAATCCTTTAGGTTGTTTTCTTCACCTCCTTTCAGATGAATGCTGCAGGGTACTTATCGACCTGGGGCCCCTTGTACTTCTGCCTCCCTTTTTTTTGCTGAGGCACTGGGAGACCTGTTTGCTGGGCTGCTGCACTGCTGCTCCCTGTCTTTCTTCCAGTTCAGGTGTTCCAGGGCTTTTTTTGGGGGGGTGATAGTTTCTGGGTTTTCAGAGGTTGATAGGGGAGAGTGAGAGAGACTACCTTTTCACTCCGCCATCTTGGCTCCCAGAAAAGTTTCAGGTTTTTTATGCAGTTATTTTCAGAAGTAATTCTTGGCACCTGTCAGTTTTCAGTTGTTCCAAGGTGATATGGTCTACAGAGAGGTGTGTTTACTACTCTCCTGTGCTGTGCACTGGTCTGTAAGCAACCACAAGCATTGTCTTCCACACTGAAACTGTGACCAGGGTCCCTGATCCCATGCAGTCACAAGCTCTGCTGGTCTAGTACTGCTGCTCACCATGGGACTGAGACCTAGGCCTGTGAACCATATCCAGGTGTGGGCAATGCAACAGAGTACCACTTCTGGTGCCAGCAAAGTGACCCCTATAAATCTCCTTCTGACCAATTGTCTGAACCCATTACTATCTGTGGGCTGAGAAGTCTGGAAACCGCCACTGCCACCAGTGACTCAGCAACCCACAAGAAATATTCTTGGTTTTCTTGGGCCTGGTTTGTGCTGGTGTGGCCTGGGATGGACTGTGCTCCACTCTTATCCTGGTGCAATAGATCTCTCTTGTTGACCTTATAAGTTGCCTTAGGCTGCATAATTATTTCACTCCACCCTTTTTTAAGGTTCTGCCACTCTTGAATTTGTTTTGGGGTGGTATTTGAAGGTATTTGGATGAATTTGGGGAAGAGCTTAGATAAGTCTTTTCCTTTTCTCAGCCATCTATGCTCTGCCTCCCTAGACCTTCCTTAATACAAAGGCAGTCATCTCTTGTATTCATTATGCCATTTTGTATACATAAACATTGATGTATATAAATAAATAAATATTGAGGTCCTTTGAAATTCAAGATTAATTTAAAGGCTCAAGGCTTGGTTGATTCTATAATACTTTTCAATATAACATTTGTTACTAGTATGAGAAAATAATACCCCATTCTGCCTTTTGTTTTGTCCCCTATATATCAAACCTCACTGAACCTGATAGGATTTCAATAACTGCAGGGTTTTAAAAAGTGGATAGTAAAAGGTGAAAAAAATATGTCTATATATGTGTGATCAGTTCATCCATACAGTTCTATCTTTAGTCTCATTTCTTTACCTTTCTGTTTTCATATATTTAGCTATTTTCTAAATTCAAGCACATGTACTTGTCTATCCCACCTTTTGAAATGTAGCTGTACTCTTCATGAGATTCTCAGCTCCATGCTGGACAAGAGTTTGCAAAAACATAAAGACAAGGTACTAAATACTAGAAAAATAAATCAATTTCAGCTGTATTTTCAAAAGCAGCAGTTATAACCAATGATAAATTACCATGACCCAAGACACTAAACCACATAATAAAGGAAACAGCTAGCAATTTATGTCAGAGAGTATCTCTTAAAATGTAAAGCTGTGTGAACTCAGTGTTTTTATAAGAGAACTCATAAAAGTTCCATTTCTTCCACTTACTTGCAGTTTCTCCATTATCGATTCTCTGTTTCAGAGGTGCCAATCTAGTTAATGCTCTGTGTATTTTCAAGTTATTCTGCCATAAACATTTGTCCTGAAACTTGGCATATGTGGTTCCAGACAATTATTCACTGAACTTAGTTTATACTGTTTTTAAGTTCATGATGCCATGGAAATTACTGAAAAACGAATGTGATGAAATTTGGGGGATTTAAGAGGTGGTCATTGAAGTCTTCATTCTATTAAAAATTTCAGATCTAGACCTCTATATCTTGTAGACTGTTTTGATAAGTTTATTTAAATGTGTAGTACACTGGTAAGGGCACTGGATTTGAAGTCAGTGGACCTAGCTTCAAATTATAGCTTTGTCACTCATTTCCTTTTAACTTTGGGAAAATCACATAATTTCTTGGAGCCTCAATTCTATCATTTATAAAATAAGTAGTTTAGACTTTACTAGATTTTCTCTAATATTCAATACTATTATCATCTTTGTAGGTATATCTACAGTTAGGAGTGGGGTCAGGGACATTTGGAATTGTTCTGCCCAAGGGTATAGAATCTTAGAGTGAAAAGTGACCTCATCTTGCCCCATGATTCATTTCCCTACATTCCGAAAGTATTACACTATGCCCCTTGTGTAGAAATAACACTAAGTATTAAGTTCCTTCAACTGTCTGAATGGTACAGTGCTCACTGGATGGCTATGGAGCTCTCACCAGGCCATAACCCTAGGGCATGAGACCATTTAAAGACTAGAGCATGCTAAAGTACTCACAGAGTAATCAATCAGAAACATTTATGAAATCTTCAGTATATGGCTAGCCTATTGTTAGGTGCTAAGGATAGAAAGACAAAATTGAATAGTAGCCAACCTCAACTTAACTCTACTAAGAGAGATAAAGGGTACATGTAAATGTAGACACAAAAATCTGGTCTTATATATTGGCAGAGAATATAATTTATGGTTGCTTACTCTTAAACATCATCTCTATACTTGTCAATATATCTGAAATTCTATCATTAGAAATTCATACCTTTGGTGGTATCTTTAGGAGCTTAATATTAAACAGAAATAGTGAAGGTTTAGGAACAAATAAGGTAATACCAGTAATATAGATATAGGAGAAGGCGGAAGAGGAATGGATGATTTTTTTTTGCACAAGAAATGACAAATCTATTATTTGCAACTTGCTTTTACTTTTAAATATATAATAAAGTTTTCTTATAACTTTTCTTCCTTCTGCCCTCTGGTCCACATCTCTGCCCTAGAGATGGCTACCATTAGACACACATATGTATAAATATTAAAACCATACTATTCATACTCCTACTTATCACTTCTTTCTCTGAATGCAGATAGTGTTTTCCTTAATATGTCCTTTGTAGTTAATTTGGTTGTAGTTAATTGTAGTTAATATTATAGTCAATAGTTAATTTGGTTGTAGTTAATTATAGTTAATATTGCAGTCAATAGTTAATATTGACTAATACAATAGTAAAATGACTTGGTTACCAAAGTTTTTCTTGCTGTTACTGTATACAACATTCTCTTGGGCTTGCTCTTTTCCCTTTTCTTTATTTTGTACAATTTTAGCCATACTTTCATAATAACATTGAGCTCATCATTTCTTATATCAAATTAGTATTCCATCATAATTATATAGGACAACTTGTTTAGCCATTCCCCAATTGATGGGCATCCCCATAATTTCCAGTTTTTTGCCTATTTACAGAGAGTTGCCAAGACATGTTTCAATTTAAAATCTAGACATATGACAGACATATGAGACTACTGAGGTTTTTATATTATACTTCACATGCTGAGCCTGGGCAAATATTCTTCAAGATATATTTATCATAATAGATTACTAGATCAAATCATTTTTAATGGAACTACTTTACTTTTTATAATAGATATAATTTTAATTTTTTAATATGAAATCAAAAGAATCACATTACATGAACTATTATACATATAAGTTAGAGAATTAGTTCAGTTTTGTAAGGAATACATTTTAGAGAGAAATGAATGAGATAATTAAGTTGCAAGAATAGTTTTTATCAACTGCTTCATTAATCTAGACATAATTGTCATTTTTTAAAATTTCAGGAAAATTCAAATTATTTATTTATTTAGGCTAGGCAAGGGGGTTAAGTGACTCACCCAGGGTCACACAGCTAGTGTTATGTGTGTGTGTCTCAGGCTGGATTTGAACTCAGGTCTTCTGAATCCAGGGCCACTGCTCTATCCACTGAACCAACAAGCTGCCCCCAAAATTGAAGTTCTTAAAGAAAAACTGGATTATAATCATTTGGAATCAAATATTCCATTTGGAATATTTTTCCTTTATTTTAAATGACGAATAAATTTCTCTCTCTCTCTCTCTCTCTCTCTCTCTCTCTCTCTCTCTCTCTCTCTCTCTCTTTGCTCAATTTTCAATAAAAGAAAATGAGAAAATAACCCCAAAAATCATTGTGTCTCAATCAATTTTTTTCTTTTTTTCCCCCTTTTTAGACAGTTGGGGTTAACTGACTTGCCCGGGGTCACACAGCTAGTAAGTGTCAAGTGTTTGGTCTGAGGTTGGATTTGAACTCAGGTCCTTCTGACTCTAAGGCCGGTGCTCTATCCACTGCACCATCTAGCTACCCCTAAGTGTCTCTGCTGAGCTGGACAAATGGCATGTCTTTCATTTAGTCTCTCTCTTTCATCAAAATATATGTATATAAGGAGTCAAGATGGTGGACTAGAAGAGGCATCGAAGCTCTCCTCTCCAAAATTTCCCTTCAATTAACTTTAAAATAATGTCTGAAATCTAATTGTGCAAAAGTAGTACCAACAATTGATCAGAGTGAGATATTTTCCAGCCTAAGAAAACTCAGGAAGTGGGCAAGAGAGGTCTGGGACACTGGGATGAGGGTGGCTACAACACCAGCAGAGTCTTTAGAGGCGGCTGTGACAACAGCAGTAACATCTTTAGGAATTCTCAGCACAGAGGCAGTAAGGGATTTGAACAACTGATCAGAAAGAGACTACAGGAGAACCATTGCTGGTACTGGGTACAGGATTTGGTGTTCTTTGCCAACTCTATTGCCCATATGAAATTCTGGGTAGCAGTTCAGGGCAGATAGATACATGAGCACTGAAGGCTGCAAGAGAGCAGGGAATTTCATCACAGTTGCAGGAGTGCTAATATTTATGGGGATAGGGGAACAAGAGAGCTGCCTGGGTAAAGACCTGAGTACAAACCAGGAGGGCAATGACCAAACCTTTATCCAGATCATACCAACTCAGAAACTTGGAAAACTTGCAGACTCCCAGAACTACCTGTGAAAACAGCAGTATGAAAAAAAAAATTGAAGCTTGGGATGGTGCCTTACGACTTCCAGGTGAGCAAGGCTATATGTTAAAATTGCAAAGTCAGGAAATAGGCTGGAAAATGGGAAAAACCAAACCAAAACAAAACAAAAACAAAATAACCTGGCAAAAATATACTACTATGGTGGCAGGAAAGGCTAAGAAACAAATTCAGAAAATGACAACAAGGTGAAAACAGCTACAGGCAAAGCTTGAAAGAAAAATGCTAATTGAACATAAGCTCAACAAGAATTCTCGGAAGAGTTAAAGAAAGAGATAATAGTGGAAGAGGAAATGTGGAGAAAAGAAATTAGTTATGCAAGAAAATTAAGGAAATATAATAAATAACTTGGTAAAAGATGACCAAAAATTACTAAAGAAAATACCTTTAAAGGTAGAATTGGCAGAGTGGTAAAAGAGGTACAGAAATTCACTGAAGAGAAGAAATTTTTTTTGAGAAGAAATTTTTAAAAAGCAGAATGGAGGACTATTGGTGTAATTATGAACTTATCCAAATGTTCTGGATAACAATTTGAAACCATGTCAAAGTACAATCAAACTGTGTGCACCCTTTAATACAGCAATAGTTCTATAGTAATGCATCTGCCTCCCAAATAATTTTTGAAAAGAAAATGATCATTTCTACAAAAATATTTATAGCAATTCTTTTTTTGGTGTAAAGGAATTGGAGATTGAAAGAATACCCATCAATTGCATAATGGCTGTACAAGTTGGGGGATGTGATTATGAAGGAATACTATAAGAAATGATAATAAAAAATACTATCACAAAAAACTGGAAAGTCTTAGATGAGCTGATGTAAAAGTGAAGCAAACAAAACCAGAAAAGCATTGTATACAGTAAAAACAATATTGTACAATGATCAACTATGAATGACTAAGCTATTTCCAGCAATACAATCATCTAAGACAATTCTGAAGGACTCATGAAGAAAAGTGCTATCCACATTTAGAGAAAGACCTGATGGAGCCAGAATATGGATCAAAGCATGCTATTTTTCACTCATTTCTTCCATGCTTTTTGTTTCTTTTGGTCTTCTTTTTTAATGTGACTAATATGGAAATATGTTCTATATGACTGAACACATATAATGTATCAAATTGCTTACTATCTTAGGGTGGTGAGGAAATGAGAGAGGTAGAAGGTTTGGAATGCAACTTTAAATGAATATTAAACTATATTTTCATATAATTAGGAAAATAAAATAATTTATAAAAAAGAATGGAAATGTAAATACAAAAGCTCACTGAAAAAAATAATTCCTTAAAAATTAGAACTACACAAGTAGAAGCTAGTGATCCCATGAGACATTAAGAAACAGTAAAATAAATTCAAAAGGACAAAAACAGTAGATGAAAACTTGAATGACCTGGACAATAAATTGAGGAGAAATAACTTAAGAATTATTAGATTTCCTGAAAGCCATGTTCAAGAAATATAAAAGAAGACTTTCCAAATATCTCATATGCAGAAGGTAAAATATAAATTAAAAGAATGCACTGATCATCTCCTGAAAGAGAACCCCAAATGAAAATATTTCCAGGAATAGTATATCCAAATTCCAGAGGTCCCAGGTCAAGGAGAAAAATTTCAAGTGGCCTGAAAGAAATCATTTAAATACCATTGTACCAGAGTTAGGATCTTATGAATTAGCAATTTCCACATGAAAAGAATGGAGGACTAGAAATATAATATTCCAGAAGGGAATAGAGTTAAAATTACAACTAAGAATAACCTAAACCTGCAAAACATAGGATAATCCTTCAGGGTAAAAACAGATATTTAATGAAATAGAGAATTTTCAAACATTCCTAATGGAAAGACCAAAGATAACAAGAAAAACAAATATATTCAGACACAAGACCCAAGAGAAGCATAAGAAGATAAACCAAAAAAACCAGAAGTAAATAGGAGAATCAGAATTAGAAAATAGAAAAATTAGAGATCAGAATCCGACAACATGTTGTTCACTGGAGACACACTTGCAACAGAAAGACACACACACACAACCACACATAGTTAAAATAAGGAGCTGGAGCAAAATCTATTATGCTTCAGCAGAAAGTAAAAAAGGCAGAAGTAGCAATCATGATAACAGTCAAAGCAAAAGCAAAAATAGATGTAACTAAAAAAAAGATAATCAGGGAAACTATCTTTTTGCCAAAAGGTACAATAAGCAATGAAGCTATATAAAAAGTTACATCAAGTTTGTCTGATAAAGGCCTTATTTCTCAAACATATAGAAAACTAAGTGACTTTATTAAAAAAAAAAATGAGTGCTGTTCACCAATTGATTATTGATGAAAGGATACAGTCAGTTTTAGAAGAAATAAACACTATAGTTATGTGAAAAAAATGCTCTAAATCAATATTAGAGAAATGCAAATTATAGTAACTCTTATGTTTCACCCTACACATATCAAAAATGTCAAAAACTGGAAATGATATAGAAAAATTCAAACACTAATGCACTGTTAGTGGAGTCAAGAATTGATCCAACTATTCTGGAAAATGGTTTGTAACTGAACCCAAAGTGCAATATAACTATGTTTGCCCTTTGACCTAGCAATATCACTACTTGGTCAGTATTCCAAAGAGAACAAAGGAAAAGTTAAAGAGCCTATACATACAAAAACTTTTTGTAGCAGCTCTTTTTTTTGGTGGCAAAAAATTGGAAATTGAGAGGACACTCATCATTTCAAGAATGGATGAACAAATTTTGGTATATGAATTTGCTGGAATACTACTGTACTATAAGGAATGACTGACAAGGGAAATGGTTTCAAGAAAAAAAAATAAAACATTGGAACATGTATATGAATTGGTACAAAGTGAAGTGAATCGAACCACGAAATCATTGTACACAAAGAAAACAATATTACAGTGACAATCAACTGTGAAACACTTATCTATTCTGACAAATGCAATGATCCAGTACAATGCAGAAGTACTCATGATAAAAAAAAAATGCTTTTTACCTCCAGAGAGGTAATTTTGAGTCAACGAATTTTGAGCCCAAATTGAAGCATAGTTTTCTCACTTTATTTTTCTTGCTTTTTTGTAAGTAGGTGACATGGTCATACCCAGGCTTTACAAAGAATATTTTGAGAGCAGAGTGGAGGCTAGAGGGGGCAGTGCCATGTCCCAGATGAACAAACCAGCATATTAATACAATAGTCCAGGTATGAGATGGTAAGGACCTGTATTATGGTATTAGTAGTATCCAATGAGAAAAGGGATCATAAGTGAGAGATGATACAAAGGTAGCAGATCTTGACAACAGATTTTAAAATGAGCAAGGGGGAGTGGGAGAGAATGAGGAATTCAGGATCATATTTCCACCAGGAAGTAAGAGGATTATGGGAAGTTTCAAAAGTAGAAAGACTTAGAGGAAATATACTGAGTTCAATTTTTGACATGATGCTTTCAGATGTCTAAAGGATACATAGTTTGAGATTTCTAATAGATAGTTGGAATGTGAAAGTGGAGATCATCAATTCAGGGATAGATGAAATTTGAAAATCATCACCATAAGTATGTGAATTAATTCCTTCAACAAGGACTAGGGGAAATATATAATTATAGATAATTGCATATTTATAGACAAAGCTGTAAGAGACTTTGTAGATCACATGGCTAAACCCAGATTAAGAATTCTACATATTAGGAAAGTGAGGTTCAGAGAGGTGAAATTATACACTCATATTCCAATAGCTAATTAACATCAATAATAGTATTAGAAGGCATTAGAAAGAAAGCCCTGCCTTCTAGTGCAGATACAGCATCAGAATTACAGTGCTGGAAGAGATCTAATGATCATTTGTCCCAAATCTCTCATTTTCTTACTTTTTTCTTTTTCATTCCACTGCAGCCCTCTCAAACATTAAATTCATATAAAGCACATGCAAAAAATAGGCAATTGCAGTATAAATTCCTGGAAAGCAGAGATTATTTCATTCTGTTGGTTTTATCCTCAGCCCCTAAAATAGTTCCTGGCATATAGCAGTTGCTAAATAAATGCTTATTGATTGAATCATGCTAAGATTATTTATGAGTAACTGCCTACCACAGAACCTTTTAAAGTGACATATTGTATAATTTTTGCTACTGGAATAAAGAAAGTACAAAATAATCACTTAAGAAAAACACACATATAGCTCTTTTCCATGAGAATTGTGTTTTTAGCTAAAGTTTAGCATGTCAGGGAAATAAAAATCAGCTTCCTCCTGTTTTATTATTGTTGCTTAGGCAGCTTTTAAAACAGGAAAAGACAATACTAGTCACTTAGGTACTTTACTTTAGATCATCAGATATTGTAAACACACATTAAGCTTCTTAGTTAAAACAGGGTGTTAGGAATCCCCTTCATATCATTTTCATGGGTAATACATCCTCAATCAAGCTTTAAACATTCTAAAGGAAAAATTCATTGAGTTGAAAATGCATGTGTTTTCACTGAATACAAAGATATTGATCGTTTTCTCATTTTGCATCTTCAAAAATGAGCAAATTAAATTTTAATTTAGACAATGTCAATTTCATTACTGTTCTTTGATCTGTAGTTTTTGTTTTATCAAATCAAGAAACTTCAAAATGAGGAAAATGACATATAGCAAATGCACTAATAATACTATATTTGAAACTATTATTTAAGCTAGGGCTCAAGTGCATTATCCAGGAGCAAATGTCAACCTATTTGGTAAATGAAAGGACAGTAAGTTTGATTTATGTAAAGTAAAGCAAGGACAGGGGGAGAGAGAGAGAGAGAGAGAGAGAGAGAGAGAGAGAGAGCGAGAGAGAGAGAAAGAGAGAGAGAGAGAGAGAGAATTGTCATTCCTGCAGTGTAGTCTATAAACCATTTCAACGATGATTTTAAAAAACTGAATGCATTTACTGATGTAACTGATATTAATAATGCAGGAAAATTTCAGTGCTGGTTAAGGATAAATGGAGGGAGAGAGAGAGAGAGAGAGAGAGAGAGAGAGAGAGAGAGAGAGAGAGATGTATTTTTTTTTTTTTTGTGTTCTAATGGGAAAACATATTTACTTTAAGCATATAAATCTAATAGACATGATGACTTCTAATTAGAATAGAACTTTGCTTCAAATTGCAGGTCTATAAAGTTTTCTATGCTATTTTTCAGTTTTCCATGCATGATTTACCAAATTAGTCTTAGAAAATATACCATTTTCGTAGAATAAATATAAAGAGGCTAAGAAGGTATACATTGTTTGGAACTATGGTGCTTTGTTGAGAACCTCATCAAGTGCTTAGACCATCTCCATGGCAACTAGACATCTAGAATTGTTGGCAGTACATGAGTTAAAGTATTAGATATTAATAATATAAATGTTCTGAATTAAATCACTTTTAATATAAAAACTATACATAGTATGTATATGTTGTGTGTTTGTATATATGTGTATATATACAATATATGTGTGCATATATAAATGTACTAAACATATATGTATAATAAACTCAAGTTTTATACATACTTGGTTAAAATTTATCCCACTTGAATGTGAATAAGGATGTATAAGAGCACCTCCATTTTTACTTGTTAAATTTATAATGAATGCCCTCAAATATTTATTTTATGTTAAGACATGAAAGCAAATCAAATTCTTAAATATTGATTACCAAGTGTAATGGAATCAATAATAGAATTGCTTCTACCTTTCTCATTCAGTTTTAAAATTAGTTTCAGACTTCCTATAATATACTATCTAGTTCCACATATTTCAGTTCTTGACATATAATTTTCTCTTCAACATGAACCTGTCATTTTTGCATCCTCAACATCCTAAGGAAACACATACTCACCAAGGTGTCCAAAAGTGTATTCTTGGCTAAATCTATCATGCATATTTCTTTGCTGCTCTTATGCCCTGCCCTCTGATTATGTTATCTTATTTTCTCATAGATAATCTTCTTAAAGATTTCTTTCTAAGCATTCTAAGCATTCATTTCAAGATACTATGTTAATACATAATTATATATGCCCCTATGAATTTGGACATATAGATGTTTATGTGCATTTCTCTATTACACTGTAAAAGACCTTAAGATTTCATTATCCATCAAATCAATATTTGGATATCTCAAAGATATATAATTTAATCATTGTGACTAATCTCTCTGTTAATGTTGATTTTAATGCTTCCACAATTTGGTAGATTATTTTTGATAGTTTCTGTATCCAGAAATTTTGTTACCTTATTACCTGCTATAAAGAAATTAATAATCATTTGCTGTATGCAATTCAATTCAATATTTATTAAGCACTTAGTTCACAGCAATTTAAAGAGATACAAAGATGAATAAGAGATGGCTAGTACCTTCCCTAGTAGAGAGTAATCATTCCTACACAAATGCACTTAACACAAGATTGAATACAATGAGCCAGGGGTTGATTATTAATCTACTTTTTTTTTGTTTTGAACCCTTTGACAAACTGATGAATCCAATGGATGCATAATTTCACAAAATAATTATATAAAATACATAAAATGAAATGTCATTTTTGGCATTCAGCAAAATTGCATAAAATGCCAACCATGGAGTTATATTGAAATTTTTTTTTTAAGTTTACAGGCCTCAGGTAAAAAATACCTGCAATATGACTTCTAGGAGCCAAGCTGGCAGAGTAAACAGTACATTGCTGTAAGCTCTCTTATATTCACCACCAAACAGCCATAAAATAGCACCCCAGAACAAATTCTGGAATGAGAAAGCCATAGGAAAGATGAGGTGCAGCAGTCTTTTAGCCTGGGAGACATGGAAGATTGGAAACTCAGGTAAAAAGGGGGTGCAATGCAGGAAAGAAAATATTTCAGCATGCCAGCAGCAAGTCCCACTTCAGCAAACCAGTGAGAGATCTTGAGCCCCCAGCATGGTAGAGTAGCAAAAACAAAACCTAAGACCCCACCCATGTGCCTTAGCATAGCCAGGGGAACTGGCAGACTCCAACTACTAGAACCATCACTTGTGCCTGTGCAGCCCCTGGTGGGTAGGTGTCCTCTGGTAGCTGGACCTCCACATGCTTCAGTACAGCCTGGGGAGGACAGACATCTACTGGCTCCCAAACTTACTTGCCCTTTGGTTTAGCCATAAGCTGGCAAGCATCCTCCAGGTGCCCGACCTCCATGTGCTTCAGTGAAGCCCTGGGGAAATGCAGAAAATCCCCACCTGGCCCCAGTACATTCAAGGCAACACCACTAGAACCCCAGCTCAGCACCAGGTAAGCTACCAGACCCCTCCAGCCTCCATTGACAAGCACCTGAGGCCCTAGCACATAAACTACATGATTAGGCCCCAGCCTCCAGTACCAAAAGCTTGGGGTAGTGTTCTTTGTGCTCCAGCAGAAGAGTTAAACTTTAAAAGCCAGGAAAAAGCAAAAATTGGCAAGAAGCAAAAAATGAACGTTGACCACGGAAAGCAACTAGGTAACAGGGAAGATCAAAACACAAACTCAGAAGAAGACAACACTGTGAATATATATCAACACCCGAAACCTCAAAGGTAGATATGGTTGGTCTCAAGGCAAAAAAAAAAAACTTCTTGTAAGAGCTAAAAAGGATTTTAAAAGTCAAATAAGTGATGTAGAATAAGAAACTGACCATGTACGAGGGCATAAAAACCTCACAATCTAATGCATAAAGTCAGAAATATTTAACACATTCTTTTTTCAGATCATGATGTAATAGAAATTACCTGTAATAAAGGGCCACACAAAGACTAAAAATTAATTGGAAACTAAATAATCTTATTATAAAGAATGAGTGGATCAAAAAAAATCATAGAAAAAATAAATAACTTCATCCAAAAGAATGACAATAATGATACAAAATGCCAAAAGTAGTTCTTAGGTAAAGTTTTATATCTCTAAATACTTACATGAATAAAATATGGAAACCTTAGAAAGCATTGATCTTAACAGATCAATGAATTGGGCACACTAGAAAAAAAAATTGAAAATCCCTAACTAAATATCAAATTAGCAATTCTGAAAATCACAGGAAAGATTAATAAAATTGAAATTAAGAAAAATATTGAATTAATAAAACTAAGAGCTGGTTTTATTTAAAAAAATAATTGGTTAATAATTGGCTAATTTGCCTTAAAAAGAGAGAAGAAAACCAAATTACCAGTATCAAAAATGAAAAGGGTGAATTCATCACCAATGAAGAGAAAATTAAAACAATAATTAATAGCTTTTTTCCAATTATTCATCAATAAATCTGACAATCCAAGGGAAATGAATACTTAGGAAAAATATAAATTGCTCAGGTTAACAGAAGAGGAAATAAAATACTTAAATAATCCCATTTTGGGAAAAGAAATTGAACAAGCCATCAATGAACAATCTAAAAAAAATCTCCAGGGCCAGATGGATTCACAAGTGACTTCTACCAAACATTTAAAGAATGATTAATTCCAATGCTATATAAACTATTTGGAAAAAAAAATAGATGAAGAAAGAATTCTACCAATTTTTTTTCTATTATACAAATATGGTTCTGATACATAAGCTGGGAAGAGCCAAAACAGGGAAATAAAATTACCAATTTCCCTTATAAATATTGCTGCAAACATTGTAAATAAAATATTAACAAAGAGATAACAGCAATTTATCTTGAGGATAAGACAATATGACCAGCTAGGATTTATAACAGGAATACAGTGCTGATTCAATATTAAAAAATTTTTAGCATGAATGACCATATTAATAACAACATTAATGAACTTCATATGACTATCTCAATAGATGCAGGAAAAGCTCTTGAAAAAATGCAGCATATATTCTATAAAAAACACAAAATAGAGTTTTCCTTAAAGTTATAAGTAGCATCTATCTAAAACAATCAGAAAGCATTATATGCAATGGGGACAAAGTAGAATCATTCCCAGTAAGATCATGGGTGAAATAGGGATGCCTATTTGTACCACTATTATTCAATATTGTATTAGAAATGTTACCTTTAAAAACAAAGGAATAAAAATAAATTGAAATAATAAGAAAAAGCAATGAAGAAACAAGGCTATCACTCTGTGTAGATGACACGATGGTATAGTTAGAGAATCACAGAGAATCAACTAAAAAACTACTTGAAATAATTAACAAATTTAGCAATGTTGTAGGATTATATGTAAACCCACATAAATCATAAGCATATCTAAATATAAATAACAAAGCCCAACAGCAAGAGATAAAAAGAGACATTTCATTTAAAGTAAACATAGACAATATAAAATATTTGAAAGTATACCTGCCACGACAAACTCAGCAATTATATGAACATAATTACAAAACAATTTTCACACAAATAAATTCAGACCTAAATAATTAGAAAAGTATCAGTTGCTCATAAGTAGGCAGAGCTAATATTGAGAAATTACCATTATACCTAAATTAATTTACTTATTCATTGGTATACCAATCAAACTATCAAAAATATATTATAGAGATAAAAAAAAATTCATCTGGAAGAACAAAAGGTCCAAAATATCGAGGCAATTAATGAAAAAAATAATGCAAGGGTTGGTGGCCTGGCTATACCAGATTCAAACTGTATTACAAAGCAATAATCATCAAAACTTACTTGTACTGGCTAAGAAATAGAGCGATGGACCTGTGGAATAGGATGGGTACAGAAGACACAGTAGTCAATGATTACATTAATCTACTGTTTGATAAACCCAAAGGCTCCAGCTTTCGGGATAAAAACTCACTATTTGACAAAAACCGTTTGGAAAACTGGAAAGTAGTGTGACAGAAATTAGGCATAGACCAATATCTAACACCGTATAACAAGATAAAGTCAAAACACGTCCATGATTTAGATATAAAGGTGATACTACAAGCAAATTAGGAGAGCAAATAATAGTTTACCCGTCATATTTTTGGAGAATGGAAGAATTTGTGGCAAAAGAAGAGATTAAGAACATCATGAAATGGAAGATGGGTGATTTTTCTACATTAAATTAAAATGGTTTTGCACAAAGACAATACAACCAAGATTAAAAGGGAATCAGAAAACTGGGAAATATATATATATATTTTTTACAGTCAGTGTCTCTTATGAAGTCCTCCTTTCTGAAATATGCAGAGACTGAGTCAAATTTACAAGTATACAAGTCATTCCTCAATTCAGAAATGGTCAAAGATATGAACAGGCAGTTTTCACAAGAAGAAGCTAAAGCTATCTATAGCCATATAAAAAAAATGCTCAAATCACTACTGATTAGAGAAATTAAAATTAAAAGACACTGAGGTCCCACATCATACCTATCAGATTGGCTAACATTCCAAAACAGGGAAATTATAAATGTTGGAGAAGATATGGGAAAATTGCAATACTAATGAATTATTGACGGACTTTTGAATTGACCCAAATACTCTAGAGAGTAATTTAAAACTATACCAAAAGGACTCTAAAATTGCACTTACTGTTTGACCAAACAATATCACTTCTAGGTCTGTATTCCAGAGAGGTCATAAAAATGGGAAAAGGACCCATGTATACAAAAATACTGATAACAGCTATTTTTGTTGTACCCAAGCACTGGAGATTGATGGGATGTCCATCAATTGGAGAATGGCTGAACAAGTTGTGGTATATGAGTGGTATGTGGTATATGTGGTATAATAATATATTGGAATTCTATTGTTCCACAAGAAATGGTGAGCAGGTTTACTTCATAAAAACCTGGAAAGACATGATCTAATGCTGAGTGAAGTGAGCAGAACCAGGAGAACATTTTACACAGCAACAGTAATGTTGTGCGATGACCAACTTTGATAGATGGACTTAGCTCTTCTCAGCATTTCAAGGATCTAAGACAAATCCAAAACACTCATGATGGAAAATGCTTCCCACATCCAAAGAAAGCACGGTGGATTCTGTATGCAGATTGAAGCACACACCATCTTCTCTTCTTTTTTTTTTTTGTTTCTTCTTTCTTGTGGTTTTTCCCTTTGTTCCTAATTCTACTTCACAACACAAAAATGTGTAAATATGTTTAATATGGTTTTACTTGTATAGCTTACATGAGATTGCACACCATCTTGGGGAGGGGGAAATAAGAGAAGGGAAGAAAATCTAGATCTCATAATCTTATTGAAGTGTATGTTGAGAACTAAAAAGAAATTACACACACACACACGCACACACATAATGAAAACAAAAAAGTATATATATAACAGAATTCATCTGGAAGAACAAACAGTCAAGAATATCAAAGGAATTAATGAAAATAAATGCAAAGGAATGTGGTTTAGCCATACCCAATCTAAAACACTATTATAAAGCAGCAGTCATCAAAACTATTTGGTACTGGCTAAGAAATAGTGTTGGGGATCAGTGGAATAGGTTAGGTACACAAGACACAGAAGTCAATGACAATAGTAATGTATAGTTTGGTAAACCCACAGACTCCAGCTTCTGGGATAAGGGCTCACCATTTAACAAAACTTCTGGGAAAACTAGAAAAGAGTATAGCAGACCCTAGACACAGACTCATATACCCAGATAAGTTCAAAATGGGGACATGATTTAGACATGAGGGATGATATCACAGGCAAATTAGGAAAATAAGGAATAGTTTTATCTGTCATATCTATGGAGAATGGAAGAATTTGTGACCAAACAAGAGTCAGAAAACATCATGAAATGAATAATTTTATTACATTAAATTAAAAACAGTTTGCACAAATAAAGCCAATGCAACCAAGATTAGAAGGAAAGCAGAAATCTGGGAAACAATTTTTGCCCCCAGTGTCTCTGATAAAGGCCTCATTTCTTAAATATATAGATAACTGAGTCAAATTTATACAAATACAAGTCATTCTCCAATTGATAAATAGTCAAAGACATGAACAGGAAGTTTTCAGATGAAGAAATTAAAGCTATCTATAGTCATATGAAACAATTCTCTAAATCACTATTAATTAGATAAGTACAAATTAAAACAACTCTGAGGTACCACATCACACCTATCAGATTAGTTAATAAGACAAAAAGGAAAATAATAAATATTGGAGGAGATATGGGAAAATTGGAACACTAATAAATTGTTGGTGGAATTGTGAACTGATCCAACCATTCTGTAGAGCAATTTGAGACTATGCACAAAGGGCTCTAAAATTGTGCATACCCTTTGACCCACCAATACCACTACTATTTCTATAACCCAAAGTGATAAAAGGGGGGGGGTAGCACTCACATGTACAAAAATACTTTTAACATTTTTTTTGGTTGTGGCAAAGAATTAGAAATTGAGGGCGTGCCCATCAGTTTGAGAATGGCTGAAAAAATAGTAGTATATGAATATAATTGAATATTATTGTTCCGTAAGAAATTATGAGCAGGCAAACTTCAGGAAAAAAAAAAAACCCTGGAAAGATCTATATGCTGAGTGAAGTGAGCAGAATCAGGAGAACATTGTACACAGTAACAAGGACATTGTGCAATGACAGACTTTAGTAGACTTAGCTCTTCTCAGCAGTACAATGATTTAAGAGAATCCCAAAAAACTCATGATGGATAATGCCACCCACATACAGAGAAAGAACTATCACATCTGAATGCAAATCAAAGTGTCCTATTTGCTCTCACTCTTTTTTTTTGTTTTTATTACTTTTTGTGGTTTTTCTCTTTGTTCTGATTCTTCTTTCTCAACATAACGCATGTGGAAATAGGTTTAATATGATTGTAAGTGTAACAAAAAGAAATCCCTGCAATAAGTGCATAAGCTAGTTGAAAAATACAATGGAAAGCATAAGCACTGTGATAAGGCACCATGAAAGATATAAGCGAAAAGTCTGTAGCACGAATATTGTCCTCCAGAAGCTTATAATCTACTCAGAAAAATAAAGTAAACAAACTAAATAACAAGATAAAAAGTTAATATTAAACTATTCTATATTGACTATGAGTTTTCTTTGGAATTCAGAAAGGTCATGAGTTCTGGCCTTTGGTCTTCAATAAAGACCTCATTGGCATAAGACTTAGTACGGTACTTGAAAAATAAAAATAGTTTGCAAAATGAAAGGAGAACAAAGTATTTTCCAATCTGGAATATCAAATAATAATAGTCATAGCAACAACAATTATCATTTGTGGTATTTTAAGGTTTGCTGAATGCTTTATAAATATTCTTTCAATTTTAGCCTCATGACAACCCAGAGGAGGTGAGTGCTATTACTATTCCCATTTAATAAATGAGAAAATTGAGTTAGACAGAGTTAAATGACTTGCTTAGGGTCACTGAGCTAATAAATTTCTGAGAAAAATTTAAATTCAGTTCTTCCTGACTTCAGTTCCAGTGCTTTATCCCTTGTGTTACCAGAGCAAAATGGAAAAAAAAAAGTGGGAAAGGAAGTGGAGTGAAGTGAGGGCACAGGATTGATTGGAGCAGAATGATTTAGGGGAAGACATGAAGTAAATACACACACACACACACACATACATAATTGCCTAATCAAGGACCTGATTGTAGAGGCCCTGAAAAAGATGTATTTGAAATTGTAAAGACAGTATTTTTTTAAGACAGCATTTAGCAGCCCTTGTGTGGTCTTAATCCTGAAACAGTGTGAAAACATTCAGATATGACTAACTCAGTTTTTTTAAAAAAATTGGGGAATTCAATAATTGTTTGTTGCTGGTGGTAATATTCATGACTTCTCCAACTCTGTAATCCTAACCCTCAGACTCAGAAATGTGACCCATATGTCAGTTTATTTGCCTCTTCATCTTTCACCCCAATTGCCTCCTCTTCAAGCAGCACTTTGTATATAGGGAGAGCAGAACGTAAAAATATTCAGACAGCAACAATAAGCCACTAAAGTAGACATTTTAGTCAAAAACTTTTATCAGTTTCCTATTTCCATGGTTACTATAAGAACACACTTAAGCATTATTTTCCATTTATACTACAAGATTAGATATAGATGTAGATCATGCATGTGCATAATTATTTATTTGTTGTCTACCCCATTATAATGTAGTCTCCTTAAGGGGGTTGGCCACCATCATATTTTTATCAATTATTTCTGGTTATATGCTCATGAGATAAAAAGCTTGAGAGCCTAAACAACTGCAAAAGGAGAAAGGGAATAATCGACTTAGCTAACAAAATGTATATATACTCACATGGTACACATATGTGCATATATACATACATACATACTATATATATAGACATACACACATCTTTATGACCATCAAATTAACTAATATTTGTTTTTTTCTTTAAAAATGGCTTTTATTGTTATTTTTTTTAATTTTAACTCATACATATTTCCAATGTATCCCACTGTGCTCCTATTTTTTCTTTCTAATTGTTGCAGATACAGGTGCATTAGTGCCTCTTTGCATTCTATAAAATGACTTCCCCAAACCTATTTCAAATAAAACTTGATTTGCAGTCACACCAAAGGAATTATGAATATGCTGGCAGAATCACTGATAAAAACTAACTACAGATCTCATTATTTTTCCCCTCAAAAACTTCCTTATCCCCTTCCTTCCTCATTACTGTAGAGAGAGACACTATCTTTCCAGTCCATCATATTCACATTCTAGCAGTCATCCTGGATTCCTCCCTATGTCTTAATGTTCCCTCCCTCATATCCAAGCTGTTGCAAAGACTTGTTGATTTCACCTTTGCAACAATTCTCATATATGCCCTCCTCTCTCTTCTGACACTGGCATCTCTCCAGTGCAGGTCCTTGTCACCTCATGCCTAAATTATTGCTATAGCCTACTGGTGTATCTGCCTGACTATAATCTGTTCCCACTCCAATCCATCCTCCATTAAGTCACTAAAGTGAATTTCTGAAGTGCAAGTGCCATGTCCCGACTCAATAAACTCCAATGATTCCCTCCAGGATCAAAATCAAAGTGTTACTTGGCATTGAAAGACTTTTATAACCTATTCCCTCCTACATTTCCAGTCTTGTTTCAATTTAATCTGTAATTTTAAATCTAGGGATACTGTCCTCCTAGCTGTTCTATTAACAAGATACTCCATCTCTCAGCTCTGGCCATTTTCTCTGGCTCTGCCCCATGCCTGAAATAGTTTTCACCCTCTGCTCCCTATTGACCTCTCTAGCTCACATTAAATCCCACCACAAAAATCCCATTTTTTTATTGGAAGCCTTCCCTAACTCCCCTTTCTAGTGCTTTCTTTCTGTTAATTATTTGCTATTTATCATTTATATAGGTTATTTTGTATATATTTGTTTACATTTTCTCTATTTCATTGGATTGTAAGCTCCTTGAAGGAAAGAACTTCCTTTTGCCTAGGAGTTCTTTGAATTCTTACAAAGGCACTTATTAACTTTTGGTTAATTGATTGAACTTCTGGATAAGAGGAACATTAATCATTTGCTGAGCTAGCTACTATCCAGTTGGTCCTTGACAACAGGCTCCTTTAAGAACTATAAGTCCAAGCTACAAAGATTTATTTGGGTCAATAAGAGCCCAAACTTTCAAGTAAGTATAAACATGGGAATTTTGCTTAGTTTCTATTTTATAATTTGATACCTATTTTTCTAGTCTCACAATAACATACCATAATGTTGATGTGGATATATGGATTAAAACAACTGTAGTCTAAATTAAAAACATACAATCACAGGATTATTTTTTTAAGGCAGTACTTTTGAATTGATCATTAGAGCCCTCTACTATATAATTAAAATGCAAGTAGTTCCCCTTTATATTAAAAAGAAATTGATCTGGCTGTTCAAATATTAATCTACTACTTATGAACTGAAGTTGAAGTTCTATGTAAGAGATCCAGATATCATTATTTTGTTCACATTTGATTTATTATCTTTTATTGGTATTTAAGTGGCTCTTCCTCTCAGAAGTCTACAAGAACAAATTGTCCCTTTTAAACACAACTTTGAAAAAAATAAAAAATGAAAAAATAAATACAACTTTGATACCCATACACAATACAAAACATGTGAAAAATAATAAAGTTAAGGTAAACTTTAAATGTTTCTTGCCTTCTGCTGATTATAATTGGATTGTTAATGAGATGGAATTCAGATTGACCCTTTTCTCACCAGCCATGTCAATTCAGAACAGATCAACTCTAAAAATGTCTAATCTGATCAATCATAGATAACAGAATCAAAAATGCTCAGGCTTAACAAGGTGGTGTCCTGTACCCTTTTCAGTGGAAAATCTAATTGGGCTTTCATCAGCACCATGAACAAAATGCCACCATCATTGTTACATTAGAAGTGGACTGAAACACCATTTGTGAAACTATGACTTCAGGATTTTGAACCGAAAAAGAGAGAATGTGATTTTTAGTATTTACTTTTATTTTACCTTCTATGTCACTGAGCAGCACAATATCCTTGGTTCCAATATTCATCACACTTATCTCCTCCTGTACAATAAATAAATAAATGAATAAAATTGGATTGGTTTCAAATTTTAAGAAGAAAATCTGTCCTTTAATGATTAGTCAATAGCAGCAGCTAGACATAAAAGGTGCAACTTCAATGTAGCTATTGTTATTGCAAAACAAATCCTAGAATATGTTGTTTAGTGTCATTCTTTTCTGTAATTCTTAGAATTTAAGATAATCTATAACATTGTAACTTAACTCATTCAATTCATTGTGTATAAAAAATAATCATCCCTTATGTTTTTTTTTTAATATTCCATGTGACTATAAAAATAAAATTTCTTAGAACAAATTGGAAACATGGATAAAAAAGAAAAACATCAAATAATGCAATGATCTTTGTGAGTTACATTTCAATAGGACATTCTTGATTTTAGTCGCTATGGCCTTAAAAGAAATCTGAAAGAAAGAAATTTCAGGTAAAGGTGTGCTGAAGAATGTTATACTTTCTGAAAGAAAAATAAGTAGCTATATCTGGCATTTGGTTTTACGTATTTACATTTTTCTCTCCTTATTCTTTCTCCTCAAATATCAGATTTTTTGGAACTTGAAATCAGTTTCAATGAAGAGAATTTTGTGTATAATGAAAAGTGAAAAAAGCTACATCATAATACAGATCCAGAAGAACCACATGAAGACAAATGTTTCCCCAATTAAAAAAAAGAAGATAAAAGAAGTAATCTGTAAATATAGGTCAATAAGGCTGAATCCTATTACAGACAAAATTCTAGAATACATTTTTAAAGTATTGGTTTGTAAGTATTTGGAAAAGGAAACAGAAATCAAAAATAGCTTTCAACAAAAATGAATTATTTTAATTAATTCATTCAATTAATCAATATTCAATAAATAAATTGTTCTTCAGTACCTACTAAGTGTCAGACACTCTGCTAAGCTTTGGGGATACCAAAGGAGGCAAGTGAAAGTTGCTACTCTCAAAAAACTTATAATCTAATGGGGCAGGTAACATGCAAATATACATACACACAGAGAAACACACACACAGAGCAAGCTAAATTCAGGAAAAATAGGAAATAATTAATGGATAGAAGGCACTAACCTTAAGCAAGATTAAGAAAAGTCTTCCTTTAAAAAAAATTAACAGACTGGTAGATTAGGGGAATTATTATTGTGAGAGTCAACTACTGAACAACGGAAAGCCACATTGTTGATTTAAGCAGTATCCAACACATCACAAATAATTGGACATGATGTAAATAATTTCTGATTGGATGTGATTGCTGAAAAGATTGTCCAGTGGGGAAAAATAGGCTAGACACATAGCAAGGTAAAAAGACAAACATTATATCTACTCACTGTGAAAAAATGTAGAAAAGTTGGTTCTCTATGAATTGATTGCATCCCTGTGATATGACATGGACAAAAATCTTTCAGAGTGGTCAGGAACAGAAGGGTTGGGATCAGTTTTATTGAAAGTAATATCCATAGTTAAAGGGGGCAGAGCCATGATAGCAGAGTGAAAGCAGTGACTTGCTTGAGCTCTCCCCCAAATCCCTCCAAATACCTATAAAAAATAGCTCTAAACAAATTCTAAAGCAGCGGAATCCACAAAAAGACAGAGTGAAACAAATTTCCAGCCCAAGACAACCTGGATGGTTGATCAGAAAGTTTATCAAGCCAAGCAAGGAGGGGAGCTCAGAAAACCTGGAACAGGCGTCAGAAGACTGAATCACAGGCAGCTGTGGCAGTTTCCAGACCTCTCAGCCCACAAACACCAAAGACAACTCAAAAAGTCAGCGGGAAACATCTGATTCTGCAGTGAGAGAGAAGCTAGGTCTTAGCCTCAGTACCCAAGAGAGCACAGCCCCAGGGTGGTGGCTTCTTCCTGAGCTTCCAGCCCACAGACTGAAGGGGGAATCTGGTGGCTGATCTGAAGGGAATCACAGGGATCTCTTTGTCAGTACTGAGGCAGGAATCTCTTGCTTTGTCAGTGCTTGGATCTGGGTCACAGTTCTGGGTGGCAGTCCTGGGGCAAGGAGGAGTTCTGGTGTAGTGGAGCTCATATAGCAGTGAAGAGGAAATCTTCCTCATAGTTCCAAGGCAGAAAAGAGTATTTGTGGTCACTCACAGACCACAGCACAGGCCAGGAAAGGAGTAAACACCTCACCCCTTATCATAACACCTTGGAAGAACTGAAAATTTATGGGTCCTTACAAATGTCTCTGAAAACAGCTGTAGAAACCCCTGAAGCTTGGGACAGTACATTCTCCACATTGGAAGCAGACCTCTACCTTAATAAAAAATTTATAACTCAAGTAATTGGCTGGGATCATGAGCAAGCCTCGCAAGAAGTGTCAGACCATATAATATTTTTTGGTAACAAAGAAGATCAAAACATACAACCAGAAGAAGACAACAAAGTCAAAGCTCCTACATCCAAAGCCTCCAAGGAAAAGATGAATCAGTCCCAGGTCTTGGAAGAGCTCAAAAAGGATTTTGAGGAGCAAGTAAGAGAAGTAGAGGAAAAACTGGGAAGAGAAATGAAAGTGATTCTGGAAAATTATGAAAAACAAGTCAATAGCTTGTTAAAGGAGACCCCAAAAAATACTGAATAAAATAACACCTTAAAAAGTAGGCTAATTCAAATGGCAAAAGAGGTCCAAAAAGCCAATGAGGAGAAGAACGTCCTTAAAAGCAAAATTGGACAAATGGAAAAGGAAGTCCAAAAACTTACTGAAGAAAATACTTCCTTAAGAATTAGAATAGGGCAATCAGAAGCTAGTGACTTTATGAGAAATCAAGACACTGGAAAACAAATCCAAAAGAATGAAAAATTAGAAAACAATGTGAAATATGTCATTGGAAAAACAACTGACCAGGAAAATAGATCCAGGAGAGATCATTTAAAAATTATTGGACTATCTGAAAGCCATGATCAAAAAAAGAGCCTAGACATCATCTTTCAAGAAATTAAAGGAAAACTGCCCTGATATTTTAGAACCAGAGGGCAAAATAGAAATTGAAAGAATCCACAATCTCTCCTGAAAGAGATCCCCAAAGGAAAACTCCTAGGAATATTGTAGCCAAATTCCAGAGTTTCCAGGTCAAGGAAGAAATATTGCACGCAACCAAAAAGAAACAATTCAAGTATTACAGAACACACTCAGGGTAACATAAGATTTAGCAGCTTCTACATTAAGGGACCACAGGGTGTGGAATATAATATTCCAGAGGGCAAAGGAGATAGGATTACAACCAAGAATCACCTACCCAGCAAAGCTGAGCAAAATCCTTCAGGGAAAAAATGGTATTCAGTGCAATAGAGGACTTTCAAGCATTCTTGATGAAAAGATGGGAGCTGAATAGAAAATTTGACTTTCAAATATAAGACTCAGTTAGAACATGAAGAGGTAAACAGGAAAGAGAAATCATAAGAGACTTATTAAGTTGAACTGTTTATTCCTGCATGGAAAGATGATATTTATAACTCATGCGACCTTTATCAGTATTAGGGTAGTGGGAGGGAAAAATTATATGTGTCTATCTATAGATAGATAGATAGATAGATAGATAGATAGATAGATAGATAGAGGGCACAGGGTGAGTTGAAGATAAAGGGGTCATATCTGGAGAATAAAATTAAGGAGGGAGAGAGGATTATACTGGGAGAAGGAGAAAGGGGAAGGTAGAATGGGGTAAATCATCTCACAAAAAATCAGGAAAGAAAAGGCTCTTACAGTGGAGGGGAAACAAGGGAAGGTGAGAGGGAATAAGTGAATCTTATTCTCATAGGACTTGGCTTAAGGAGGGAATAACATACACACTCAATTGGGTATGTTAATCTGTGTTACCCTACAGGAAAATAGGGGGAGAACGGGACAAGAGAGCAAGGGAATGATAGAGAGGAGGGCAAATTGGGAAAGGAGGTAATCAGATGCAAACACTTCTGAGGAGAGACAGGGTCAAAAGAAAGAATAGAATAAATGGAGGGTGCGAATAAGATTAAGGGAAATAGAGTTAGTTTGTCACAATGTGACTATTACGTAAGTGTTTTGCATAACTACACATGTATAACCTATATTGAGTTGCTTGCCTTTTCAATAAAGGTGAGTGGGGAGGAAGGAAGGGAGAAAATTTGGAACCAAAATTTTGAAAATACACGTTTAAAAAAATGTTTTCACATGTAATTTGGAAATAAGAAATACAGGAAATGGGCTATAGGAATCTGTCCTGCCCTATAGGAAAGTAGAAGGGGAAGGGGATAAGAGAAGGGGTGGGAGGGCAGACAAGGCAGAAGGGGTATTCAGAATGCATGCCATCTTGGGGTGGTGGGAGAGTCGAGATAAAACTTTGAAACTCCCAATCTTGTGGAAGTAAATGTTGAAAACTGAAAATAAATAAAGTTATTTTTAAAAAAAGGAAAGTAATATCCATATCAGCAAGGTAACAGATCCATTGTAATGTCCAACTGAAATTAAATTTCATTTTCTTCAGTTGTAAAATGAGGGGACTGAATAGACAGTAAAAATAGACCCTTATGATAAATTTAAAATCAGCTTAAAATGAGATAAGTAGAAGCGATTTCTACATATTTGACATTTGTAAAAGTGCAGCTTAAAACAGAGAACTATCCTTGGAGCCAAGAAGACCTACTTTAAGTACCACCTCTGACACACAGACCTTTTGATCTTAAACAGGTAAATTAACCTTTAAGGGCTATAAGCAACTCTAAGAGGGGAAAGTAGTGATCTACATTGGTAGAAAGAGTTTCTTCCTCTGGGAGAACTCTATAACAGGAAAATCACAGGTCCTGTTCCTATATATTTGCATTTTACTTTTAAATAAGACTAAATTAGATCCTTGTTTATGTAGCAATTTATTTTTTTTAATTTACCATAAAAGTACTGTGTGTGTGTGTGTGTGCGGTGTGTGTGTGTGTGTGTGTGTGTGTTACATACCAGAAAATAAGTATAATCATAGTTTGGTGATGCAATATTTTTATCATTGAATCATATTTCAATTTACTCAGTGATACATATTTTAAAACTTCCTAGTAACATTGTGCACTACAGATAACTATTTAGCAAAAACTGAATTTGTCTATAACCCAGCATGGATGCTTATTTATTACAAGAATGTATTATAAAGTGTTTTCACTTATAGGAAATTTCCTTGTGCTGGACCCTTAGGATAATGTTATGGGAATAGAGTGTGCATTTTTATTTGGAGAACATGGCAAGGGAAATCTGCAAACATTTTACTTTAACTCCCATAGTTGTCTAGTGCTTTCCATAAGCAATAAGGGAGAATATGATTGGGGGGAGGGTGTGTGAAAATAGAGGAAATAAGGGAAACATGCATTTATTTAATTGCTATAATGTACCAGGCACTGTGCTAAATGCTTTATAAATATAATCTTGTTTGATACTCACAACAACCCTGGGAGATATCTTCCAATATTAACTCCATTTACAGTCATGGAAACTGAGGCAAACAGGAAAAAAAATCTTATGAAACTTTCCATTTTGGTCTCTTACATTCTTAGACACCACGTTCACTAGGCAACAATACTGTTCGCAGATTAAAAAAAAATGAAGACTTCTGAAAAAAGCTTATTTTTTTTAAATTCTATGATGGACTAATGGATATTTTTTCATATTTCACATAACAAAAAATAATAACTAAAAAAAAGTTATTAGCTTTTTCTAGAAAACAGCCCTGAAAGAACAGGTGTATGTCATCTCTGATTCAGTCTGGAACTCATTTCAATGAGCTTAAATTGACTCCATTTTCTAAGATGGCTCTATTAGTTGCCTCATTTGTAGAATATTTCTTTCGTTTTCTCACATCTGTCAAAACCCATACAAATCCCCCCTAGAGGAAGCAGATGTTAAAAAGTAATAATTTAGATGTTTGTTTTGCCACTTAGGCAGAATCTGGACAGCAATCATCATGGTTTGTTAAGCACCATTAGCAAATGCAAATTGTTGGTGATTTTTTTGGATTAGTTTATTATTGATCTTACAATATCTTATCTCAATAATTAGTACTGGTGAGACTATAATAAATACAAATGCTAAACTCTGAATTGTGTACATATAGGATATTTTAAAGCTGATTAGCATCCAAGACTACAAAAATATATGGCTGTTTTAGTGGCATACTAAATCAGCTGACGGATTGCCAGTTGGAATATGGTCCTACTGAAAAGCATTCTGCTCAGTGCTGTATTTCACTGTTGTTTGAAATACCAGATACAGATCCCAGTCAAGCACTGATTTTTACAGGCTGGTTCAACTTGACCTCTCTCTCTCTTTCAATTTTTCTCATGTCAGCAGCCACCATGCCCATTTTTAAATTCCAAATAACAGAAGAGAAGATTGATCTTTAGAGGCATAGCTGTGGACTCATCATTTTGTCAACATATTTGTTACCTAAAGTTGATCCTTTATGACACAAATCAGACAATGATAAGAAATGTTTGTTCAAACCCATATAATGCTTTCACCTTCCAGAAATCTCGTGAGGAATGTTTCTGTTTGAAACTAGAGTGGCCATATGGTAATAAGTAAATTACTAACAGTGAAAGGTTTTTGAGTCTGCAATGAAAGAGATATGCAAATGACAAATAGAAAAAAAAAATTCCTTAAAAATCCTATCCTAACAAGCCATCCTACAATAATATCTAGCATTCTTAACACTTAAGCCAAAAAATATATATAAACATTAATGGAATTTTGTTTTGGTCAATGAAGACTTCCTGAATATTTAGAGGAGAGAAAGCAAATTACATGTCCATTTAAATGTTCAGTGACCTGCCTCACATTTGCCAGTGTACTAACATATTTGTACTATTGTTCCTAATGTTAATTATTATATTGCATATATTTTTCTTTTAATTATTCTATTTCAGATGTTAATGACTATAAATTGATCTGCATAATGGAAAAATATTTTATTCATCTTAGTAGACAGAAGTTAGTAATACATCTTTTTTCTCCCTTCCCAGAAAGATGAAGTAATCTCTGCATATTTGCCAGGATTCTAAAAGTGACTGTATTACTTATAATACTGTCTACTAGGAGAAAATATTCAGTTCGTCTATTGTTGAGTGTAACATTAATTGTTTTCCAATTGCACAAATTGCAAAAGAGCAAAGTAAAAAATGTTTGGGCTTTTTGTTTCCTTTTTTAAAATTTTTTAAATAGAAGCATGCCAACTTAGTTATGTTGACTATAAACCATACAGTCATTAAAAAAATATGTCATACTCATTAGAACACCAATTACAGTAAAAAATCACCCTGGGGTCTTGGTTTACTGTGATGAGGTGAAAGGGTAGGTTTTAATGAATTTATTTCCTGAATCCTTGTATTTTCTCCTCCAAACATTCTATAATTGTCCAAATCAGTCATGTTTTCCTTGACTTTAAGAATCCAAGAGAATTAAATACCATATAAAATACTGACCTCAACTTGTAGTGCTTCAGATGGCCAGCAGAATTTGAGTCACTTTGTATTTCCAACGAGTTGGTTAGCATGCCAAAATATTTTTTTTCCATATCACTTCCTAGGAAATTGCTTCTATCATGACAACGTATAGATATGGTTCACTATTATTCATAATAATACCAATATGGAGAAATTTGTAAATTAAGCCAAGTTACTCATTACCTTTAGCACTTTCTTCTCCCTTGCCTGCCCACAACCAACATTATAATTATAAATGACCTATAACAATAATATATAAATATATATATATATATATATATATACATATATATTTCTTTACAACCATCTTGTAAAGTAGATCATGAAAATATTATTTATTATTATGATTTACTTTTTGCTAATGAAGAAATCTAGGTTATTTTCCCACAGGCACAAAATTAGTATATGTCAGAATAAAAATTCAAACATTAATCTTCCAATTTCAGGATCGTTTCTTCCACTGACTCTCTAAATGGCATTTTTATAGTCTGTGTTCTATTGTCTCTGGGGCATGCCTAATGGAGTCATATATGCCAAGGACCCATGTGGCTACAACAAATCAAATACTATACTGGGTGTAGGAAGAACATTTGGCCTCACATCCTGCATTTAATAATTACTAGCTCTGCTTCTGACATATCTCAGCTACCATGTTACCCTAGAATTTCCCTCAGTGCCAGGGACCTCCTTAACATAGAACATACTTCAGAGGCAAGTGCCCCCCAGAAGCTCCAATTTTGGACAAAGGTACAAGCTTGCTAACATTCACTCTATTCCTGGCTGTTTCTTGCCTCCAAAGTCTTCCATACCCCTTTCCAATGCTCTTTTGTATGGGGTCTTTCCTCATTAGAATGCAAGCTCTTGAAGGTCAGGAACTCTGTGTTTTTTGCTTGTATTGTATCCTGAGTGATTAGTACTGTGTCTGGCATATAGTAAGCACTTAATTAATGATTGTTGCCTTGTCTGCCTTGCCTCTGAGAACATGAGCAATAACGATCTGTAAAATGGGTATTACAATGCTTGTTGAATACAATTTACAGAGCTATTATAAACCTAAAATGAAATAGCATATATAAATGTCTTTGCAAATATTAAATATTGTTAAAACTTGCTAATTCTATGTCTTCCTGAAAACAAATTGTAACCTAAAGGGGCAGGGCCAGTGATGGGAATGTTTCTGGTGATGGAGAAAACAGAAGCTTCCAGGGACATAAGCATGTGGCTCCAGGCAAATGGCAGGTCAAGGGAGAATCATAAACTGTTCTTATAGGTAAAGATTCAGTTAGTCACAAGAAAGACAATGCAAAAGGGTGAGTAAGGGTATCATTATAACCATTTTTGTCAACACTAAGGAAGCAAATGGATTAAAGAGCAGAGTGAGAACCAGTAGATCAGGGCCAAAAAAAGGTTAGGTAAAATCAGTAACAAAGCAGATAGTGGCAGTGATAGCTAATTTTGTATAATAATTACTGTGTGCCAGCCACTATGCTAAGCACTTTACATGTATTATTTCATTTGATAATGGGTTGAGAAATCTGGAAACCACCACCAGCCCATGATTCAGTCCTCTGAGGACTGCTTCAGGTTCGCTGAGGCCTGCATGCCAATGCCAAACTGCGCTCTTCTCCCAGCCCAACAAGATATACCTTTCTGATCAACTATCCAGGTTGTCTTGGGCTGGAAATTTGCTTCACTCTGTCTTTTTTTATGGGTTCTGCTGCTTTAGAATTTGTTTACAGCCATTTTTACAGGTATTTGGAGGGGTTTGGGGGAGAGCTCAAGCAAGTCTTTGCCACTCAATGACTTTGGGAGTACCTGGAGGCTTCTAAGTTTTATTAGAGTTGTCTACCTGGTTTCACTGCTAAGGGAAGGCCTTTCTCCTTTTTGTATCGTCTGCAATGAAAGACAGTTGTTTTGGGGGCAAAGAACAAGAATTGAATGCAACATGGCAGACAGGAATTTTAGAATGTTAAGAAGATGCAAATGCTGGCCTTAGAACTTTATGATATAAGATAATATAGATGAAATAAAGTTGAAAGATATGCCATTATGAATTAAATTTTAAATGTGTAATTATACTGATGTTGAGCATACAAATTGTCCTTCAGTTTAATTAAGCATTCTAACTTTGTTCTGTTTTGGTTACTGTAAGTGCTTCAGAAAGACAGCTCGGGTAAGAGACAGAAGACTTGATTTGTAATCTTATCCTTGTTAACTAAAGAATACCAGGTGATAAATTCACAGCTGTAAGGGACATCAAAGGTCATTTAGGTAGAAGCTAGGTGGTGTAGTGGAGAGAACATTGGGCCTAGAGGTAGGAAGACCCAAGTTTAAATCTAGCCTTAGGCTCTTACTCACTTGGGAAAGTTATTTAACCTCTGTTAATTTCCTCTATTTTAAAATGGAGATAAATTAAAGAATACCCATTTCCTGGGTTATTAAGATTAAATAAGGTAATATTGGTAAAGATCTTAGTACAGTGCCCAGTGTGCAGTAGGAGCTATAGAAATATTATCATCACCGTTGTTATCTAATCCCCCTCCTTATTTTAGAAATGAGGACTTTGAGGTTCAGAGATGTTAAGCAACTTGCCTGGAGCCACAAAGCTTTTAAATATTAGGGGCTGGATTTGCACCTGAATCTTCCTACTTCCAAGTCAGCACACTACTAGTGTGACCTTGGACGAGTCAACTTAAACTCTTTTAGTCCCATTTTCCTTAACTGTTTTCTTCATAGGATAGTTGTAGAAAATTGGGTGGGATATGCACACACACACACACACACACACACACACACACATATATTGATTGCTTTAAAGTTGCAAAGTGTAAACTTTGTTTTCATATAATATAACCATCAGTATAAGTGCTAAGTGCCTAATATGTGACAGGAACTGTGCTAGGAGCTTGACAATTAAGTACAAAAAATGAAACAGCCTCCCTTCTCCATGAGTTTATATTCTAATGGGAGAGATCACAAGTACATTTAAAAACAGATAAAACATAGATCCAAAATTGTATGTGTGAGTATACACACACAAGGGAATTTAAGACAAAGACCCCTATCTTATGAATCAGAAAGGCTTCTTGTAGAAAATGATGCTAAAAATGCCTGTTAAAGGAAGAGAATAACTGTGAGGCAGAGGTAAGGAGGGAGCATATTCCAAGCCCAGAGATGTGGCTGGGAGAGGATGCCCATGGCAAAGAAGTAGGAGAAGGTAACAGTGTGATATGAATGAGGAACAGAGAAAGGACAGTTTGATTGTGGTGCTGAAAGGAACAATGGATAATAGGCCTGTAAAGATAGTTTGGAGCCAGAATGTGTCAGACTTTTAAAATAAACAAAGAAATTAATATGTTAGATAGAATCAACAGAAAACAACTGGAATTGGTTGAGTGGGGGAGTCACATAGTGAGATGATCAGATTTGCAGGTAAGGAAAATTAATTGGTAAGAGTGTGAAAAACAGATTAGAGGTCAGAGAAACTAAAGGCAGAGAAAGCAACTAGGAGGATGGTAAAAAAAAAAAATTCAGTAAAATGTAATGAGTGCCTGACCAAAAATTTTTGTAAAAAGAATGGACTTATTTTTATTGATTTTACTTTTAGTTGAGATGATCTGAAAATATCCATTCTAGAAAAACATAATAATCCTTTTGCTTATTGCATTTTAAAGAAATTCCCAATAGCAGCTCTCCCAACTCTCTGATATCTGATCAAGTTGATAGCTATTGCTATCAAACCTAGTTGTTTTGCTTGGACTATCATAGTTTCTTTTTTAAAGTATCTCTTAGAAACTTGAAGAAACTAAAAAAGTAGATCAATTTATTTTTCTTTTAAAGTATTTATAGAAATGCAAAAGAAAAATAATATAGTCCCATCCAATTCAACTTGAACCCAAAACGGAAGTTAATTAATTTCAGGCCCTCAGGAAAGGAAACTCAAAGGGATGAGAAACTGGTGTAGGTCACCTTGAAAAAGAACAAATCAGTAACTGAAATTCATTTTCCTCACTCAATTATTTCTATAGTATACAGATCATAAACCCAAGATTGGGCTCTACACATCACCAGGAGTGCTTGAGCCACTGATGACAGATGCTTTTACAAAGCAATTATGTATTGCTTGTGAGAACTCTTAGAGGACAAGATAAGTGCCACAATACTAGAGTCAGGTAAATGAATTACTGAAATTTATAAAGGAGTTTTTTTGGGGGGGAAATACTGAAAAATTAAACAATTATATATAGATACAGATATATGTATACATATATATGCATATATATATATATATATATATATACATATACTCACACATACAGAGACACACACAGACACACATATATATGATAATAAAAACAAAGTATTTAATGATTTTTTGGAAACAAAAATGAACAGTTATCCAAAGCAAATAATCACCAATGTGGCTTTATAATCATATACACACACAAACACACACCGTCCATGTGGATCTATTCTATAAGTTATTTTCTTCATATGATAGAGCAAGTAATTGTATACACCAGAGGAAACAAATATATCTGGATGGGAAACATTCTTGATTCTGTCACTTAATGCTCTAAACTAAAACAATAATAAATTAGGAAGCTATGATCTGGAAATACAATTCTTGAAGCATACACCTAATTGACATACTTCATAAAGCATGTAATGGTTGAATGGTAAGGTTTAGTTTGTTAAATTACATTCTATTTCTATTATTATTATCATCATCCTTTTTTATTATAAAAAAGATAAAGCAATTGAAGAAATATTGTCATGGGACCTCAGATATGGAAATTACTTCAAAGGCTAATATCATTAAATTAAACCAATATTTGAACATAAATCTCTTCTACAATATTGTTGTCAAGTTGTCATCCAGTCTCTACTTGAATACTTTTACTGATGGTAAAATCACTACCATAAAAGATAATCATCTAGTATACTTTTGGAAATTTCTACTTTGAGAAATGTTTTCTTCTTATGTGACTGTTCCCCCTCCCCCTTTTTTTTGAGAGGATCTATACAATGCACTAAAGTCTCTCCATTCACACAGCTGCCAGCCACGGTCAGACCTTCATTTTCTCACAAGTGGACTATTAGAATAGTCTCCTACTTTGCTTTTGCTTCCATCTCTCCATTTTCTCTCACAACTACCACTGTGAGTCTTCTAAAGTCCAGGTCTCACCATGTTTCCACTTTGCTTAATAAACTTCTGTGATTCCTATTACATCTAAGTATAAATAAAAACTCCTTCATTTGGTATTTTAAGCTTCCGAAGACTTGCACCAATCCAACTTTCAAGCTTATGTTTTATTAAAAAAAACACTCATTCTCCATAGGTTGCCCTAATTAATTTTATTTTTATTTTATTAAATATTTGCCAATTAATATAAAAATTTAACCATTAATTTCTGAAAATGTGAGTACCAAATTATCTCCTTCTCCTCCCCCACTTCTTTTAGTTTTTAAAAAGCAATTAATTATATTCCAGTTATACCGATGAGATCTTGCAAAACATGTTTCCATATTATCTTTGTTGCAAAAGAAAACAGAAATAAAATTAAACAATAAAAATAAAGAAAGTAAGAAAAAACTACTCCTCAGATTTCATTTAGAATTCATCAGTTCTCTGTCTCTAGAGGTGAATATCATGGGTCCTTTGGAATAGTCTTGGATCATATGTCAAGATGAGAGTTACTAAGTCTGACAGTTGATCATCATTACAATATTGCTATTACAATACTCTGGTTCTGATCAATTTTTTTTTTTGCGAGAGTGTATATGTCTTTCCAGGTTTTTCTCTGAAACTATCTTGCTTAATATTTTTATAGCACAGAAGTATTCCATCAAAATTATACAACTTGTTCAGCCATTCCCCAGTTGATGGGCATCCCCTTGAGTTCCAATTCTCTGTTATCAACAAAGAGCTTCGATAAATAATTTTGAACAAATAAGGCCTTTACCCTTTTCTTTCATTTCTTTGGGATACAGACCTAGTATTAATATTGCTGGATCAAAGGGAATGGACAGTTTTATAGTCTTTTAGGTGTATTGCCAAATTGTTATTCAGAATGGCTATATTAGTTCACAACGCCACTACAAAATACATTAGTGGACCAATTTTTCTTCATCCCTTCCAGCAATTATCATTTTCCTTTCCTGTCATGTTAGCCATTCTGATAGGTATGAAGTATTAGAGTTGTTTTAATTTGCATTTTTGTACTCATTAGTGATTTACAGCATTTTTTCATATGACTGGTGGTAGCTTTGATTTCTTCTTCTGAAAGCTGCCTGTTCTGATCTTTTGACCATTCGTCAATTGAGGAATGACTCTTATTTTTGTAAATTTGGCTTAGTTCTCCACACATTTAAGAAATCAAATGTTTATCAGAGCAACTTACTGCAAAATTTTTCTAGTTTCCTGATAATTTTGGCTGCATTGATTTTGTTGTAGAAAAGCTTTCTAATTCCACATAATTGAAATTCTCTATTTTACTTCCCATAATCCTCTCATATCTAAAGATCTGACAGGTATGTTTTCCATGTTTTCCCAATTTACATATGATATTACTTTTTATATTTTAATCATTTCTCTATTTTGACCTTTTCTTAACATACAATGTGAGATATTGGACTATGCTTAGTTTCTGCCAAATTGCTTTCCAATTTTCTCAGAAATTTCTTGTCAAATTTTGGGTTTTTACCCAAAACTTGGATCTTTGGGTTTATTAACACTGTTACTATGGTAATTTACTACAGCGTATTATGTGCCTAATTTATTCCAATGATCCACTATTCTACTTCTCAGGCAGCACCAGATTATTTTGATGATTAAAGCTGTATACTATACTTTGAAATCTGGAACTACTAGACCACTTTCCTTCACTTTTTTTTCATTGATTCACTTAATAGTCTTGACTTTTTGTTCTTCTAGATGAATTTTGCTGTTACTTTTTTTTTAGCTCTATAAAATAAATCTTGGATAGTTTTATTGGTATGGTCCTGAATAAGTAAATGAACTTTTGTAAAATTGTCATTCTTGCTATATTTGGTCAGCCAATATAATTGTTCCTATGATTTGTTCTTTGATACACTCATTCTTTAAGACTGGATTATATAGTTTCCAATTAGCTTTTAACCTATGCTTGCATGACTCTTTATATTCTCAAAAGAGTGCATTTAATTTTCTGCTTGGGGTTGTGAGGTTCTTCTGCTCTATTACATGGTATTTTTTTTTTTAAAGCTGGTATGATAAACAGCTAAGAAGATAAAAAGCATATGCCTTTCGATTCCTATTAAGTTATCTTTCCAGTTCTATCTTATCTAACTTTCTCTAAAATTATCTCCATCCTAATAACTTCTTCCTTATGTATAGTTAGCTTTATTTAGTTCTGAGAGGGGAAAGTTGAGGTATTTCAGTAGTATAGTTTTATTATCAATTTCCTCCTGTAAATTCATTTAACTTTTCCTTTAAGATTTTTGATACTATGCCTTTTGGTACATATATGCTTAGAATTAACATTACTTCATTGTCCATGGTTCATTTTCTAAGATTTAGTTTCTTGCTAGTCCCTTTTAATTATGTCCATTTTTGCTTATGCTTTGAGATCATGATTGCTATCCCTGCCCTTTTTTTTTTACTTCAGTCAAAACATTCTACTCCAGTCTCTTACTTTAACTCTGTGTGTGTGTGTGTGGGGGGGGTTTCCGTTGTATTCATGTAAACAACTTATTGTTGGATACTGATTTCTAATCCATTCTGCTATCTGCTTTTGTTTTGTGAGTTCATCCATTCACATTCACGGGTATGATTACTGAATGTGCATTTCCTTGTACCATCTTTTCCATCAGAGAAGGTCCTTGTCTCAATTTTCCTGGCTTTTTTTCTCACTGCTATTTTCAGAACTATTCTGGGGTTTGGCAAGTTTTCAGTGCTTCCAAGGTGGTATGATCTGGGGAGAGGTATGGTCACTGCTCTCTTGATCTGCACTCTGATTCTTATCAATGAAGGCCCCTTGGGATTGTAATCAGTACTGGTACTCAGGATCCCTACTCCCTTTGAAACAATCTATTTCTCCATGGTCCCTAATTCCTTTGGGCCAGGAGTGATATTGCCCCGCAGGGCTTCCATTTCCTCTTGCCCTTGAAGCACAACCCAAAGTGAGTACAGGCAATGAAGCTACCAAACGGTGTTGGGTCTACATCCAATGCTAGCACAGTAGAACCATGTAATCTCTTTCTGACTAGTTACCAAGTCCTTTTATACTCTCTGGCTTGAGAACTCCCAAAGTTGTTAATGCTTCTGTCACCACCATTTAGTGTCACCACTGATATTTCCTCCACAGGGGCTTAGGTCCAACCTAGTTTCCATGCCACAGATCTCTTATTTCAACCTCCTGTGTTTTCTTGCATTGGATGCATGTCTCACTCAGACCTTTTGTTGGCTCTGCCACTCCAGAATTCAATTTGAGGCATTATTTTAAATTTGTTTGGAGGGAGATGTTGCAAGGGCTTCACTAAGTGCTTTCTGTATACTCTGCTATCTTGGCTCAAACCTCAGAAGTACTTAAATTCTGAAAATCACCTTTCTCCACTAACCACTGAGCTTTCCTATGTAGAAAAATAATAGAAAAAGAAGGAAGGAAGAATGTAACTCAGTAAAATTAAATGATACATACATTAAAACATCATACAAAATATTCTATGTCTATCTCTGGAAAGGAGGAAGAGATTATACATATATATACATACACACACACGCATACATACATATATATACACACACATATATACATATATACATTATATATATGTGTGTGTATGTATGCATCTGTGTGTGTGTATATACATATATATATACATGTATACACACATATATACACATTCATCTTTCTGAGATTAAGTTTCTTTCAAGACTTATTTTAGGGAGCCAAAATGGGGGAGTGAAAGCAGTGACTTGCATGATCTTTCCCCCAAATCCCTCCAAAGACCTATAAAAAATGGCTCTAAACAAATTCTAAAGGAGTAGAACCCACAAAAAGATAGAGTGAAACAAATTTCTAGAACAAGACAACCTGGATGATTGATCAGAAAGGTATATCACACCAGGCTGGGAGTGGAACACAGTGTGGCAAGGGAGCGCAGGCCACAGCAAACCTGGAGCAGGCACCAGAGAACTGAATCATGGGCAGCTGTGGTGGTTTCCAGACTTCTCAACCAATGATCGCCAAAGACAACTTAGAAGGTCAGTGGGAAAAGTGTGTTTCTGTGGTGGTGAGAGACGAGAGCTGTTCTCAGCTCCAGTTTCCCAAGAATGCAGCCCGGGGGGGGGGGGCAGCTGCCTCCTGAACTTCTGGCCCACAGACTGAGGGGGAATCCAGTGGCTGATCAGAGAGGGATTACAGGGATCTCTTTGCCAGTGCTGAGGCAGAAATCTCTTGCTTTGCCCCTGCTTGGATCTGGGTCACAGTTCTGGGTGGCAATCCTGGGGTGAGGAAGAGCACTGGTGTGGTAGAGCTTGTAGTGGCTGTGAATAGAAAACCCTCCTCATAGTTCCAGGGCAGAAAGGACTGCTTGTGGTAACTAACAGACCAGAGCACAGTCCAGGAAAGGAATAAACACCTCGCCCCTTATCATACCACCTTGGAAGAACTGAAAATTTACAGATCCCTACAAGTATCTCTGAAAAGTGATGTACAGACCCCTGAAGCTTGGGACAGTATATTCTCCATATTGGAAGCAGACTCTTACCTTAACAAGGAGTTCAAAACTCAAGTCGGGATCATGAGCAAGCAGCGCAAAAAGATTCAGATTATATTATCTTATTTTGGTGACAAAGAAGATCAAAACATACAACCAGAAGAAGACAACAAAGTCAAAGCTCCTACATCCAAAGCCTCCAAGAAAAATATGAATCAGTCCCAGGCCTTGGAAGAGCTCAAAAGAGATTTTGAGAAGCAAGTAAGAGAAGTAGAGGAAAAACTGGGAAGAGAAATGAGAGTGATGCAAGAAAATCATGAAAAACAAGTCAACAGCTTGCCAAAGGAGACCAAAAAAAATACTGAAGAGAATAACACTTTAAAAAATAGCCTAACCTAAATGACAAAAGAGTTCCAAAAAGCCAATGAGGAGAAAGAATGCCCTAAAAAGAAAATTGGCCAAATGGAAAAGGAAGTCCAAAAGATTACTGAAGAAAATACTTCCTTAAAAATTAGCATAGAGCAATTGGAGGCTAGTGACTTTATGAAAATCAAGACACTGTAAAACAAATCCAAAAGAATGAAAAATTAGAAAACAATGTGAAATATCTCATTGGGAAAACAACTGACCTGGAAAATAGATCCAGGAGAGAGAATTTAAAAATTATTGGACTATTTGAAAGCCATGATCAAAAAAAGAGCCTAGACATCATCTTTCAAGAAATTATCAAGGGAAACTGCCCTGATATTTTGGAACCAGAGGCAAAATAGAAGGTGAAAGAATCCACCAATCTCCTCCAGAAAGAGATCCCCAAAGGAAAACTCCTAGGAATATTGTAGCCAAATTCCAGAGTTCCCTGATCAAGGCAAAAATATTACAAGCTGCCAAAAAGAAGCAATTCAAGTATTTGAGAAATACAATCAGGAAAGCACAAGATTTATCAGCTTCTACATTAAAGGACCTCAGAGCATGGAATATAATATTCCAGAGGGCAAAGGAGATAGGATTACAACCAAGAATCACCTACCCGGCAAAACTAAGGATACTCCTTCAGGGGAAAAAAATGGTCATTCAGTGAAATAGAGGACTTTCAAGCATTCTTGATGAAAAGACCAGAGATGAATAGAAAATTTGCTTTCAAATACAAGACTCAGGTGGAACATGAAGACGTAAACAGGAAAGAGAAATCATAAGAGACTTATTAAAGTTGACGTGTTTATATTCCTGCATGGAAAGATAATATATATATAACTCATGAGACCTTTGTCAGGGTTAGGGTAGTTGGAAGGACAAAATTATATGTAGATAGATAGATAGATAGATAGATAGAGGGCACAGGGTGAGTTGAAGATTGAGGAGTTATATATGGAGAATAAAATTAAGGATGCGATAGGATTATACCAGGAGAAGAAGAAAGGGAGTGGTAGAATGGGGTAAAGTATCTCACACACACACACACACAAAAAAAAAAACAGAAAAGAAAAGGATCTTACAGTGGAGGGAAAACAGGTGAAGGTGAGAGGGAATTAGTGAATCTTATTCTCATAGGATTTGGCTTAAGGAGGGAATAACATACACATTCATTTGGTTATGTAAATCTGTCTTACCCTACAGGAAAATAAGGGGAGAAGGGGACAATACAGAAGAGGGAAGATAGAGTGAATGGCAGATTGGGAAAGTGGGTAATCAGAAGCAAATACTTCTGAGGAGGGACAGGGTCAAAAGAAAGAATAGAATAAATGGGAGGGGAGAGGGGGATTAAGGAAAATAGAGTTAGTTTTTCACAATATGACTATTATGGAAGTGTCTTGAATAACTGCACGTGTAAAAACTATATTGAGTTGCTTGCCTTTTCAATGACGGTGGGTGGGGAGGGAGGAAGGGAGAAAATTTGGAATCCAAAGTTTTGAAAACGTATGTTTAAAAAAAAAGTTTTCACATGCAACTGGGAGATAAGAAATACAGGAAATGGGGTACAGAAGTCTATCCTGCCCTAGAGGAAAATGGAAGAGGAAGGGGATAAGAGAACGTGGGGAGAGATAGAAGAGAGGGCAGACTAGGGGAAGAGATATTCAGAATGCATGCCATATTTGGGTGGGGGAGGGGTGAGATGGGGTGAAAATTTGGAACTCAAAATCTTATGGAAGTAAATATTGAAAACTAAAAATAAAAAATATATATTAAAAAAAAGAAACAAGCAAAAAGACTTATTTTGCATCATTCCTCTTCATGTACTCTTGTCTGGCTAAACTATACTTCCTACTCTTCTTCACAGAGGACATTTTGTCTCTTGTGTTTGTGACTTTAGTCAGGCTTCACCTATCCAGGGATGCCTCTTTGTCTCCCCAGGTGGGATGCAAGGTTCTTTGAGAGCAACTTCTTTAGGGCAGCTAGGTGTTACAGTGCATAGAGTGCCATGCATGGGAAGACTCATCCTTCTGAGTCCAAATCTGTCCTCAGACATTTACTGTCTGTGTGACCCTGAAAAAGTCACTTAACTCTGTTTGCCTCAGTTTCCTGATCTGTAAAATTAGTTGGAGAAGGAAATGCCAAAACACCTCAGTATCTTTACTAAAGAAAATCCCAAAATATGGTTATAAAAAGTCCAACAAGACTGAACAAAAACACTTTTCCATTTTGGCTTTATATTCATGCACTCAGTCAACAACTTTTTATTACATGTTTATTTAATGCCAGGCTTGGAACTAAGCATTTAAAATACAGACATAAACTGCAAAAGAGACACTGCCCTCAAGGAGCAAACGGAACTGAAAAGCACTAAAGGAGGTTGATTCACCTAGTGGTGAATTCTGGAGTATCAGAAATATAGTCAGGTGGGGAATGAAGTAGGACTGACCTGGCTCTTTGTACCAAAATAGAGTCCCCACCTTATAGTCCATTCAAATCCCCGTATCATTATCATATTGACTTTTGCGTTGCATGACTCATCTGTGCTAGACTTTTGAAATGTACTCATTTCAAGCTTATATATATATATATATATATATGTATATATATATATACACACATATATAGACATATATACACACATGTACCTTTTTCTATCTATTAAGGTTTTACAAGTCCTTTAAACAAGCCTGACCAGACAATTTTGAACCTGGATTTGGTTATTCAGTTCATTAACTAACATTTCTACTTTCATGTCATCTTCATATCAAATAAGCTTGCCTCTTTAATTGACTTTATAACCCTTTTTAGTGCTTTCTATATAAGTTCTAGTGGTATCTTTTACCCTCAACACATGAATCAACAAATGAGCAATAAGTAAATAGACAAACAAATATATGTGTATAGTGAATTTATATGATTATAAATGCATATGCATGTTATATAAATATAAATATGTATTTATTTCCATTAATGTATTAATTAATTAATGTATTAATATTTATTTGTATACATATATACTGTAAATAACATTGATCTGATCCTTGAATTGAAGAAGAAAGTGTCATGGACAAGTCTATTTTTAATACTCTCCCATGTGTAAATGTAGCTGTACACTTATTTATTTGTGTATGTATATATGTATATATGCATGTATGTATGTGGGGATATATATTGTTCTTTTGTATATGAATATCTGAGGAAACACATGGTACAGGAGATAAAGGGGGCCTGGAGTCAGGAAGAACTGAATTCCAATCTGGCCTCAAACAATTACTAGCTATATTTTCCTGCACAAGTCATTTAATCCTGTTTTCCTCAGTTTCCCCATCTATAAAATGAGCTGGAGAAAGAAATGGTAAACTGTTCAAGTATCTTTGCCAAAAACAAAACAAAAACAAAAACAAACAAAAAAGGGGTCACAGAGAGTCAAATCAACTGAAAAAAACTAAGCAAGAAAAATGAGTGTGTACGTGTCTATGTACATATGTATAAATATGTATGTTCACACACCTATCCACATAAAAAAGTGGGTCCATTGCTCCATTCGTATATGTACCATATATTCACATGTGTATGTGCATATAATATGTATACATATGCATATTAATTGGATGCATGTATAAATATATGTATGTGTGTATGTATGTATAATTTCAGAGCTAACCATAAGAACTCTACATATAAGAAGTAAAAGCTGAGCACCTATCCTACCAAAGAAGGCATAATGATTAATGAACAAAAATGTTAGATGAATGAATATCATAAAAGCTGCCAAAACCTTGATTCCCTAACCAGATACCTTTTACCTTACATATCCTCTTGGTGTAGTTATACATTATTAATGCTGAAAACCATTATTTCATTCATGAATAATTTAACACAGAGAGAATGGATGATGGGCAAGATATAATTAAGTCAAGGAACAAAAGAAATGACAGTCTCTGATCTATGTTGCAGCATGTACAGTGCAAGCTAAGTTGTGTTACCATAAGTGGCACTGAGAATAAAGTGTTAAGGAGATGAAATAGATAAGGTAATATCTATAGACAATTAGATACTATACTGTTTGGTACTTAAATCTTAATCTGAGAGAAATATCTCTGTATGCAACTCTTGTGAGTGTACATGATTTTATTTCCTCTCTGAAATTTTCTCACCAATATATAAATGCAATTAATCTATGGCAAAGAATAATGTGGGGGAAAGACTGCCAGATTCAGAGTCGGAGCAGCTGGGTGATTCCAAACCTGACTCTACTATTTGGTATTTATGTGATATAAGGGATGTAACTTCACCTTTCTCTGACTCAGTTTCCCCATCTGTAAAATGAGAAAGTTTGGTCTACAAGACCTCTAAATCATCTTCCAGTTCTAAATCTGTGATCCTGTGGATCCTATTTTATTGTGTTGTTCAGTTGTTTCAGTCATGGCCAATTCTTTGTAATCCCATTTGAGGTTTTCTTGGCAAAGATACTAGAGTGCCTTGTCATTTCCTTTTCTAGCTCTTTTTACAGATGATGAAACTGAGGCAAACAAGGTTAAGTGACTTCCCAAGGTCAGACAACTAGTCAATGTTTGAGGCCAGATTTGAACTCATGAAAATGAGTCTTCCTGTTTCCATGCCCACTGCTCTATCTACTGCAACACCTAGATGCTCACTATTTTTATTGTCTAACATTGCCTTAAAATATAATGACTTATGATCACCTTTCAGAGGCTTTTGGCAAAGTATTACCTCCTTAATTTAGTTATCAGCTCCCTTGGAAGCTAGAGAAATTCAAAGACCTTCAGGCTGATTCCCTCTAGGAAATACAATCCAGTCAACTTGTGTCACTCACCAGAATTCTGTACCATCCAATTATACTGAGATCAAAGAGAGTGCACATGAAATAATTCTGGTTGATTCTTCAGCTAGGCACAATATCCTGGCCATCTATTCACTTACCACTAATCAATTAATATACGAGTATCAATCACTATATAGCAAAGCAACTGCAAAACTTGGCCTCATTTCTCCTTTCCTCTCTCTAAGCAGAGAGGGCAGCAAAGAGAAATTGGTATTTTAAGTGGCTTTATCTCTCTTAAATTCTAGATGGCACTGAAGAGTAATACATGTAACTATGGCTCTATTCCAATGAATTTAAGTATTTATTCATCCAATCTAGAAGTAGAATCTGAAGCCTTCTTGTCACTTGACTACTACTCCAGCTTGTTTCTTCAAACAGCTGCTCTTTAATCCCTTGTAATGTTTTCTCTCTTGACATATTCTTCAATCACTTCAATACATACTCAAATTCAATGGCTTCAGTGAGAGTCTCTTGCTACATAGTGGTTCATATTTCACTTGTAAGGGAAAATTCAATGAATCTCTTTTATGAAACCAACAGTCTTTACTTAGTCATCCCTTAGACTGCAAACAGGTACGTGATTTTTGCACGTTGTTGTGGTTGTTGTTTCTTTTACACTCTCAAAAGAATTAAAATAATTACCTTGAGCTGAAGGACAAAAATGCCCTGCAATTCCAACCATTAAGCAGTTGTCCAAATGGTCCTCAATCTCAGTTTGTGTCCTTCACAACTACGTTTCTAATAATTTACTGTTATTATTTTTTAAATATAATTTTTAATCTTTCCCTTTAAACTGTTCATACAAATGAGGCAACACACTACATTTAAAAGGATTTTTACACTTTACAAAGTGATCTAAGTGATTTATGTCACATTACATCTTCTGTCAGAAACTACTCAGATCCCATCAGACAGCTGCATTCCCTTGTACACATATTTTGCCAGATTTTTTAAAAATTAAACTATAGTTCTTTTCTCAGTCCTTTCAAGCATCAAACTGTTATAGTTTATAGCAATAGTTTATATCTTTAGCAGTTTAACTCCTTTTCTTACCAAAAAAGTACTCATTTCTTTCCCTTTCAACACTAAATCACTCCATATGAAACAATTCTTCATTAAAATGACAGTGGATAAGATGGGCGGGTTATGTGACTAAAGCAAATGGTGAAAGGTCAGTCATACTGCTAGTCAGAAAGATCCGAGTTCAGTTTCTTACCCCAACAATTAATAGCTCACTGATCATGGACAAGTTTATTAAACTCAGAGCCTCAGGGTTTGTTTGGTTTGTTTGTTTGTTTGTTTTTTGGCGGGGGGGTTGTTTGTTTGCTTGTCATCCATAGAATGGGGACAGTATACCTATACCTCACATAGTTAATTTAAGGCTCAAATGAGATGATGAATATAAAGTATTTGTACAATCTCCTGAAACTATCTAAAAACTAATCTCTGAGCCATTTTTCCAGTGTAGACTAGTGGTAATAAATATATAAGCAATTCACAATTGTGATTTTTCACAGGAATGAGTATTATTTGGCTTTAACACATTCATCCATCCACTTGTCATAGGCTACATTAAGAGCTACAGATCATAGAATCCCTGAAGTTATTTAGTTTAACCCAAACCAAAACTAGATCACCAAAAAAACTATGAAATTTCAAATCTGTGGGAATTTTCTGAATCAGAAAGAGCAGCATTTCATCCATGACTTAGTAGGTAAGTCCAAGGGAGTTGTTAAGATATAAACATATTAAGTAACTTAATAAACCTGGGTCACATAGTTAGTGAAGAGTTACATGTGGGATCATAATTTGAATGCTTACCTTGTATTAATTATTTTCTATTTATCTTGTAAATAGCTTGCTTTGTGTATATTTGTTTGCACGTTATCTTGCCCATTAGACTTTAAGTTCTTTGAGGGGAAGGACTTGATTTTGACCCTTTTAGTATCCTAGTGCTTAGCACTGTGCCTAAGGCACACTGGTCACTTGATAAATGTCAAGTTGATTGATTGATTTGAACCCAGGTAATTCTGGTTCTAAGCACTAGATTCTATAAATTGCCTATGCTACATCTACAAGCTAGAAAGTGTAAAAATCTCTTACTTCAGGCCATCCGGACCCCAGCTAGACATCCAGAAATATGAAACTCCCTTTTTCCTGAAGCACTCTATTCTCTTTTTGAACAGTACTAAGTGTTACAAAAGATTCTTTAACAGAAGTTTAAAATCTACCTCTCCATAATTTCCCATTATTGTCTGACATGAAGATCCTGTTGGGAATAAAGCTATTGTCCATAGTGACTGCAGGATTATTCTGTGGAGGGAGGGGTCCTGTGAAAAACACAAGGGGCATGCTTTATTTTGTATCAGGCTGCCGGTTAGTGAATCATTGGAAAATAAGAGATGGTAATATAGGCAAATGGAGGTTGCTTTCCCCTTAAGCAAGTCTGCAGTTATTGCTCTATATTATAAATTTTAAAATTGTTCATTTGGCTGTGAAATTGGAAAGACTAAGTTTGGCCCCAAAGAAGAGACATGAGAAAGTACCTCTTTCCTTCATTTGCAGATCTGCAGAACTATGGGTGTGGAAACCCATGAGAAATGTTAGATTTGTTGATTCATTGGTTACTTTTGCTGAACAATTTTCCCTCTTTGTTATTTGTTACAAAAATAGCTTTATGAGAGGAGTACAGTAATAATGCCCTAGAAAATTTAGGCAATGCAAAAACGAAGAATATCAATTAAACTATTTTCAGATGATTTACACAAAAATAAATTGAAGTCTTACAAAAGAAAACTGTATTCATATATTCAATAAATATTTACTAATGCTTACTATGTGACAGGCATTATGCCAGGATTTTCAGACAATTTAAGATAATTAAAATATCTGTATTACAATGATCAAAGACAATCCCAAAGGACTAATGATGAAGCATACTATGTGCCTCCAGAGAAAGAACTGATATTGTTTGAATATGGGCTGAAGCATTCTATTTTTCACTTTCTTTTTTTTTCTTACTCTGGTCTTCTTATTCAAAATGGCTAATGTAAATATTTTACATAATCATATATGTATAACCTATATCTGATTGCTTACTCTCTTAGGAAGGGGAAGCAGAGGGAAAGAGGCATATAATTTGGGATTCAAAACATTAAACAAAAATGTTAGTGAATAAAAAAATGTATTAATAATAACAGTAGTAGTAGTAGTAATAGTAGTAGTAGTAGTAGTAGTAGTAGTAGTAGTAGTAGTAGTAGTAGTAGTAGTAGTGGCAGTAAATTAGCACTTATCGTGTGCTAGGCATTGTTCTAAGTACACTTTACAATTATTATCTCAGTTTTTCTTCACCACAATACTGGGAGGTAAGTGCTACCATGTTCTCATTTTACTCATTAGTAAATTGGGGCAAAAAGAGGTCAAGTGACTTGCTATTCTATGCCTAAGGCCACATTTGAACTCAGTTTTCCAATCTCCAGGCCTAACACTCTACACACTGAGCCACCCAGCATCCCTGTAAATAAAATTTTAAGATTGTATAAATATTATCCAGCCAAACTCTTACTCAATTTTAGAAACATCACATTATCAAGGTATATTGTTTTAATAAGTTACAAACATTGATGATCTAATTATAGGGTTTGCTCATCCAGATGTATGTCATAATCAGAACAATGTATGCTTTATTCATCCACTGTATTTCCCAGCAGGATAGACAAACTAATATCTTTACCAATAATGTAGACAAATTTAAGAGTTTATGGGTTTCAAAGATGTTGTCACTCACTCAGATCATTCTTTTACTTGAACCTTATGAAAGACTTTTGCCACGATTCTTCCAAGGCCCATCATTAATGAATATTGGGTATACATGTTTTATGTATAAAACATGCATATATTTATATCATACACGTGAAGATTCTGTTTACTTTCTCACTTCTATTTTTA